>NC_142714.1:51019682-51326045 GCF_055471065.1 Atractosteus spatula
GCAGAGGACACCAGCTTCATCTCCATGGAAGTGCATTTATAACCAAGAAAAGGAGGCACCTCTTTACACAAAGGGTAGTGGGAGTGTGGAACAAGCTACCTTGCCCATGTAATTAAAGCTCTTTCAACAAACAGCTGACTAACTACTAGATATATTTGTAGCCTTTATGTTCTCATCCTAGCTGCTGTAACCAGTAGCAGCTCAGAGGCCATAGTTAACACATGGGCTTCCTTAGAGGCAAGCCCGGAGAATCTATACTTTGTTACCTACGGTGGCCCCAGGAATTCCTAATCAGCTCGTGCATTTTTGATATGTGAGAAAATGCAGCTCTTCTGATTTTGCCTGGAACAATGATTTCAACAATGAAATCTCTACTGGCCCAGTCTCATAATTCTAATGGAAATCTTATGACACAACAGATTAAATGAAGCTCTTTAAAAACATATAATGGATCTGAACTGATTCAGATCTGACAGATGCTCACCGGGAACAAAAATATTGATACCGCACAGTAATTGACTTCCTTTTCAGCTATATATGCTTTGCAGGAAAGCAACAGCCGGGATAGATACTGTCTATAATTTTTTTACACAGTCATTCTTAAAAACAGAAAGCACGTCAAGCAATTTTTTATTCTAATTTCATTACGAGGCTTTCTGAAGAAAAAGTAATCACACTAAGTGTACACAGATTTCACTGCAGGCCTTCAAAGTTTAGGGCACAACAATGTACAAGTAATGTAACTGCTCGTGTGCAGCTGCTGCAGACTGCCACTGGGACACTGATGGGTGTGCCTGTTTCTAAAGTACAGTACAACATGACTTAATTAGATACATCGAATTTTGGACTAATTAGCAATTGTCTGCGGAAGTAATCCATGAAAGAGGCAAAGGGAACTCGGTGGGTCGAGTTTCGATGACGAAAATGAAAATGGCATTGCTGCCTTCACTCCGTAAGGAGGGTAGATTTGCACGTGTAGACACAGCCGCTAGCAAGTCGTGCATCTGGCCCTCCTCTGGTCCGATGGCTGGGGTTTGAATAACACAAAGATTTATTTTGTCACATTATTTCTAACGTGCGGTCAGATCAGTCCCCCCCAGATTTGACAGCGACACCTCGCCCGTGGCCCCAGCGTGCCTCGTGGCTCCCGAGCCGCAGTCCGGCCGGCCAGGGCCGCCATCGCGCCGTGTCCACAGGCGCCTTGTGCAGATGCCAGCCCCTCGGCGCACTGCGCCCCGCACGGCAGCCAGTGCTTTGTGTGAAGCATCCCCCTCCTGCCCTCAGCAAGCTGCAGTTCGTCAATGACCCCGACAATGAGATACCAGTGTTGACCATATAAAACAAATGAATGGAAGTAAAGCACGGAGGCAGCGATGGTTTGGTAAATTTGTTGTAGGAGGGGCAGGGATCTTCTCAAGCTCCTACACAGGGGGTGGGTATTGGGAGAGGGGAGTTACCATGGCAACCACACAGCAGGCTCTGCGTCTCGCTAGCTCTTCTATAGGGCCTGAATCCATACATGCCGTCCTTGACAGAGATTACTCTTACACATATTCTGGGGGGAAAAAAAGCCTTCAGGCATTTTTGTGTTGTTGTAGTACAACTGAAATAATGCTCCCCTCTAAAATGTTAATGTTCAGTGAATAACTACGTTACATAATGAATTCTCTCCTTCCTTTGTAAATTCAGTCACGTCGAAGTGGAGCTGCAGTAAAACTGAATAATAGATCTGTAGTCCCTCTTCCCCCCCACCACGTCCCTGAAAAAAAGAGCTAATCACAGTTGTTGCTGCCTTCTGGCAAAATCCTAAAATATTATTCTGCAGTAAGAGCACTACCCAGCACACAAAACAGGGAAGCCGGTCTCCTGATCTCCACTGCTGTGATCTCAGAAGGTTTGCTTCTTTCCATTTTTGTCAACATCCACATTGAGACGGCCTCCATCCACGGCCCCCCGTGACATCAAAGACCCGTTATCCTAATGAGTCCGACCTCCTCCGAAACATCATAAAGCAGGGAAAGGGACAGCGGAGTGTTTCAGAAAGGAAAAGCTTGCCGTGGGGAATCACTCAAGCCTCACTTGAGCAGAAGTGCCGAAAGACCTCTACAGGCCAGTTTGCTGCCATTCCTGTCACAGGCCAGTTTGCGGGTGATGGAAAGCTGCAAGTCTAAAATGTTTCAGAAGGACTACGGAGCACTTCATTGTCCTGCGGGGGTCGCCAATGTAAACACTCTTTCCTGTGTGCTTCTACGCTGCAGTCTGACCTGCAGTTGTCCGCTGCCGCCCAGTTAAATTCTCGTGATGCAGGGCCACCTGCCTGGCACGACGTCGTGGTAACACACGGGGCAGGCGAGACTGCTACTTCATTCACGCACGGCTCTCGGCTGAACCAGGTGGATGCAGAGGGGCTGCTGGAAAGAATTAGTGTCACAGGTACTGTAAAGGGTGGCCCCTGTAGGTGAGTTGAGGTAGTGGCTGGGAGGTGTTTTATCTTGTGCCCCGTGCAGGGAGGCAGGTTCCCAGCAGCCACAGTCTTATGTCATGATTTCTCAGCTGAGTGCTCGACGAGGCGGCTCATGTTTCAGCTCTGACTGCAGAGCCCCGGCTGCAAACCGAAGACTTACTTTTGAATGCGGCTTTCTCCCCACTGCACCCCTCTGCAGGAGAATTTGCAGATCACCTTCTTTGGAGAATTTCCTTTGTGCTTGTCTGTGTCTCACTTTTAGGGGCACAGCACTCAAGCTTTTATGAATAGCAACAAACATTGCATGTCACGGGTTATCTGGGTTGACGGGTTATTTATTTTGCTGAACAACACTTGGGAGTCATTAGGGATATTAAAGTTGAGAATATTCAGCTTGCTGAACGATTGTGCAAGAGCAAGACTGTATAAAATGATAAAAGGTGAACTTCCTTAGGATGGAAATTTTTGCTTTTTCAGCGCTGCTCAAATGCTTTGCAACAGTGAGTAAGTGAAGCCTTTCTTCCAAGTCTTAGAAAATTTGTCTTTTTGTCATTAAAACCACAAAAAACAACTTTCTTCAGAAATGATTGCAAATTAAGTTTCTCATACCTAAGAAATTATTTTACATCGCACAATCACAAAAACTACAAAAGACATTAAGGCTTTTTTGTCCTTAGGGTTGTAAATCTATTCTGCCAAAATGTACAACCCCCTCTTACAGCTGGAAAAGGTCATTTCTTTGCCTTTTCATTGGAACTAACTGGATCTGGTGCTGTTCGAAGTCTTTCCACAAATCTCCAAGGTTTATTACTCCTGGTGCCTTAAAATGTGAAACCCAGAGTAATGCAGTACCTATGCAGAGCAGGGCTCGAAGCCTAGCAAGGACCTGCCACTAGTATCCCTTTTAACCATTCTTTCAAAGCTGTTATTTCTGAAGTACAGCTTTAAAATACTTGATGCAGACAGGTAGGCTTAAAACAGAAACTCTCATTTAAAAGTGTTAACCACAAGATAAGATCTGCTGCTGCTTCTGCTCATTTCAATTCATATACTGTCATTTGACAAAGTGTCATTAATCTCATATGTTTATCTAATTTATCATGCCGATTTGGAGGTAGGAAAAGCAAAGTTTTAGATCATGTGTGCTGCTGTTGCTACAGTGTATGGTAAACTTGATCAGCAATTAATGATCTATTATACTATTAGAATACCAATAGAATAGTATACTATTAAACTATTAAAATAATTTTATAATTTGTGCCACTGTTCTGTTCTGCCTTTACAAGACATTACACAGATGCTCATATTTACTGTTAGAGGGTAGACCAATCAAATCATGTATCACACCTGTAGCATTAAAGCAGATTTAGCCTATCATGTCATTTCTTACGCACTGCACAGTGAAAATAGATAAAATACATAAAATAGGGAGAGTTATAATTTAATCCCGTTTGTCATAATAATTTGTTACTGACTCTGGTTCTGAACCGTGAATTGAAAAAAGAAATACCAGCATTCTGTCTTATCCAGCACTTAACACATTCTAACAGGGCAGATCATTTGTGAAGCGAGACTTGCCAATGTCAAACATTTTTTTTTTTAAAGAAGAAAATTGGAACTTATAATATCGAGAAGGTGTTCTAAAGGGAAAGCAGAGAGCAAATCACTTATCTTCGAGCCCTGTACAGTAACCATTTCATCCATTTTCATTTTACAAACCTGTCTGGTTCTCTGTAAAAGAAGGACTTTTGATATTGCAAACTTAGCACTCTACAGGCATGAAGAAATATAGACAGACACAATCTCTCTTTGTGAGAGGCATGCAAGGCTCACAGTACTGCATCTACTTTAAGAGAAACAGGTCAAGGCAACCCTGCGTGCATGGCAAACACAATTCCAGCCAGGCTTCAAAAGGAAGAAGCTGCAGTGAGCAGGATGTGGCAAGGAGCCATGTGCAAAAGCCAGGAAAGGTAAGGAAAAGAAAGGAAAGGAAAGGAAAGGAGAGCAGGTGAGGGAGGAGGAAGAGAGGAGAAGTCAAAGGTCAAAGCTGCCAGGGGAGGTGCCATAGTCTCTTTCAGCAAGACATCCTCATCATCACCATTTCAACCAAACCAGAGTGGGCAGGGCGGGAAAGGAATGGGGACTGGGGTAAGATTCACAAGCATTTCACAAGTCAGCCAGCAGGGCAATGTAATGACGTGAATTGGAAATTCCAAAAAAAAAAACAGTCGTTGTCAAGTTAAAATACAAAAGACAAAACAAATTTGCATTTTTCTGTACTAGTTCCAGCAGCACCATCATTTTATGACCCCGTTTTTTTTTGGCTCCACGAGCGCATGCGTCTAGGACCGTTGGCAACCCATGTCACATGGTCAGGGTCCTGTCTCCGGGGAGACAGCAGTCAACAGGCAAGCGAGGGGAACGCGCATACACAGGGCAGCGTGAGGGCATCCTCCCCTGGCATTCCCCGGAAAACAGACAGAGCAAACCATAGAGGAGGGGCACGCACAACAGGATGGCAGGAGAACAGATGGAAATTCAGTAAAGCATCAATGGGACAAAAACAAGATCTGTTGCGAACAAACCTTCGGGTTCTGCGCTCTCTTTGAGGACGACTTGCTTCAGTGGGCAGCAGAAGATTTCGTGACACTTAGCACGAAAGGGAGACTCTTTTTTCCTTATATCCGCTGAATGGATGGAATCCTGCCGCAACATAATGTACTCCTGTGTACCTGGGGCTGCGTCATCCTGGACTGGTCATACCATAACAAAATGAACTGAGGTTAGAGAGCGCTCCACAACGGACAAACAACCAACAAAACAAAGCAAACAGAAGCAGAAAACACAACTTGCAGCCTAAGGAGAGAAAGACTGGAGAAACACAAAATAATCAGCCAGCTAATCAAATCATAAATTGACAAAGAGGGAAAAAAGGATGAGTGGCTTTGTGAAACAAACCAATTCTGGAGAAAGAGAGAGAGAGACATCGAGAGAGAGAGAGAGAGAGAGAGAGAGAATAGGGGGGCAAACGGTCAATGACAACAACAAGAGCTCGATTTCATTATCTAAACCAACAGTTCTGTTCCAGAGGTTCTCAAACTCTTACTCGGTCACTCAGCGAAGGGATCTGGGGAAGGGGGTGAGGGGGGTGTGAGAGAAGGGTTTGTGAAATCGGGGAGTCTTCCCTGAGATTGGCATTGGAAACTGGGACCTCCAACTTAAAAGGAAGAAAGAGGCAACAAATGGCAGGAAAGAGGGGGTACAGACAGGGGTTTTCTTCTGGGACATGAAGACAGAGTCGGGAACCCACCAAAGGGTCCCCTGCAGGGCTCAGAGGGCACCTTGCTGTCCAGAGAGGGCTCGTGAGCAGCTCCCGGAAATGTTAGTGCCACTGGATCAGCTAGAAGAATCATTGTCCAAACACGACTCATTGATACAATCATTCCAATCTTGGCACAACGAGTGCGGAAAAATATGGCTTGAAAGGGTTGAGGAAACAATTTCCACTGTATTGCTGTTTTGGGAAGGGAAGCAGTTTGAGAACCACTGCTGTATATTTGTCTGTATGCTGGTTATTTGTACAGCATACTGTATATACTGTACATCAGAGCGAGTAGGCTGAGCCAGGAATTCTCATCACTGGACATTTGGAACTGGTTTATAATTTAGCCCTCAGAAGAACAGGAATCATGTTCTTGACTTTCCAATAAAAAATGACAAATTTAGACAACTGTCTCACAGGGGTGACTGTCGTTTACATAAAGTAAAAATGTCTGCATATTGGGGGAGCTTTGGATCCATTGTGCTAAAGGCATTTTAAAAAGGAGAATTAATGATTTCCAACCAGTTATTTAGAACAGGGCTAAGATCAAATCCCGTATTTTAGTTCATCACTGCAAAGCAAATCACAATTTCTTTATGATATGAAGACAAGGTACTTCTCTAATTTGAAAGAAAATGCCACAGTGAGTGGCCAATTACTCCAAAGCTGTATGATTTTTATCACAGAACTCCTATAAACCTGGCAGAATCCCCCTGATCATTTCTGAGGGTTAAAGAAAAGTCTAAGCTACTTAAGCTAACCAGCATTCTGTATTCACATGCAGAATCCATGATGAATTACAGTAAGCTGCTACTTTTCATTTTACCAGAGAAAAATACTGACAGATAGAAGAGTCCATCACTGATTCCTGTACCCTTTAACTCACATGAAATAGAACTAAAATCTCTAACCCAGTAACCGATGATCAAAACGGATTTTGCCTGGACAGTGAATTGACCAGTGCATGTGGTCAGCTCCCCTTCTGCCTAATAAGGGAGTAGGGGTTAACATGGACTTCAGCCCTGCTGGATGAAGCAACCGATGAAGCAGAGTGGTCACATGATTTAACACACAACAATCACAGTCTGCCTGTTTCAGAGCACAACGTCTGATGACAGATGGGCCAGACCGAAGCACGCTGGCAGCAAGCACGCTCCCTGCGGTCATAACCCTCTTCTGCACAGGTGGGATCGTTCGATTTTATATACAGTACCGGCCGTCAGCTGCTCTGGCCGCTTCTCTCGCGTTGTCTATGCATGCTTTGAAGCCAGCAATCGTTTCTGCCAAGCAACAGTGCAGCCATGACAGTAAAAACAAGCCACTGTCCCAGGAACCCTATCCCCCCTCTGTGAGCACATGCAACTCATTCATACCCTTCCACCCTCCCGCTTACGGACTGCAAAAAACTGACGTTTGCAAACAAGGTCAACTACCAACCTGACTGATCTTGGCTGTCTAATTCTTAGAAAATGCAAAGAATCATGTCACATTCCCTTCGGGCAAAAGGACAAAGGGGAAAACGTGGGTAACTTCCCTACCTCAAGCACTGTAAAATAAAATAAAAAAGAACCCAGTTCGTCCATTTCAAGCTCTGTTCTCTCCGATTTTGTCTTCTGATTTTATGTTGGCACAGATGTTGAAAGGCTTCCTGCAAGGCAATTTCGTGTGCGTGTTCTAGAAACTAAACAGTATGTTGTTGTGCACTGTAGGTAATATACAGTAGCCCTTTATAATCCACATTCATGTTACATTAAAGATTGACAATAAACATAAACACAGGAACAGCCACAGACATAATCCAACATCTAACCATTTTGAGCCTTTTAGCAAGCATAATTCTGTACAGTAGGTCCTATACTTATTTGTATGTGGCGTGACACCTCTTCTTACTTGAAAGCACATTCATATTAGCTAGAGGTCCTACTGAATTAACTCGTTTAACACAGACAACCAGTATTTATATTTAAAGCTCCACAGGCACTTAATTCAAAGCAGAGAATGCAGCACCATTGTTGCTGGCCCCCTGGCTAAAAGACATCGTTAGTGCTGTTGTTACAACTGCTAACTCCATCATGCAGTCCAGTAGCACCGAAGAAAAGGCATTTTCTGTAAAAAATCTTTTTCCATATTGAAGTCTCATACCATTTGTATTTTTAAAACGTGTTAAGTGAAGTCGAAGTTAAAAGGACACCACTATCTAAAGTTTCTCTCTTTCAAAAGGGAATTGATGTTGTGAATCAAACACAAACCTTTTAGCATGGCTGATAGGGCTGAACACATAAACCGTTAACCATTAACCTCTATTCTCAGTATTCACTATGAAATCACTGCTGAGCTGTATTTAAAAAAACAGGTGAGAAAAGTTACAAAACACCCTCAACTTCAAAAGCAAAACAAAAACACTTTATTCCCATGGAAGACCTAAGAAAACAAACCCCACTTCAGATAGATACCTTCCCTTCATCCAGGAACCAGAATTTCATACAGGCCCAGCGGCTGGGTAAAATATCAGGCACGTCAGGAAATGGCAGGGTACTCTTCATCCTTTTTAGATTGTCATCTGTACCTCAATACACTTTGCTATTAGTGTACATTCCTAAATTTGTTCGAAAACAGCTGCAGTAAATCGTTTGTATTGTGGCTAAACACAAGGAAAAGAAAAAATTATTTATTAAATTCATTTGCATCAATAGGCTATATTGACTATTTGTGTGTTTAGACTATTTCTTACTCCTTAGTTTTAAGCAAGCTAAATGAGCACAATCAACTAAAGGCATTTACAACTGATTCGGGCCAGAAGTCCAAACACGACTGGTTGAGTCTGTGCTTGTGGTGTATTTCCACACTTGCAGAAATATCTGTGGATTAAGGGCTGTGTTTCCTAGAAATAGCCTAGATATGTTAGCTGTGATGGAAGACCAGCAGAAGGACCCACTGCTGTTTTCCCTCAGACAGATGAATGATTCTGATTCTGATCCAACAGTCAGTTCTCAAGAATGTCACTCACTGCACACTCTTGCTCCAACACTGAACAGGAATGAAGAGCAACCACAAAGCAATGAGGAGGGTGGCAGACTGATACAGTGATTTGCAGAATATTTATGGCTGTAAGGTGAAAAACAAATAATGGCACCAAACCTTCATCAATAAAGTTCACTAGAGCAATTATTTTATGTAGTACAATAATTCCACACAAAGTAATTTCACGGGAAAGACTAGCAGTTTCAAAGCCAAAGGTTTTCATAGAAGTTACTCAAAATCAATCAGAAGAGATACAGAACTGTATGTGCAATGCAGCCCAATGCAGCTTAAACTAATTTCTGAGAACAAATGAAATTCCTAGTAAGGTGTGCTGCTTTTCTCATTTCCTCATCTCCTGATCCTTTAAGCCTGCATTTTAAACAAATGCATAAATAAATATAATGAAACAACTGCATGCTTTACTACATAAACAGACACGAAGTGCAACAGGTTTAAAGCAGATCTTCTTAGAAACCGTTCCTTGAAAGAATGCCCAGCACCAAGCTGTGCTAATCTAAAAAATGTAGCAATGTGTGATAAGAGCACAGGGCCGGCGTGTGGGTGACCGCTGGAGCAGATAAATTACCTGCCACCGCAGACGGACAGGCAGCTGAGCCAGCACTCCTCAACTCAGGGGGGTTGGCAATATTTCACATGGCCAAAGAATTAACCTCCGCCAACAAGCCAAGAAGAGTGAACAAATTACACCACACTTTGAAAAAGGAGTCTTAACGCATGTGCTGACATGCAGGAGAGACACATCTTCCCCCACTTTTTTTAGAGGTTGCAATTGACTCTATTCCAAACTCTGACTCAACACAAATGACGAAGGAGGAAGATGGAGTGATCAAAAATTAATGGCACTGGGAACAAGCTTTTGAACTGCTTCCTTCTTACACACAGGCTGAATACCTCACTCTTTCAGCTGCCCCCTATACTTACCATTGAAGCCCTACTTCAGACTTGGGCCTGACCCATTACACATTTTAAATAAATAACGTCAAAAGCTTCTATTCAAAAACACACAGGGACATGATGGCTGTATTTAAAATTGTGGAAGGTATTTGCAGTCAACCCACAGGACTCCTTTGCTGCCACCGAATCAATAAACCAGAACCGGAGTAGAACTTAAATCAGGAGGTACTGTACCTCTGCAAACAAAGGATTGTGGGGTCTGTAACAGACTGCCCGGCCATGGTGTCAAACATGATTCTCTGGGATCTTTCAGGTTCAGGTAACAGCTGGATGAAATCTACAGCTGAACTGATAATCGACTAGCAACCAAATAAGCCAGATGGACCAAATAGCTTTCTCATTTATAAAATCTCTTATGTCCAAGTAGGACAACTCACATTAGTGACACTGGATACAATTCAGCTGCCTAATTGCATTTCTGTTTCAACTGCTAAGTTTCTAAATCCAATCTGTCCCTTTACCATACAAATAATGTCATCCGCACTTCACATGAAAGAGCCTGATGGATATGTACCTTGGTTTCCAGCCTGTGTCCATTTCTCCACCAGCACTCACATCGTGATCAGATTGGGTGATCTATACAGTCTATTCGAGGAAAGTGCAACCAGATTAGGCAGCTGGATTTCATTTGCTGTCCGTGGTGCTGAAAGCTAGTTGCACACTTGCAGGGTGATAGATTAGAAAGTGAATTAAAGGGGATATTGATGGAGCCTAGACTGTGCAGTCTCGGAGTGCAATTTATCCAAGACACCCTAGCTAACCTGCTAACCTACCCTTGTAACCAGTGCTGCATCATCTTTAATGACTAAGTAGTTAGGATCTCACTTGAAATGTTTATTCAAAGGATGACACCTCCTAGAGCACTGCTATGGAAATACTAAACTGGATGGAAGAGCACCACCTACTGGGCCACCATGCAATTTACAACAAAATCCTGTTCTTCCATCCCAGTGCTGACCAGGCAAAGCCTTGTTTAGTTTGGGACCCAGTTACAATGGTGGTAATTCTGCTGTAGATGTTAATATGGTTACTATAGTATGTTCATATTAATCCCAAAAACTATTGAATCCATGCAGATAAAATTGTTGAAAAATGTTTTTTCTGACCTTAGAGGTGTGCTAACTTTCCTATAGCAAAGCAGGACATTTTTATGTAGACCAGTGCCTTGGCTGTTCCTCCAGGGTTTGCTTCGCAGTCACCTTGAATGTGACTTGACAATAGCAGGAGGTGAACTTGAATTTTTCTATTTAAAACTGTGCAGGTTTGCAGATTTAAATGTGTCTTTCTGGGGCTTCTGCATAGTACTACCTCACTGTAGTCAATGCAGAGCATGAGCTCACTTTGTTTGCAAAATATCCGACAGTATCCTAAGCTTTTTTTTGCCCAGATTTCACACAGCCACGATTGTGCTTGATTATGATACACAATCTATATCTTCATACTTGTCTTTTATTTTTTTCTCAGGTCTACCTCTGCATTTTTAAAAATAAAATGCCTATATCTAATCAGCCCATTAAGTAATATTAATGTCTTGAATGGTCTCCTCTTGTCTGGAATTGTTGTTACATTGGTCTCGTTGGACATTGGACCAGTTCTCCTTTAAGTAAAAAAAACAGGAATCGGCATTCTTTTTCAACTGAAGTTGCTCCTCTAGGCATTACATTTCTGGTTAAACCCAATGTCCACGGTCTTTCCATTGGAGCTGAAGACCTTGTGCAACTGGTCATTTCAGGGGCAAGTCAGCGCAAAGTCAGTCACTAGAAGCTCTTTTCTGTCAGCCTGACCGTAAATATGTGGGGAAGAGCCAGGAGAAAATTTGAAAACACAGTTTGCCTTCTGCTTGAGACAGAACGCACAAAGAGCAATTCACCTCAATATAGCAATACCTCACAGCAAGTTACCTTTGAAGTCATTTTCTAACATGAGACTGATAGAATAAAGCATCCCGGTTGTTTGCTGCTTTTTGAGCAGTGAAGGTTGATGATGTATCTCCAACAAGCCAATATAACTCTTCTGCATTATTCATCAATGCAAATTCGTTCACTGATGGAGACTTACGAGCAGAGCCTGTCTTGGATCCCTCTACATGTTGTTTGTGTTTCTGCATTACCACTGCGACTGGCTAAATAGCCGATGGAGCCGGCTTGCGTTTTGATCTGCCAGTCACTGCTGTGGAGTGTAATGGGACGAAGAAATCCACAGGAGCTTATGTTTAGATATTTTTAGTGTATTTATCAGGCTGTAATTTTTGTTCTCTAAAAATGTAGAATCGCAAATTCTTCCTTACTACACCTGCCCAATTTGTGACTGCCCATTGCCTAAGACTGGCAGCGTGTGGGGAGAGTAAGAACTTGCACGAGCCAGAGCTGTCGTTCTTTTGACTTTTCTCTGAAGTGCCTCCCAACAGACTTGGTGCCATGTGGGTGAGTGTACTGTATCTGTCACTGACGTCACCGCCTGAGTTCCTCTTTTGCCCAAAACCCAGAAGACCCCCCCGGACCACGACAGCGGCCTACTAACTGCGCATCACCACCTCTGCTCACAGCTGGGTGGAGGCGCGTCCCAGACTCAAACCGGAGACCTCCAAGCCAGACGCCTCAGCCTTCACTCTTTTGGAAACGGAGCGCCTTTTTCGTTACAGCCACACGGGAGTTTACTCCGGGATGCACAGATTCTGAGCAAAAAAAGATCTTAAGGAAGAATTTACCTAGTGAGAGGCAGGAAGCAAAACCACTTTAGTTTGATTAAAAAAAACAGAACGCAAAGGCAACAATAAAAGGCTGGCAGTGGTGCCAGTTACCAGATATGTTCCTTTTATTTCTGTCACCCGGGGCGCTACACCTCTGGATCTACAGATGGGGTGCCGGTGACGTGCGGGCAGGAAGGTCAGTGCAGCTGCGTCAGTCCCCGGGTCCTGGGTTCGGTTCTGGTTTGGGGCCGTGGAATGTGGTTGGGTTCGGGCCTTTCTTGGGGGGCTTCAGTTTCACACCCCCTTTCGAACACAGGACAAGCTGGATTCTCTATGCCTCTAAACACTCCCCCCGTGTGCTCGTCCGTGCGCCCTGCGCTGGACTGGCATCTCGTCCCAGGACATAGTCCCACCTCGCGGCTGCGATTCTGGGACAGGCTCCGGCTTGCTGAAACCCCTAACAGTAGTAAGAGTCTCTCCGACAGCGGAAGGACAGCTGGGGATGCAACGGTTACAAGGAGCACACACATATAATCGCTCTTGTGGTAAAAAAATACTATGAAGACGTCCCACAATCCCTAGCCAGAGACCTCTTCAAGGCAATGTCAGCAGGTCAATGAACACAGCTAAGAACTGGCCTGGGGTTAGAGCTGCTGAGCCTGGAGGGGCTGATGAGTCTTCTGTGCACAGTGAGCAGAGACAGTTGGGTAAATACTGCCTTGGTATTATAAAATGCCCACTTGGCATTTGTCTTGTCTTCGTAGGACCATTCTAACACTATGAATAGAAAGGGCAAAATAGGACTTTTATTCAAATTTAATTCATTTTAAAGGCTATACACTTTTAGGGGAAAATGCAAAAGGATAATGTTCTCCTGCTCAACTACAGTAACTCTATTCCTGTAGATGAAAAATTCAGGTACTCAGAAAATAAACAAAAAGAATCATTTAAAAATAAATAAAGCTGCAGTACTCAGCAATAGATCACCTCTACCGCAATGGCCTGCTCTGAAGAGACACTAAAGATTTGTTTTGCAAACAAGATGATGCAGCCGTTTCCCTGTGGTGTGACTTCAGCTGTCTAGCTGTGTCTTAATCACTAGCCATGCAGTTTAGGGCTTTTCAGTCTAATACGACTCTACAGCCACTAGCCCTGGGGAAGAGCAAGCCACGGCCGAGAGGAGGCTGTGTGCAAGTCTGTGTGGCTGCTTGCATGTGTCCCCCCGTGTCTGTGAGCCCCTGAATCTCAATCTGATCGGGGTGACACATCACAGACTGCGCACCGTGCTCTGACACATCGGTGTCAGCTGTGCAAAGGTAATCAGTGACAGCCTCCCGTACACGATCAGCCTTCAAAAAGGGATCATCTGGATTCCTCGCACCTCTGTGCTGATCTTGTCACAGGTGTTTGTCAAGGATCTAAGACGCACGGAAACACATGACATTAAAGACCCAAATCTATTCTCTGGGTCTCAACAGATTGCAGATAATTTTTACTATTCCTCTAAATATCCTTAGATAAGCTATCTGAAAAGAACTGCAAGAAACCCAAAAGGATGTATTTATAGGATGTTATGTGTAATTTTGTAAGTTGGACCTGAGAACAGTAGTTAATGTTACAGTGTTGATTTTAGTCTGACATCCTTTTAATAGTAGAATGGGATACTGTCCTCTTTTTGGTAAATCAAAATCATGTACTTTAAAGATTTTTTTAAGCCAAACACTGTACGTCACGGAGGATGGAGTATTTGAGACAGGAGCTAATTATTCTGCACATAAATAAACAAACACATGAGGAGGAGCTAAAAAGGAATGTACACACACATGCTATTTTTTAAACCATCAAATGAAATAATTAAAGGACATTCAGGCTAAAACGTGGCCAACGCTACTGCTAAAAAAGAGGGGGTAGAAAATGTCACACACCGATACTACCAGGATACACTGACAGCAGAGAGGCTGTTGAAGCTTTGTTGATCATATAAACATTTTAATAGAGAAATAAGGATTTTAATTGCTCCAATACTGCAATTCGATATATTGAATCAGACATCTAAGTTTGCAGATAAAAAAACACTGGAAAATGGTCCAGGGTGAAGCCAGCACAGACGGCACTGTGCCTCATTTAAATTCTGAATTAGAGGGAAAGGCATGCAAAGGATAAGCTCCAGTTTTCCTCCCCAAAAATGCGTGACCTCCTCTGCGGTAAAGCCTGGTGATTGATGACACTGGTGGCGGTTAGCTCTCCCTCGCGGTCACCGCACAACATAAAGGTCACCTCGCCCTGCGCATGGGAACAGACTCCAGCGCCTCAGATTTATCTCTGCGCTGCCACTGATGAACATCCCTCGCAGGTCACGTCACAATAATGTCAGGTGTGAAAAGTCACAGTACGCAAAGGCAAGCGAGCAGCCTGCGGCGCGATCAGACTCCAGCTCCCCTGGAGACGACCGTATTGGAAAGCCTAGAGTTCTGGGGGGGTGAAAAACAGCCTGGCAATCTGGGGTCAAGCAAAGTGAAAAACCCCTCAGGGACAGTTTGGAAAACCAGCATTCTCTCCTGAATACATTTTGACAAGGAGTCTGCATTTCTAAGATGCTAACTATTTGGTGACCCCCCCCCCACACACACACACACACACACACACACACACACACACACACACACGTTCTTCCATGTTCATGCGGCTATTATGAACAAAATACTTAAACCGCTGCCTAAGTGGGTGCCTAAAATGATTTCACACCTGCGTCTGCTCCACAACCCCACCTAGACTTTGTTTTTTTAGCATAAGGACTCTGGCAAAAGAGCAAATTAATAACTGTCATTTTGAAACACCAGCAATTCATTTTTCCTCTTCAGACCGGAGTAGATACTCAGCATGAACAGTGAAGCCTAATTGATTCTAATGCATCAGCCCAACAGAGGTGCTCTTGGAGTGTGAGGCTGGTAGGGCAAAGCATTTATACTCATCTCTCAGCCAATACATCAATGCCCTCTCTAGGCACTCTACCCCTTTATACACTTCGTCTTTATAGTGTTGTACTACAGTAACAAATGGACAGAGACTGAGCAAAAAAACGGGTTGAATTCATGCATGTTGTTGCACACAACACACTGCAACCTTAATTGGATTGAACCAGCTTCTGCATTTGTATTACTGTGTACCCCTCCGAGGCTTAACCAAGGCTATACCTTGCCAGCTGCCAGCCAGCCTCCCTGCCATTAGTTAGGGGCAGCAAGTCTGCACCCAGGGCTGGGATGACCAGATGCCAATAGATGCAACACGCAGGCAGAAGCAGTACTTACAACGCTGTTCTGCCCAGCACTGCAGCATGGATGTTATATTGTAATGTCTTATACTGTAGTATCTGTAGATCTAAAAATAGCTGCAGCCACACCTCTTTCACAGCAGTGTCATTCTGGGGTGGACTGCAGCTGGGAAACGATGGTTTTAATGAACCATATTGTCATTCCAGAGCCTTTGAATTTTGCTTGGATTTAAACCTTTCGCATACATGTGAATTGTAGCATTTAGTAACAATAAGAAAGGCCATTCAGTCTCTCTCTCCCATTTGGTACTGAAGCTACTAGTTAATTGATCAGAGGATCTCATCCAGCTGTTCCTTGAATAAAGACAAAGTATTGGCTTCAACCACATGGCTGGACAGCTCATACCATACTCCCACAAGTACTTGAAACTGTAATTATAAATTAAGACCCTTATTTTGATATTGGGTTGCCTTTAAATTTGTACTTTAATTACTCTAATGTATCTACAAATATGAAAATTTTATTTTAAGGTTGCATCCATACGTTGTAAGCTATTTTTGACAGATGTCGCAGTTGGGCCAGACGCAGGAATGCCTGAGCAGGTGTCCAGTGCTCTTAGCCACCCAAGGCAGCTGACAAAGAGTGATTCAATACAGCAAGTGGTCTGTAGAAAGTAGTCTGCTGAAAAATCGTTCATGTCTAGCGTGCAGATCTCGGTGCTTTCAGTGAGCCCATGCAAATACATCCCCTGTCCAAACTAAGGGAGTGAAACCCACAGGAACTGAATTCCATTGGATGGTCTACAGACAGGATTAAAAACTGTGCGCCTTTTGGGATTCTTCAGTCTATTCTGTATAAATTCACATTCATTTACAGGAGTACTGAGAAGTATCCAAACAAGTGCGATGCCAGTGGGACAGAAGGCAGAAGAAGGATGGCGTGCTGTTTGGCGTGGCCCTGGCCTTGGTGTGCCAGGGACTGACAGCAGACAGACTGAGAGACACAGCTGCAGCGCAGTAATGAGAGGACAAGACCCAGTGCAGGAGAAAGAGCGAGAGAGCAAGGCCAAGAAAGAGCAGGAATGGGAGGGGGGTGGGGGCAGGCAGGAGATGGAGGAAAGGAGATGAAAGAGAAGGGGATGAGAGAGAGTGCACTGACAGCCTGACGGAGAGCTCCACTGTTCTGCCTCAGCATCAGAAACAGCTGCCCTACTTCCAGTATCACAGATAAAATACACAAACCTTGAGAGACGTGCTGGGAAAGAGGTCTGACCAGAACTTTACCCCCATCTATGTTATTTTTTAATGTTTTAGAGGTAGTAACAAATAGAAACACCTGTAACCAATTCACACAGATTCCAGAGGAAATGTAATATGTTTTTTTAAGTGCCACTTATTGATTGCATATTCTAACACACATGAATATACTGTATAAATATTCCTTCACATTTTGAAAATGGACTGGTCTTGGACCAGTTTCAGATATCAATCAAATACAGGACTGTATAAAATTCTTCCATCTAAAAATCAGTCTACTATCAATTATGCTGAAAGGCTGAATTGCAGCATCTCCCCATATAAAAGCAAAATATGTTTAACTATATCAGGATGTCTGCAGTACCAGCTCTGTGGAATTCTGGTCTAAGCAGAAGATCAGATCCCATCAGGGAAGAGGAAGACATCAAAAAGCCAGAAGTAAAATTAGAGCAGAGACACACTTACTGGCCAGACTTCTGGACCTCTTTTATCCTGATCAATCGCTTATCTGCAGGCTAATTAAGTTTTGCTTTCTTGTTAATCAAGTCGCATACAGGCACTGTGCATTGGGAGTTTTAAGGAGCCTTTCCTGCCAAATCAGATGATTAAGAGCACCTGTTCCTTTTCCTTCTCTGGTGCAGGCTGTATATTAACTTACTACTGGATATAACACATACCCATACACACAACATACCGTCCTTGGATAATCCAGTTCAAGAACTTTGCAGGTATGTGCAAACCACAGCACAGTTATGATGTTTCTCCAGCAGGTGGCAACCTTTTCGACTCAGGTTCCTCTCGGTAAAGGTGTGCAGCGCGGACGCACAGCTGCAGTTTAACTCCTGGAACTGTCTGTACAGGTGGGGCACTGCAGTTAACAGTGCTCTACTTCAAGGTACGGCACAAGAGAAACTAGGACAAGTGCCTATATACGGACAACCAGGCAACAGGATTTAGGTACGTGATAAAGTACACTGAATGAACAGGAAAGCCCAAAACAAAACATCAAAAGAACAGACAAGAACAGCAAGAAGGAAGATCTGCATTCATGGAAAAGGGGAGACTAAGACAAGCCCCTTCTCAGAGGAGGGCTCACACCTGTCTGGTTTCTATTTGCTTTCTTCACAATAACAGTGGAAACCTGCAGTCACCCACCTCCTTTATTCACCAGCCAGTCAATGAATAATTCTAGGGAATGGTGACCACCCCAGTGCAAGCACTGTGCCCTGTTGGACCCCATAAACACGGCACTCTAATCCTCAAGGAGGCCCACAGTCCACTCCTGCATTTCAAACAGCACCTTTTGAATCCCCCCAAACCAGGGACCTGTGTCATAAGTGTCAATAATTTATTGAACGGTTTCATTTCATAGAGTTGAGAGCACGAATCCTGCACATCTGAATCCAGAAAACAAATCTCCGCAACTGATCTGTAAATATCAGTCATGGATGAACAGAGTGTGTGATGGACGACTGGTGTAGGGATGATCACTGCTGTTTCTGCATCCTCATCACTGTTGCTCTTCGTACTGAAACCAACTAAACACTGAGATACGGAAGGAAAAGACCGTCAGGTGCACCGAAGCCTCCTCAGCTGACCTACTTCCATGTCTGCCAACTGCATGATCAAAAAAATTAATTTATCTTTGACCCCCTCGCATGCATAAATGGCAGAACAAGTAACTGTAAAGATCTAAACTATAAACTAGAGGGTTTATTTAAAGTCACTTCATGACTGAGAAGATTAATAATGCACCTGTAATTTTTTAGGTAAAAAACACTGTCCGCTTCAAAATTCAGGCTTCATAGTGTGCCCTTTCAGTTTGTGAGGGGAGATCTAGACTCCCTGCACTTTCTCAGTACTCTCAAGTCATACCGTTTGTCTTACAATCCCTCCTCGGCTTGGTGGCAGTGAGAATGACACAGAAACAGCTCCGATTCAAGATGTGTCTTGCTTCAGGCACTTCTATTCCTGTTTGTGCAAGATCACCTGTTCCTCTCACTCCATATAGGGATGTTTGTGAAACAGCCTCCCTGCTAATGCTTACTCCTCTCTGAACTCCTAACCTCGGGGGCAGCCTGCCAGGGCACTGGAGAGACAGCTCTCTCTTCCTCCATTTCTCCTTTTCTCTCCTCCTCTCGAACTCATTTTCTTTCTCAAAGGGGTTTCACAGTGCAGGCCTGCCAGACACCGTGACCCCAAAACTGTAGCAGGGAACATCAACAGGAAGCATAAAGAGGCACTGAGCCAGATTTCTGTTTTGACTTGTTATCAGATAAGGGCTTGTAGTGGTGAAACAAGAAACACTGTGACTTTCCACACCTGTCTTACAAAATAGGTCGAGGATTAATTTAGTCAGGCAACAGAACAGGACAATGATGTTTAGTTTGTTGTAAAACCAATAGTGAAGTATCATCAACTGACGCATTAATTCACTAACACACATATCCCCACTGCTTTATTGAAACAATCTCCCAAAACCCATCACTAAAGCGTGTGTGAAGAGTAAACAAAAATCTTTTAAATGCAACATTCCTCCATAACATATGTATCTATCTAGACTTAATCACAAAGTAAATTAAAATGTTTTATTAAAGCAATTTCACTAACAGACAATACTAACCCACCTTCCTTTTTAAGGTCGGTAAAACAGATGATGGAATCTGAAGGGCAGAAACGAGAGGACTTTGAGTACTTATTCTTTAATGACCCTGACTAAGAATGGCTTTGCTTTGCCCTCCAAGACATGCAGAAGAAAATGACTCAATAATTAGGTTGTTCAGTGCACATCTGTATTTTTCATCTCTCCCTGGGCTCAGCCCTCCTATGTTCTTGCGTCTTTCCAGGCTGGGGGTCCCAGTTCCTGGCTCTGTCACAGCCATTAGTCACCACTGACGCTGGGGGGCCCTCTGTCCTGTTCTGAACCCGCTATCCTGAAACCCCGGCGCACTGCTGATCCTAATCTGTCAGAGCCTTTCATGAGAAGACACCTCAGCTGGCTAGAAACACACAGTTAAATTAGAGCACGCACTCACCTCTACCAAATGAGTTCAGGGCAAAGCAGTGTCCACATGCTGTAGGGCAGGCCTTTCCAGTCCTGGTTCTGGGGACACGGACAGTACCTGCTATTTTTTTGTTTCCCCCGAACATTCAAATCAAACACAAAACAGACCTATTCATTATTTTAATTGGAAAATTTTGTCTTGGTTCCTGAACGTGTAAGAAGTGGTTGCATTTCAACTTCTGCCTTTCTTAAGTAACATGAAATCTTTAACCTTCTGACCAGAAAACAAAACACTCGCAGTGGTTCTAACAGAGCATTTCAGTGAAGAACTCAGCTGCAATGGAAATCAACAAGTGTGGAGGTCCTTACAACCAGGATTGGGAACTCCTGCACTAAGCCCTCGTCACCCATGGGCCCTCACCCTGCGGAGGCTAAACACCTGCTAGCCCTCTCCACCTGTGGGGCCTGGTTACCTGTGGAGTCTAGACACCTGCTAGCTCTCTCCACCTGTGGAGTCTAGACACCTGCTAGCCCTCTCCACCTGTGGGGCCTGGTTACCTGTGGAGTCTAGACACCTGCTAGCCCTCTCCACCTGTGGGGCCTGGTTACCTGTAAGAAGATCCACAGTGATCCTGAGAACCAAAGTGCTCATCTCCACTACTCACACTGAGAGCCCTGGCTTAAACAGCTATTCGACATGGGAGAAGGGGGAGCTCATTTTATTTATTTCTAGTTCTTTTTTATACATTTTTTAATTAAGTTTGGTAGTTTTAACCAGACCAACTTGAGACATGTATAAGCAAGGGAACTCTACTTTTTTAATTTTCAAAATTAGGATTCTCCCTGCCTCTTCATTAAATAAACCCTTAACACTAAATAATGAGGCAGTCTATTGTCTCACTGCTGTCTATAATCTCTCTGTATCACTGTTAGAGGAACCTTTTTTAGCTTTAAAACAAAGGATGAGAAAATTATATATTTTTCAGTATGAAGAATATCTGCAGTATTTGGATAAAGTTTAAATGTGCCTGTCATACAGTTACTGTATTCCCTTAATGCAGTATATTACAGAAAGCAGATATAAAGATAATGGATGGATGTATACTGAGATGGTAGGCAACATGAACTATCCCAGAATCACAACACCAATAATTATATATATAATTATAACCTACTGTGGCCATTCGACTTAACATCCAATATACGGCACAGCTCTTTCAAACTATAAATCTTCCCCTTAATCACCTTTTAAAATATTTTTTATTCTGTCTATTGACCTTTAAAATACTGATAAACAAAAATCCTTCTGTCTAAAGAGGCAGCAGTTCCAAAACTTTTCCCAGATTGCCAGGCAGAAGTGTTGAAGTCTTTCAGAATCTCCCTCTATAAGACTGGCCAGAAGATGCTCCAGTGACAGAAACACACACAAAAAAGAGGATGATTATCCCTTCCCTGGCCAGGAAGTGTGTCCTCAAATCCCCTGCACACACTCAGACACCTCTCCTGCTCCAAGGGACATTTAATAAAATGGCCCTTAAAACGCTTAGCTGGGATGTCAAGCCAGTTACATTTAGAAATACTTCTGGAAAAAAAACATTATAAAACATAAACAGGTAGGAAATAAGCTTCCAAATCAAAGAGTCACTAATCTAGAACACCAAAAGCAATGGAGGAAAAAAAAGAGAAAGAGACCAGCAAAAAAAACAAACCTAATTCAAAAAGTCTCTAACCCATTCACATATGGTAAAATCACAGGCCTAAAAGTAAATTCTGAATGACAGAAAATTATTCAGTTATTTGTATGACAGGAGTTAATTTGTGTTAGTAGCAGGTGGCACTAATGGTGTGACAGTAAGTGCTGATGCCTAATAAGTCCTGAGTATGATTCCAGACTGGGGCACATTCTGTGTGGAGCCTGTGTGTTGTGAACATGTTGGTACAGGTTTTCCCTGAGACATTCTGGCTAGGTTTACTGGTGTTCTTAAAGTGTCCCTGTGTGCTTGTGCACATGGGTGTGTCCTGCCCTGACGGGGGTCCATTCCAGGGTGTACTCCTGCCTTGCACCCTGTGCACTGGGGATAGGTGCTGGGTCACCATGATCCCTCTCAGGAATAAGCAGCTTTCTGATGGATGGATATATTAGTAGAGCACTGATCTGAGATTACCAAGCTCTGCCTTGAAAAACTGACTGCAAACTGGCGATATCAGTCTGATCACTCTTTTCTCCTGGGCTACACCCTGTCTCCACCTCATTTACATGTACCGCTCATGGTCTTGATTTGTCTTACCAATTGTGTACTTGCGTGTCTATCAGTTTGTCTTTTTATTCAGCACAGGATCCCACAGCACCACAAGCACATCACAATGACTGACGAGAGATTCTTTGAATTCACTGTCGTGACAGGCCAATACTCTGGCCTAACTAAACAATCTTCTTTGTTAATTTCTGTAAAACCACATCTCACTGAATCCTTTTGTGCCATGGAGTACAGACATTTGATACCCATCACCTACATTCCTGTGGCCATGTGAAATACAGCAGCTACAGCTGTTCTGGACATCTTTAATGACTGTAGATTAGAACACAGATTTAAGTCTCATCGCAGTTTAATCTTTCCTTTAAACATGTCTGAGAGGTCAAGCTTTAAATCCAAGATAACAACAGGATGATCCTCTTGGCACAAGTAGACCATTTGGCTGACTCCATCATGGCGTCCCAAGTGAAAGTGGGTGAAAGGTGCTCTCAGAAGGTGGAAATAGGATGACAACAAGTTTCAGAAGAGTTCAGGTCCTTGTTGCCATAGACAGGGGGCTAATGGACATGATGACTTCCTCTCCTGCCCTCATCAAATGTGTTAGATTTCAAGCGATTGGGAGGAACCATATAAATAGCAGAAGCTATTAAAATTCTTCCTCTGGGAAGGTGCTTAATCAAAATCTTCAAAAGGAAGAAGATGAAAGCTTCTGACTTCTATTTTTCCACAATGTCACGACAAGGTCCTGCTAAACAAACATCTTTTTTGTAGCTGACAGAAGTACATGAATTAAATTAAAAAGGAAGAGACAAGCAAATCCTCAAGTTGTATTTGCCTGGAATAAAAAAAAACCTAGAGAAACCCAAATGACAGCTAGAGGTAACTGATTTTTTGGCGTACGTTCGCAGAGTCAGTGTCTCTGAAAATCAAATTATTGCTTGGTAAGCTACACAACTGAGTGACTTCCCAAAAAAAACAAGAGCTGTCACTTTTTAAAAATTGCATCATTGTACCCTCTTGGCATTAAGCAGCAGTAGAAGGAGCTCTTATTTGCATGTCATTCTGATAAAGAAAGAACCTGCAGTTGTTACAGGTGCTTTCAGATCCAGAAATTAATACCTACAACAGCACATACCGAGTGCAATGATGACTATAGCTTCCTGGCAGGCCCTGCTCGTAGGTCATGAAGGATTTCCCTGGACGTGGGAAGAGTTTAAATTGGGAATGGACCGTCATTTTGGTGCCAGATTATTTCTGCCATAATTCCAACACAGGGATTTCTTCCCACCGTTTGCACCAGTGGAAAAACATCATCGACCGTGAAACCCATCTCTCTCGCTCCTTCGGCCGCTCGAGTCCAGCAGCGCCTGTCAGTCTGTCTCACAATGGCGCTCCGCCTCCCATGTGGGCTGACGGGGAAGTAGGAAGTTCTGCCACACCCCCTCCAACCCCCCAGTGGGACTGTGGTAAGAAGAGCACAGCACAACAGGGGTGGCCCCAAGCCAGGGCATGTTGTGGAAATCATCCCAAATTCGGTGCAGCTTTCCAAGGGTTACTTGAGACACAGGTGGGTTTAGGCTACAAATCCTGATTAAGTACACCATAAGAATCAATAGATGGGGTTGAATGCCTGTACCGTTCACCCTCTGGGCAATCTGCTGCTTATTTGTGATTGCTGCTCAGCTCACTGCCAAAGGGATAATGCAAAGCACAGCCAGACACAACTTCCTGAAGTTCTGCGATCATCCTGCTGCTGAGCTGAAATGCTGACAAACACCACAGGCCAAGGAACGCCTCACACACACAAGGTACACTACAGTTGGATAGGCTTAGAAAGGTAAAAAATTCTTCCCTTCTTTAAGTGCCAAGCAGGATTACAGCATGTTCTACAAAAAAGAGGATGCCAAATTAAAATCTATCAATAAAGACTATATTCTTCTTCTGCGTTTTGAAGAATTAGCTGCTAATTATATTCACTTTTTCCTGGATGAAAAACTCTGCGGGATGAAAAACTCTGCAGTATTAAATAAAAGAATAAATAAAAAAGCAAGATCCTAATGTCATTTCAATTTATTAAAAGAAAAAAAAACAGAACACTTTTAGAGTGCAAGTATATCAGATCTCTTTGTGTTATATTACAGTTTACAGCTGTTCCTGTGTTTCAATGCCCTTAGCACAGTAATGCTAAAATGAAGAGGTGTTTACTAATGTTTTTAAATTAAATCTTCATAGTACTAAACATTTATTCCTGCAAAAAAGATTAATCATAACTTGAATGTTACAGATGGCTTCATTACCAAGTTTTATGTGAAGTACCTTCTTTGTACATGGCTGCAGGTCATGCATTGCTACTCTTACTGAGGTCTCCCTTGAAACCAAGATGCACAAACCAGCAGGCTGTGTGACCAAGTAGGGGAAGACAGACTGAATTTTGCTGTAAAGCCACTACAGCAAACACATTATTAATGAAGTGCTGACTGACAGCAAAGCACCCTGCTTCTGGGGGGGGAGGTTAAACTAAACCAGTTTCTCGTATGGCCATCACACTAGATCAGATCAGTCAGAGAAATGAGAAAAACAAGAGAAATCACCTAGAAAAAAAGGACCCACAGTTACTGTAGGACAGTTTTTTGCAACATAAACAGTTCTGGCCTATTCTAAATTATTGCGCTAATGGTTAGGGCTTAGAAAGCAGGGCTGGACTGCACAGTGATGTTGTCTTAGGAGGCTGAGGACAAACCACAGTGCTCTGTAAAAGCTGTCAACATATTTGACTGGTTTAAGCTTATACAGTAGGTCTCCTCAAAGTGACATGGTGGTGTGGCAGACAATCCCTGGGTCGATTCAGGTCTGAGGAACCTTGCGTATATTGTTTGAATATTCTGAAAGTTCATGCAACTACATGGGTTTCTCTCAGATGCAATGACAGCCTAGATACTGTAATTGCTCTCCATGTGTCTATGCCCCGTGATGGACTGGCATCCTGTTAAGGGTAATGTTCTGCCTTGAGACCTGTACAGTACCTGCTGGTTAAGGCTCCAGCTCATCACAATCCTCTAAGGACACAGCAGCTTCTGAAAATAGTTTCCTTTACACTGTTTTTCTGTTTTCTTTTATTAATATTTAATATAGCATAACATCTGCACACTTGATCATGCGCTTTCATATAACAAATGTTTAAAACATCACAAAAATGAAGAACTCCCTCACTCTCTTTTGCACAACTCAGAGTTCACCTTATTCTTAAAGATACAGTGGTCAGACAGACCTTCTTAGTACAAAACATTTGCTCACAACAGCAAAGCCATGGTGTGAGATTGGTAACATGGATAAATGATATTCTTCTGATTTTTCTGCAAATTTAAAAGCTATGAGACTGTTTAACACAGGAATCTGTGCTGTGAAGAAGCTGACATAGTGGCAGATTGATGTCTAGAGAACAACCTGGAGCTCCATGTGGCAAAAAGAAGATCAGTGCCATCAGACATAAACGTTTTGACGTGCATCAAGATATTACAATCCAGATCTACCGAGCAAATATCACAAATGTGCTCTCACCTTCTATCAAAGCGTGGTTTGGAAAGCAATCAAAAGCTGATAAATGCAGGTGTGAGAAAGTTAATACAGCATCTAAGACCACAGGCTGTGACTGACCAGCTCTCAGTGCACTGTGTATTAAATGAACCACCAGAAAGGCTAAGCCTATTGCTACTGATCATCTTACCCTGTCTACTGCATGTTTTAGCTTCACCCTGACAATCTATCAAAGGAAAGAGCCGTTCAATTGACAGTGTTTTTCCTACAGCTATACAGACTTGTCATGCTAGAGCTTGTGAAATCCTTCTAGTCTGCATGCATGTGTGTGCAGTTGCCTTCTGTATGTTTCTATGTATAGTTCAACACAATGTCTGTATATGGGAGATTTACTTAAACGAAAGTGGCAGATCCTCATGTTTATAGTGTACACATATTGGAATGTCGAATCTTAAGAACAATCCACAGACAAAACGTTGTGCTTTCCGTTTACTTTCCAGTGTGGAATTAACGTCCACTCATTCCTTTGCAGCAGACATGTTGCTACAGTCCTCATACTGTATGTAATATTTGTGTATTATTGCAATACTAAATTGAATTGTAACATCAGGGCAAACTGCTTGCGCGCTCTGAGTCACTTGGCAAATAAAAGCTTCTGAGTCGGCATGGTCTTTTATTTGCACAGTATGAATAGTAGGTTTTAATGGCAAAAGACAGTGAGCTCCAGCAGCTCCATGGCCAGAAAGCTGCAGTGCTCTGCCGAGTGTGAGTCAGTGTCTGCGTGCCTGCTGAACATAAAGGGCAAGAGCAGACACCACAATCGACTTCATTAGTCACACCTAGTGTCAATAGGTGTACACAAGACTCTGTCCTGCACCATGCTCAACCCATTAAGATGGTCATTTTTCTAGAAGCTGATGAGGGAGAGTGAGTAAAACAGGAAGCAGACAGAGAGTTTTAAGCAGGTACTGGTCATTGCAGGAGGAAATAGCTCCTTCATCCCCTTGGATTAGCCCTGCCCTGCCCCGTGTTTCCATGGGCAACACATGTGCGCGTGAGCACTGCGTCTTAATGCGTTTACATAACAAAGAATAAACAGGGCTCTGTCAGGCTGGAAGCCCATCTGCTAACAGGCTGCAGGGCATCTGGAAATCAGTGCACATCACAAACCCTTGCTCTTGCCTGGTTAGCAGTCTATTAATAAGCCCAGATGGACGCTAATTTCTCTTTTGTGCAGAGGCACGAGAGATGTATTATCTGCGAAGGGTGGTGGGGGGCAGGCAGAGTGTTAACATCGGCCCTCACGTGGCTGTTTTTCAGGGTGTGAGGATGTGGAGGACTGGAGATGGTAGTTTCGTTCTTTTCCTGGTCTTTTAACATGATTCTCACCCACAAAAAAACAGTAGCAAGGCTTTTAATAAAATTAAATCAAATGATAGGAATGTCACAACACTGCAGCAACTGAATAAGTGCTTCAGCAAATTTTAACAAAACAGATTAAGGGAGTTCTGAAGGCCACGGAGGAGGCTGACATGTCTTAAACAGCTTCCAATGCAAGCATGAAAAGTGCCACAGGGTGTCTGCCACATGACACAATGATCAGTATGACAGCGCGTTACTGGGCCAACTTGAGCACGACCCGTGTTAAGACATTGGGTATGAGTAATGCTTAAATTTATAACAGCTTGAAGTCATTACAGCCCAGGAAAAAAAGAACACAGTGAATCAACAAGTTAAAGATATCATGAATGCAGCAGGCCAAATTGCCCACAGTGTAAACCACATTTTTAGGTGACAGTCTGGACTGAAAGCAGATCGAAAACACCTCATGCCTTGTTTACATCTGCTACCAGATGTTTACAGCAAAAGTCACAAAGCAATCCTTGTTTTTTCAAGACATTACCGCATGCACATAACTCAAGCTGCAGAATTAGCAAAAGACTGCGACTGAGAAGCCTGGCCCACCATAAATCGACAGTTCTGAAAGGGAACATGCAGTTCGCATTTCCTGAAAAATGTAACACAATCACTAGGAGTTTCCCATCTGCAACCATATTCTCCAGTTAGAAAAGTGAGTGTTGAGGCCTTCTGACTCCCCATGTGCAGCGTGTTTATTGGGTCTATTCTCCAGCTGACACTGAAGCCCTGTTGTCTGTGATGCACATTGCAGTGTGTGACAAAACATAACAGGCCGTTGCCAAGTCCAATTTGCAGGAAACACATGCTTGTATGTCTTCTGTCCCACTGGTTCCATAAAGGAGTGTAGCAAAAAGCGGGGTTAAATATCCGATTTTTCTGAACTGGACAGAAAAGGAAGTGGAATAATCACAGACTGAAACCGAACATTTCTAATGCAGCTTAATGCAGATAGGATTATTTTGTTATACCTAAAGTCTACAGACTAAAAAAAAGCTATTTTAATACCTCCCATTCCAAGTCCCATTCTGTCACTTGACTCCAAGACTAACTGGAGCAGAGCAAACTTTTTCAGCCCGTGTTGCAAATTCACACTATCAGTCTAAGTTAGCAACACTGTTTCCTTAGCCTCAGGCATCCTGGAATCAAATGGGCAAATGTAAAATTTCTTTCATCTCACTGGCGTATAAAAATGAGGCATTATACTGTAGAAGAAAGAAACAAGTCCCATCTACCCGACAGAAAAAATACCGCTGTTCTACAGATTCTCCTGCTTATTGTGTCTCTTCTCGCCCTGGGGAAAAGCAGCCAGGCAGGCAAGTAACGGGTTACTCCCGACTGCAGACATGATTAGCCCTGTTTTTATTTTGAGTTCAGGATGGTGTTTAAAGTGCTGGACGATCCAATAAATAAATAATTGTTACAAAGTAAGCAACTAAAAGCACAATTCTAGAATTCTTCTTCACTACAGCCAGGCAGCCTGCAGCAGTGAGAGTCTGCCTCACTCAGAGGTGCATTAGATGCCACTCTGCTGGCCTCAGGCGGCAGCTGGTATGGCACACGTGGGCACAGACTGCCCATTAATAACCATGAAAGCAGCAGTGATACGGCTCAGGCCCGGATACCAGGCAATAGCAACAAGCTCAGGGTTCACAGCTGCTCTTGAGCTCCCGTGCATCAATTATTCACCCCCCCCTATCAAGATATGTAGCCATTTATTTTTTATGAGCGCAAGGGCTTTTAAATAACCATGCTCCACAAACATCTTGGAGGAGTGAGCACAACACAGGTTAGAAAATCTAATAACAATTACAACTACGTAATGCACAATAAATAAACCACGCATCACATTCAGAGGGCGATGTGATGTGCTTTAATGAGGAAAAATAAGATTTCTACTAAAGTGATTTTTTCAGATCACCAAAATATTGCATATAAGGAGCCTTCTGCAGTGAAAATGCCAGTGATGTGCTTCACCGTGGTAATACTGCTTCTCAGTTTCCTGATGGTCCCTTTTCACGGCTTCTCCTGCTGCAAAGGTGAAGAACATCCTTTATATGCAGTACGCTTTCTTGACACCCAAACATTAATTTTCGTGTGTTTCCAGTCTTATCGACGACCTTACACATCAACAGAAGCACCAAAGATGGCTACACTACAATGCTGAGCCCCAACAGAGGGTCTGTAGTTCCAAAAAGTGTTCCCACTGGTTTCTTACTTTTCAGTCTACTGAGAGAGGTAACATAATATTTTGGGGGGTAACATAATATTTCGGCTTCCTTTATAGATTAAGCTAATTTCTAGATTTTATTTGTAGGTTACTACAATGCACAATGCATAGACATCATCGCATTTTCGGTTTCCCCATCAATTAGAGCTGCAGACTGTGGTGCTGCTGGGTCACCATCTGTTTTAATTTGCACAAGAATGGGTCATTACTTTTATCTCTCTGCACCAGATTCGCCATCTAGAACTCACAGTCTAAAATTAGCCAGGACCAGTATGTCTGTAATCTCTGTGGGGTGCAGCAGTGTTGAAGACAGACACATCTTCAGAGAAACAGAAGGCAAGGTACAGACCTCTTCAGGTGGTCAGATTTCATTGCTCTCGGCATCCACGCTCTGCCTCTACTCTGACACAGACTTGTGTATCACAAACACACCAGATCCGGAATAAAAAATACTTAACACCACTTTTACAAAGAGCTACTTTGGACACGTTTGCGTACACATTGTGACATAAAGGCCATGCATTAAAATTTAGATTTAGGAATGTGTCAATTCACAGATCAACAGTCATTAGGAATATATGTACACAAACACACACAAAAACACAACCCTAATAAGCTCCCAAACAGGTAAATGGAATATGTGTTTCTGATTGAAGTCAAACTCCTAATTCTCACGGAAAAATGAGCTTAAAATCTCTTCTCTAAAGGAAAGGACCGCCAAGAATCTTCATTGTTAGAGGCTCCTAAAGGTTTCCTCACTCTCTGAGTGCCTGACCCCTGCAGACAGATGTCACCACTGCAGCCTGCCTCACTTCACACCTCCTTCCTGTGGCTGTCCGCCCAGGACAAACAGCGCAGTGAAAAGAGCACAGGACTGCATTTTCACCTGCTGGCAAAGGGGCCACCGCCACTTTTAAGGACACCTCTGTTTTTGTGGGATGCTCTCCTGCTTGGCGTGATGTCGGCCTTATGAGATGTGCTCTCCCAGGCTCCCTCAGTGCTCCGCTTGTGTTTTCAGTGGCAGCCATAAACAGGCTTTACAAATAATAAACAACTCTTTTGCAAGGACAAACACGCATTTTACTACAAATTCTTTCAGGCTCGCCAACCTGACAAGCAATTTGAAAGCCTTCATTGGGAGACAGGTACGATGCACTGCAGATCATGGTGGTTTCTGAATTTGTGCAGTACCGACCAGTCTGCACACAGTAGTTACACGTTAATATCAGAGCATGAGCATTCCCTTCCTCGGTAAAATATACCATGACGAGAAGCCCAAGTTAATGAGCTGCGCTAGATTCCCCATGCTCCCCATCCCTGTGTGAAAACTGTAATTGAAACAACAGATGTGTACCTGCTGTCCTCTCAGGGTTTCTCTAAGAGCAATCCTGCTCTGGGGGCAGGGGATGGTTGGCCTATGATGAGACACTGCTAATGTGAAGAGAGCACGGAGCTACAGTATACTGACGACCGGGGCTCATTCGTTTTGTTAAAATCTGTTGTGGCTCAATGCATGTGTAGCAGCATTGCTTCTCTGAGCAACTGGATTGCACAGTGACTTTCTAGAACTGATCTGCACTGTGCTGTAGGTCATGATCCACCATCTAAAAGATGATGCACAGTGCAAACGCAGGTATAGACCTCTGCTGAATACTCAGATCCTTCACACAGAGCTTGCCTGCAATTTGTGGAATCTTTTCATTCACAAAGATTTTTTTTTAAACTGAGGCCCTGGAGCGGCAGTCTAAATTACGGCACAGATCAGAAACCTGAGGATGGAGATGTTGTGGTTTTTGTTCAATTCGTACATTAAACGGAAAGTGAAGTTTGCACAATGCAGTACAGCAGGGCATGCAGCCGTAGGTTCACACAGGCCATCTCCATGGCAACAGCTGCAGGGGGCAGGAGCGCTGGCCCTAATGCAGCCCTCCTTTCTCTTTCAAACCAAGATCGCAAGAGCCCCAACAGATTCTGAGCGCAGCCTGTTAGCGCTTGATACCCTTTAATTAGTAACAATTGAATCAATTAAGTCTTAATTATCACCCCGCATTTTTAGACGCCTGAGCTCTTAGTTCTTGATTGACCACACTTTCAATCTGCATCTAGTTTGCTAATGAGAGCTGACAGGGCCATCATTAAGACCCGGTCAGATGTGCCACATCAGCCTGTCCCGGTGCCTGAGAGGCACAACCCGCTCATTACTCTGCCTGCTTGTGTAGCAGGAGCTCTGGGCGCTGACAGAGGGCGTGCACCCCTGGCCGCCGTTGTTGGAGCCCTGTGCAATAATGCTGGGAGAAAGAGCTAAAAACAAAGCCTAAGCTTAAACCATTCTTAAAAGAGCATTTGATCTTAAAAGTGAGCACAAGACAAGAACCTGTATGACAGATGGGTATCCCAGGAGAAAACCAATGGGGAAACAGTTGAACAAATATTTTGGGAGCAGAGCCTCCACGCAGAAAATCTTTCATTGCATACGGTGCAAAGTACCAACAACAATGAGCATGCTCATTAGAAAATATCAAATAGATTTGGAATAAATGAATAATGAAGATTTCATTTCCTGATGCAGAAGGTACTGATCAACTGAAACACATGACGATGCATTATTAGAAATCCATATTCTGCGTATTGAAATTATTGCTATTTATTCCAATGCCTGGGATGCAGTTATGAGTGCAATCATGCATCTGGGATTGCAGTTGCTGATCAAGAGAAAGGAAAAAGAGCTTTAGAATGAATGTGGAAGATGAACTCTCTGCGCTAATGAGGAATATGTTCGTTAGCTGACTGGATTATCCACACATAGATGAGGGTATATGAGCACAGGTGCACTACACCTGCAGTCAAACCAGTTGGCAAGAAAGACTAAACCCACACTTTCTCTCCCCAGCTACCATTAAGATAACTATTTCTCCCTATTTCAGAACACCTCAGGCATCCAATCCTCAGCTTACTGAGGTTGAACAGTAGCCATGCAATTGTCTTAAAGAGCTTTGCCATAAAGACATGACATATTGCCTTGACTTTGCCCTGACTCTCACCATTTGAATCAAACATCTCTATGCCTTGATTGTAAATTAACCATAACTCCATCATGTTCAGTGGCCTACTATTTCCTGACTTCCAGAAAGGAAAATAAATTCACTGCAGCAATGGTTTAGCACAACCATTGGTACAACACAAGACCAAAGAAGCAGAAAATTGTTTTTTTTCCCCAACAATTAGTTCCCTAAAATGTGTGCCAAATCTTCACACACATGGCCACAGTTACCTGGCACCATCACCATCAACTTTAAAGCAGTAAAACTCAAACCTCATCTGTTTAGCCAGCACCTGTGATCTCTCAGCTGCATCTTTTCACACTGTATCGCACTTATGCCTTTAATGCTCAGACTGGAATGTACCTGGCTGGTAGCTCTTGCTCACTGTAAACAAGGTGCAGTATACCTACCAGCAGTGTTAGCTCTGTATCCACACCATTCGTACAATATTATTTCATTATGTATCTGCTGCACCTCTGATGGAAATGTTCATATACAGTACTGTCTCTTCATATACTGTATTATTAACAGCCTATCAAATGGCATTTTAAGAATTTAGATTTCAAGATGGTACTAGGATCTGAGTTTACCTTCACAGGAAGATTATGAAGTGCTCAAACTTATTTTTTTTCTTAAAATCCAAACAGGAAAAACATTGCATTCTAGTTATCTGGTTATGAGCATAAATAGTTCTAAAAAACACGATAGCCCCTTCGTTGCCCATATCAGTCTGCCACTTTAAGAAACCTCCTATCATACCGACAACGTGCCATCATTGGCAGTCACTCAACAGCTGAACTGCTACAGAAAAAGTTCAGCTAAAGCATTCATATTCTTTCAAAATCCCCCCTGTACTTGTTTATTTTTGACACCGTGAAAACATGGAGCCTGATTTAAATCTGCTGGTATTTTTGGCAAGGATTGTGGCAGCGTAGGGGCACTAAAACTGAAAGCCTTATTCCCATGCAGCTTACTGCCAGCTGCTTGAACCCAGTGTTGGGTTTCGAGAGCCTCGAAAGGTCTGCGCGATTGGCATTAAACTCCAATTTACCTGCTATCACTGAATGGCCATTAGACTGAAAATACACAAGGAAACAGCATAACAGTGGCAAAAGGAATTACGAGTAATTGTTCCAGACTTCACAGGATTCTTAAAATAATCTAAGGCTTACACTACAGCAGAAAAAGTGTGTTCTGTGTGAGACTGCTGCTAAAAGCAAAAGGAATCAAGGATGACGCAACCTTAGCAATGCAAACATGATGCACAAGCAAGCAAAAAATCGCAGCAGTCAGATACACAGGTCAAAGAATGGGAGATCAACCACCTCCTTACAAACTGATGGCCAAGGGCTTTGTACTGATTTGCAGGATTGCATAAAAATGCCACAATGGGAACTTTACTGGACCAGAGCCTTCCAGAGATGCAACAACCATGAGCTGTGAAAGAGGTCAAGAGGGCTTTATTTTTAGGAACTATGGTACACTGTCAGAGTTCGTTAGTTAATCTTACAGGCAGGGAATAAAAATATTGGTTTTCTGTGACCTTTCTTGCATGTGTGCCTGTAGTGACAGACTGCGAGCACACAGGCATAGAGACAGGGATCGCAGGACAAGACAGGAGAGGGAGAAACCATTAACTGGTTGAAGAGCAAACTATAACACAGAAGAGTTTTGGTCCCTGGGAAGGGCTACTTTTTATTACAAAATTAATCTCTGTTTTATGATCCATCATCTTTTTGCAGCACACAGAGCAAGTCATAGACCCACCAACTTACTGAAGCTGAAAGAGTCAGTGCTGTTTCAATGTCAACCATATTAACCCACTATGAAAGAGAATGGTATATCTCTGATATATACTGTATGCTGCATGTCTTTCTCTCCTTTGCAATGTGAAGAAAATTGTAACACAATGGATGTTTTAAACTTTTGATAATACAAGAATGACTTTTAATACAAGAATATTTCAGTAGTTACAGACCTAAGCACATAATAATGGGTCCAGATAAGATGGTGCAAATTGAACTATCTTGCTCATTTCGTAGCAGCTAAATAAAACTAGATTTATGTCCAGACAAAGGCCCGAGTTTGAACCTTTGTCACCTGTTTGGAAACCCTATTCCTGACACCCAAAATTGTTTTCATAAAAAAAGCATTTTTATTCTCTGTTCTAATTGAATTACCTTTTCTCCGATGGTGATCCAACAGCACATCTTTATTTCATTACCAAGTGTGAAACAGTCTCCTGGGTCAACCCTATTTATATCCATCCTTCCAAGTACTGTACATATACTGTATTACTTTAGATTACTATGACCTTTAATTTGAGGATTAGACTATGATGGACTTGACAAAAGATTTCTGGAAGGCTAAATTGTCTAAGAAGGTAACCATTCTTTCCATCAATCAAACCACTTCGTATGGAGACTTCTGTACAATTATAATTCCTGATAGTATAACAACACAATACAACAAAGCTGATTTTGTCCCCCCGCCACTCTTATTTCCCAGTCTCCTCTTGAAAAGCATTGTTTCAGACATGTGATCACCAGCTCTCACCCTCAGTAGGACACCATATACAAAGGACAGCAATTAAACACACACAGCCTGAGGGAGTCTGCTGTGAATATCCTACTAGACCCACCAAGGATGCTAAAAAAAAGAAAAACATTTATGCAAAATATAACAAAGATGCAGCAGTGTTAAATGCCTGGCTGGTGAAGTCTGAATCCCGACCTTAGACAGAGGACAGGAAGAAAAGGTATATTTGTAAGTGGGCTCAGTGCAGTGAGCAAGGTACAGACTGACGGCAGCTTCCTCTGAAATCTAGGCTGTGTATAAGTCTGCCTGGTCTTCAGGAGTTACAGATTTATCCACTGTCTAGGGAGTGAAGCTAGGTGTGCTTAGAGCCCAGGAACAACCAGGATTAAATCCCAGCAAGGACAAGGAGAGCTGCACTAGTTACACATTAACAGCACAATGTTCCCAAACAGGGAAGTCACATTCTTAGAACGGGACTACATCCCACAGGCTAAAATATTTGCAGACATCGAAAAACAACTCATCTATTATCACTCCAACAGTGTTGCACAGCCAGGTGAGATATAGCAATACAGGTGAGGCACACTATTATAAACACACCCGGCATCTGCATTCCAGTCCTGCTCTTCCCAAACATCCTGGGCTAAGGCACTTCAGAAAACAGCTCCAACCACTCCGCATTTAAGGCTGAGAAAAAGCCAAGCAAAATGATCTTGGAAAGATTGATGATGCAGAAAAGCTCCAATGAGCACATCAGAGGATGCCAGGCACTGAACGGCCCCTTTCGCCCTCATCGCTTCTCAGCTGTCAGACGACTGGGCCGAGACTGGAGGAGGGACCCCTGAGCGAGCGTTCAGCCCTCTTCCCCCACCACATCACCTCCTTTCACCCCCACCTCGCACCCGTTCTCCTTTGCCTCCGTGTTCAAGGAGCTCCACAAACCCTGACTCTCCGGCAAACCCAATAAATACAACCTAATGGCAACAGGCACTCCGCAAAGCCCCGTGAAGCGTGGATCCCAAGGCAGGCTGGTAATGAGGGTTACTGCCCAATCCCTCACAAGCAGCCAGCCTTAAATCAGCACGCCCCGCAGGGCCCAGCCTTGAGGATGACATCTGAAAAGAGGCTAATGCCGTTATTATGAAGCATAGTTTTAATCCAAACTATCTCCCTCTTTCACACAGAGATGTCTCTGCTCCACGTATATACAGTACACTGTATTATACATTACGTATATGTACATTCTGCATGGAGAAATTGACCATATCTGGTCCTGAAGAAACTTCCTACAATATTTTTTTTAAAAAGAAGAAAATTTAAGAGGTTTCCTACTAGAACTGCCTAAAACCAGGGGAAGAAGATTTAGTCATGCAGACACAGAGCTTGACTCAATATGCATCACCAAAGATGACACCCTGTCAAAACATTTGTCAGTTGGAGTTAGTTTGCCTAGCTTTAATACAGATTCACAAAGAAGCATTTAGAGTTATGCATGAATTGCCTAATACCACAGCAAAACTACCATTGAATACAGAAGGCAATACATGTTATGCAAGTTCCAAAATCTTTTATTCAGTCACATACATATATAATCAAACACTGAGCTAAGAGTCAGCCAAATGATATTTCCACACATACATTTACTTTAAGATTCTTGGTTGCAGAAATGCTCAGATACCTTTACACGCCAGTCTGCCAAAAACTGGAAGAAGGAATTATCTTGAAGCAAATTGTATTTCAAGTTTTTCTTTATTTGAGGGGAGACATCAAACGCTGTTCCGTCACGAGTAAGCCGGATCTTGGGAACGATTCAGAGGGATACCAAATAAGAGAATCATCCATCCACCCATTTTTAATGCCTAAAATGAAACCAAACACCCAGCAGAAAAGCCATGTGGTCATCGGAAAACATGCAAGGTCTACACAGAAGGCGTTTGACTGGAAGCAAACCCACAGCGCAAAGGTTGAGACAGAAACAGTAACTGCCTTGCCATCCACACCAGGAACATTTTTGAAATGATTGGTTTATCACAGTTAGGAAATGCATTCCCAGACGCCCTTGGAAAGATCCAAAGGACAACACCTTCTAAATAATTGATTTCAAGGAGATTTGGAGAAAACTGGGCTCATGGTTATCAAACCCCACCCTGTCTCGGTTTTCAGGTTTAGAACCAGGAAGTATGAAAAGTTCAGCACACAAGTGAAGATATACTGTATACTGTGGTCTCAATCCACTGACGGGTGTTTTATAGCACGGACCCAACCACCAGGACTCAAAATCTAACATTCTGTTCTGGGAAATCCCTTACGGAATCACACATTATTAGTATTTTTAATACTTTGTGACTAACGATGTCCAAGCTGGGCAATATGATGGTCCAGAGCGGCTGTATTTCACCTCTCGGGTCTTGGGGTCCCATGCTGGGGTGCTGTACATTCTCCCTGTACTTGCATGGGTTTTCCGGGGGGGGGGGGGGGGTACTTCAGTTCCTCCCACCCCCGCACGGCCCGCCGGCTGCTTGTGTTTGCCCTGGGGTTCAAGACGTCGTCCAGCTCTGCACCCTGCTCTTCCAGAAGAGGCTCTGGGTTGTGGTGACGATCACCAGCAAGGAGTGGCTCTCAGACGATGAATGAATATCACGGTATCAAAACCTCATTTTAAAATTCCCCTGGTGGAGAGGGAACACATCACTTTCTTGTGTTCCAGATGTATTTCTGCTTTAGGGGAAGGTGTTAGGATTTAATTCTGTGTCATGGCTTATGAACTACATTTACAGTATAAAACCCACTTTGACTCCATAATCCCATTTCCAGTTGTGGACTTGCTCACAGGCCACGAAAGCTCAGCAATCACGCTCATTAAGTTAATTTCGATCCACGAAAGCTGATGATCTGGCAAACCGCTTGACCTAATTGGTCATTCCCAGCCGCTGGGAGGCCAGGAAACAGCAGCTTGCTTTAAGCTCCGCTTCCTGCGTCACCCCCCAGGGCCTGTTATTTTGGGAAGGTTGCCGAGATCAGCGTTGTCATGGCTCTAGTTTAATCTTAGTTTCCCAGAGTGGCAAAAACACTTCTTCCGTCCCTTCTAAAACAACAGCACCGTCCAGCACTCCTACCTGGTTACCTTCCCAGAACCGCTCACAGTATTTCATCAGGCTGAGGTTTGAGGTATAGTCCTTTACTCAGAATGTAGAGCACCACAGTTCTGATGAAGCATGTTTGTACGGCCCATTGTTATTCTGTCAGGTCTCACTGGTATTTATTTTATTACTGGTGTGCGTTTAGGATAGTATGCAAAGCTGTGTTGGGTGGATGCTTTCTATTATTGGCTCTTCGTTATATATTTGTATTGTATTTGTCTTTTAATTGCATGAGCTCAGCAAACCAAATTCCATGCAACTAGTTGTTATGGCAATAAAGGGTTGAACTATTGAACCAGAGCACAGGTCAAGGACAGCACTTATTCATTTTATATCTGCAATTTAAAAACTGAGTTATGACATTCACTATGATAAAAGAATGAAGCAGGAAAACAAATGAAATTACTGAAGGGGAGTGGGTGTAAATCGTGGAGCTAGATATTACATCAACCCTTCATCTATTCATTCAGGAGAGCCAACCCAGAGAGTCACACTAGCAAAGCAACAACAAGTGCAGCCACTTTCACTACAGTTGACCAAGGCTAGACAATTCATGGACACGACACAGGTTTTCCATGGGTTTTCATGTGAGGGAGGTTCAGTGAAGCCGGGAGGGCTAAGGCACAGGTCAACAAATCTCCCTGGGACTGTAAAAACTCTCGATGTCTCGTAGTTGCTGAGTGCCGCCAATGGAATTCATGCAGGACTAGGTGTCTAATTCTTCGGAAGGCTTGTCCGGCTATGGGGGGGAACTGCTTTTCCAAGTCACTTATATCAGAGTTTAATGCCAAAGAAAACCAGAGCCAGGGGAATGCTAGCAGTCAGGAGCAGCAGGTATAAGAGGAAAGAGCAATACATTTCAACAGACCCAGTGTATCACTTCAGAAGAAGAACGATGAAACTTAATAAACAAAACTGACTCCAAGCTATGCCAACAGTAGCTCGGAAAACACATTGCTCTGTCTAGTCTTTCTCTGCGCATTCATCATATTCCTTATTTTAGCATCGCTGTTGTCTCTTCTGTCTTTGATGGTTTCTGCTGCTGTTTCGATTAATCATTGGATTTCATAAGGATGGACAGGTCACAAATTTATAGATAGGTTCTAATCATCACTGACAATTCTCAGTAAATCTCCAAATAAATTTCAAAAGCAACATCTTTAAGACAGAACGTTCGCCACATTTTGATGTTTGCTGTGCCCTGTCCTTTTACAGGTAACTTCTGCATGCAGATACTGTATACAGTATTAACTTATTGTGGGAGCACCAGAAGGGGTTTCTTTGAATGGATTAAAAAGTCAGAGAGAGACCTTTGTCCTGCTTCAACTAGTGATCCCCTGGACTGTATCTGGTGGTCTGAGCTGACATAAGTCACCGAACCTGCTGAACGTCTGGCAGAAACTTCACATCAGGAGCAAATTCCCCATATGAACGTTTATGGAAAATTTCTCCAAGCCTGGCGGCACATATGCCGTTTTACCCCATGCTTGCTGTGTTTTCCAATGGTTTTGAAACCACTGCAATATGCTTTACTCCACTGGACTACACTACAGGAAACATTGGTTATGGTGCATGTGACATTACCTTGACCCACTATGTTTAAGCACAGCAAAGGCATGAAAACAAACATAGAAATCCACAGCCAAAGTAAAGCAAAATCCCAGCAAAAATTTGTAAATGGTATGATAAAATCCCCTAGGTATTCATAAGGAACCCAGGGAACTCCTCACAGAGTAAAAGTCCTTTTAATGACCTCACCACCATCTTTCACCATCGAAACAGTACTACCTGCCTTCGATTTGCTGCGTGCTGCAAGGCTGGCTTGCTGCACCAGCCTGAGCATCTCACATGCTGCAAGAAAGCCTACAGAGCTCCAGGGAGCCAGCCTGCACTCCTGGCAGCATGCAGACTGCCTCCTCTGCCTAGCAGTTTGCTTGCCTTGCTCCTCACTGGCTGTGGCAACTGAGTCAGCCAACCTCTGGGCCCCAGAAAGAGAGCACAGACAGGGCACAGCTGGGATATGCTGGACCTCCCAGATGGTTTCCTAAGGGGCAAGACATTTTTTCTCATGTTTTTTTAGACATTTCATCTGTGATTCAATATGTGTTGGACATTATTTGAAACGGTGTTTCTCTTTCAGATAGGAGGCCATGGGCAGTAATGAGCTCAAGAAAAAAAAACAGATTTGAAGATGCTTACACTATTGTGGATGACAGGAAATGGCCGAGCAATGAGATGATGAAAAGAAACAAACTAAAGGACTTATATCTTTTAAAAAAGGGCTCATTGCTTAAAGTAGAGAACATACAACAAAAAGCTCTTTGCTTTCTAAGAACGACAAAGACGGGGGAAGCAAAGAGCAACATCCGAGCTACACCGAGCTGTCCTCAAATTCGACCCAAACATGAGACGATAATTATTTTTAATCCCTGTTCTGCTGCATCTGCAGCCAGGCGTGCAGAAGAAATAAACGACATGCCATTCACCGGTTATTTCCAACAACACTTGTCAAGGTGTTTGCTGACGCTCCGTCAGTGTTTAATTTAAGGCATGCCACATCTTGAAGCTGGGCTTCGGAGCACAAGAAACATACACACAGCCACACACAGGCTCTAGTTGGCTCTGTACCCGTTCTTCAGAGGACTCTACCTTCAAAATTGGGATAATAAATGAAACCACATCTTGTTAAGGGGGCAAAAGATCCGTTCATCCAGGTGATGTATTTCTTTTTATTGGAAGCATGTTTTTAAAAATCTGTGACCAGTACAGTGTCTTCAAACCACTATGATGGATCATCATTGTGTGCCATCAGCATTGTAGGTTGAGAGGCCAGAAGGACACAGCTACCCACATAGGAACTGGCTGTACCAAATGTACCAAATGGCATTCAAATTTTGAATGCCAAAATACTGGTTTGGTTTACTAATATTTTACTGGGGTTTTTTCTTAAGAAAGCCTTCACCTGCTTGAGGTTGAGTTGGCATTTAATGAGTGACTTTAAACTTCTCTTAGATGTTTCTCCCCTCTTTATTTATTCACTGATATCATGATATACAGTATGTTACACTTATATAACATTAAAATATCAAGCAATATCAAGTACAAGATGCATTGATAATCAACCAGTGATAGTTTCTCTTGCACAAACGGGTGAAAATTAAGAATATTGTTTGTTATTTTGCATTAATCACACCCTAGCACTGAGCAGCTGTTACACTGTTTATTTTACCGATTATACAATTAAAAAAAACACCTCAGTGATCCCTCATTTATTATCCAGCTCAAAGTGACATTCCATCACATTTTAAATTGCTGCGGAGGATTAGATCAGAGGAGCCGGGCCTGAGTTAAGGTGGTAAACACCTGGATTCCTACCCATCAGCCAAACGAGTCTGAATCACCCAGTAGGCCAGGGGGCAATTTCAGGTGGGCCATGTGAAGATGGTGGCTGTGACTGAGACTTCCACTACGCCACCTTCACCTCCGGGTCGAGCTTTAAAATTAATCGCACACAACCAAACTGTGATCAATTCTTTTTCTGTTTCATTGTCATTTCATCTGCATTCCTTGAAATTCCACTTTTGTAAGTCCTCCTTTTAATAATATAATTAGCATGTCAGTAAAAAAAAAATCTTAACTGCTTGTCACAAGGATCAAATTAAATCAGAATTGCAAACTACTCATCAATGACAATTTGACAAGACTGGCACATCTTATTAATTAATAATGGCAATCAATTTTTTTGGCAGTATCCCCACGCCACTTACCAGGAAAAGCCCACTATGAAATACTGTACCTGGATTCCAATTTACTGCAATTTTGCTATTTGAAGGTTGAAGGCAGTGGGCATCAGAGCTAATAAACTGCTTCATTTCAGAGTCGTGCTCATTTCTGATTAGGGGATGTAATGTATTTGTAAATCATTCTGAAGAAACCATACTTAGACAGGCTAACCTCACAACTTTTGATCAATAGCTAAAATGTCACACCATGCAAAGAATCTACAACACAGTTGCATTTCATTACAGCTGAAAACATTAATCCTCCTTCACCTGAGGGAAAGGAAAACAAAAAGAAACCGTGCCGTCATGGTATCTGAGAATATAAGTCTTGTGCCAGGCCAATTAATGTTTACAATCTAAGGTGAAGCCATGGGAGCTGAATCACACATCACATGGCTTTTCACTCTCTCAGAAGGACCTACAGCATGTGTTTGCCAGAACTGAGGAGAGCAGATCAACAGGGTGCCCTACCCACTGCCTGCCTGGAAAGTGACCCCCACCAGGACATCATTAGCCCTTCTCCTTTCATCTCGTGTGCCCCACAGTTAGGATGCAATATCTCATTAACAGAAAGAGCCAGGTGGAGATAACGATTCTAGAGACAAACAACTTCATTAGTTCTAACACAGCTTTAATACATACAGTCAAATCTTTTAAGAAATATTATTCTGCACAACGTCCTAAATCATGTAATTATGGCCTGATTTCATACTTTGGCATAATCAAATAACATCTCCCAGCTTTGCAAGGGAGGAAAAACGGCATGCATTTTTGTAGAGAGGTGATGCTCCTCCGCTCCCATTCCCCATTTGGACAAGCAGTTAACAGTGGAAGAGCAGTGCATCAGATTAGTGGGTTCAAGTGAGGGCTGTAAATAGCCTGACCTTTCTGTGTTACTATCGGGGTGCAAACCGATTCCCTAAAGATCATGGATGTGCTGAAATTAGGATCATTGAGGATGTGGACTAATTATTTTGACCACAAATGTATATCTTCACATAGTCCTAAGGGAAAAAAAAGCAATTGACAAAACAGGGGATCATTTCAGAGAGAGATACTTCATCTTCCTGGTCATTCATAAATAGAAAAGCATGCCACAGTCAAAAGGATTTGACACAAGACTGTCTTGCTAGGACAGTGAGGGTACTAATCCAGGCTGTGACCCAGTGTTTTTGCTCTGTATAAATTGAAACACACAAGAAAATGATGGAGCACTAAAGAGCCCAAAAGACCTGCTATTTGAGGTCTGTACTGCAACAGGGACCTCCAGAGCAGGTGCATTCTTTCCTCTGTACTAGGTTAGGACAGGTTCAGAGAGGACGTGATGGAATATTAAGCACCTTTTGGCCTTGACACAGGGAAGAGAGATGGAAAGCAATTTTGCCTCGTCTTTAACCACAGCTTGCGCACTGCACACAGCGTGAAAACCAGCCTGATGCACGCCTTCCTTCCAGCTGTGCTGGGACCAGAGAAAGCGTTCAGTCCGAGCTGTGCCCCATAAATAAAGAGCACAGTCTCCATCAGGAACAGACAGCGGAACGGCAAGCGTCTCCTGTGAAACAGCTTTGCTTGAGTGATTTCAAACGCAGGAGTCTGATCTCCTTCCAGGTTTGCAACAAAGAGAGGAAACAATGACACAAAGGGATATGAACAGCACTCCGACGCCCCCTCTTTCAGCAAAAGCCAGAAGTTTAATTTATTGCTGTGTGCACAGAGCTGGAGCAGAAGTGATCAATTCCAGGGGAGGCTGAGTAATTTAACCTTATTTCTTTTTTCACGCTTTGAATAAGTCATAAGCCTCATGCAAGTGATTTATTCTCTCGTCTCGTCTCTTTCTTTTTCTCTCGTCCCTCTAAAGTCCAGGTCCCGGTAAATGAGGAACAGGGAGTATATAAAGTTTGATGTGAAATCTGCCAGGAAAGTGGCTGTTAGAGTGATTACGCTGTTCATAAAAAAGCTATTTAGGTCAGGTAATTTACTGCCACACTGTAGCGAGTGTGTAATGCAGTGTCCCACCGATTAAACTGACTTTGTCACTTTCTAATCTCCCAGCCAAGGCAGGATGAAATCCCAACGCCAAGACTCAAATGCGAACTGCAGGAATCAAAGCAAAGCCGGAACAACCATCTGCCTGAATGCCGGTTCAGCTGGAATTCATATTTAGTATTGCACTGTAATAATGTTAGATAATGTTAGCTCATAGCCTAGTCCTAGATATGAATTGAAATATTTACTAATATCTATACAGATAATCAATACACAGGCTTTGGAATCATGTATTAGAATACTTAAGTGAACACACTTTACTGATAATGTTGCTTTATTAGCCCTATACAATTTCTTGCATTAGGAATTGGTCTTTTTTCACATACCCCAGCTTGCTCTCCACGAGACACAGACAGGGAGAGAAGCTTGGGGTTAGAGCACAGGGTCAGCCATTGTACAGTGCCCCTGGAGCAGTTGGGGTTAAGGGCCTTGCTCAGGGGCCCAACAGAGTAGGATTCCTCTGCCAGCCAGTGGATTTGAACCGGCAACCTTCCAGCCACCGGCACAGATCCTGAGCCACAGAGCCAGCGCTCCACCCATGTTAACCATGCCCTACTCCAGCCAGTACTGGAGCTGGTGTATTTAATCATTCACCAAGTCCACTGACACCTGCCAAACCGCCATTGACCATCTGCTGGTAGCAAACAATGGTAACAACAGGAGTCCATGCTGAAGACAGAATTTCATTTCCCAAAACACGGAAGAAAGATGCGATGAATTTCATGGCCTTGATCTTGCAACAATACTTGGCAAATAGACTACTGTTAAATGACACCACAGTGAGCAAAACTTAGTGAAATGCTTTTAGCTATTTGGGGATATAAAATACAGTGGTGCTCAATTTTAATGACTATCTCTATAGCACTGTTACATAAAGCTTCGAGACTCATTATTCCATAAATACACTGTAACGATTCAGTTTTCTACACAGGAGGTAGTGGCCAGACACCCACTTTTAGATGACGGTTCTGTTTCATGTTATTAAAATAATAACAAGAATAACTGACATTCAGCTACAAAGGATCGCTCTGGACAGCAGGCCGCTTCATGTTCTTGCTTTATAATAAGCATACTGGCTTTGCTGTACTTTAATCCTTCCTTGGGACATCATTTCTTGCCACACGGAGCAATAGTAAAAGCTGCCGGGATGCGAAAAGCGCGCTAATGATCGGCTGGCGAGCGTGAACTCCGAGCTGCAGAGACATCAGAGGAACAGCCTCGCTGCGCACGTGGAGCACGCCATCATTAGACGAGCACAGAAATCAGATAAACTGAACTGTCTGTGTTTTCTCCTTGAAGGAGAAAAAAAAATCAAGAAGAAAGTTATTCTCCATTTTTTTTCCTCCACCACTTTGGAAGAAGCACTTTTCTCATTAACCGTCTCTGTCTGTTTCCACGGCAATACAGCCGGTTTGCGGCGGGGGTGGAGGTCATTAAAAGTAACACGGATCAGCTCTGCGGCGCAAGAGGGCCCGGGCAAATCGAAGAGAAAACGGCTTCTGTCTTTGACTTCAGCCCCCCCAGCAGGTCCGTGCTTGATCCTGAAAGCATCATTCGGCAGGCCGTGGCTGATCAGCGCAGAACTCCTTTCAGCGCGCAGGTCTGTAAACATGACTGCATCTCGACTCGCGGACGCGCGGCGCGCTTCTACACGGCGATGTCTTTATCGATGGCTTCACCAATTGCCCCGACCTGCTCTGACTCAGTTGTTCTCCTGAAAACTGAGCGGAAAAGTGCCAGAGAACAGAATAAAAGCTTTGGCGGATATTGTGGGGAACCCCCCAACCTCATCCCCTCCATCCCAACAAGCAAACGGCGCTATCAAGATAACAGAATGAAAGTAGTTTTCTGCACAAACCCCGCATAGAGGTAACAGAAAAAGCTAACGAAATGGTTATCAACAGTAGCTGGAATTTAGGGACAACATCCATACAGTATGTGCGATGCTGTCCTTTCCTCTGCTGTGGCAGGTGATCAGCCTTTTTTTTCCCTTTTGTTTCCATTACATTCTTAAGACTTCTGTATAAAATGAAGTCCCGGCAGCATGTGCATGCCTCAACTCACACTACTACTACTACTACTACTACTACTACTACTACTACTACTACTAATTCCTTGCATGTGTATAATCCTTTTCATCCCTCGTCCCGAAAAAAACTCAAGGAGGGGACGTGGCTCCTTGCCCACCCAGGTGGCACGCAGCAGCCACCAGGCACGGCCAGCCTCGCTACCCAGCACACCGGCTGCAGAAGTGAGAGACTGCTCCCCCAGCTGACCTGGGACTCGACAGTGGGACATTTAGGGAGACCAGACAGGACACCAAGCTTAAAATCTCTGCTCCTACAAACAGGGCCGTGGGAACAGTGGGGCCCTCAGATCAGCCACTCCTGCAGAGCAGTGTCCACAGCCATGATACTAGAGGTGGCTGGACTGGGAATTCTGGGCTAGAGCAGCGAGTTCCATCTAATTGGTCCGACATCGTAAATTATTTACACACACAGTAGCTCTACAACCCTAACCAGATTTATTATCCAAACTACACTGTATGTTCTGAAAAATTTAAGAACCCAGTGCAACACACACCCAACATTATAACAAAGACTATTGTACTTTTACAGAGTGGCTTATAAAGGTGACACCAATATAAGCCACTGTATTTTGGTAAAAAACAATGTGTTCAGAGACCACAAGTAACTATCACACTATAAAGATAAAGCAACTTTAAGAAAGGGGAAATTAATGGGGTTTTTCCCCCAATATATGGATCATACACAGCCGATACCCTCGAAAACAAGATGAGATGCCGAGAAGCAGCTTCTCCAAGCGTGAAAGCTGTTGCACCCCCTGGGGTGCGGATCGAGATGATGGTACTGATCCCCCATCCTGTCCCAGTGGCGTTAACGTCCCGGAGGAGTCGTGCACAGCTGGGCTCCGTGCTTGTGAAGGGAAACCTCTCCCCTCTCCAAGCTGATCTGATGCAGCCTCCCTCTCGCTGCCACCCACTGAACGTGAATAATTGATGCCCTTCTCTCAGTTTTGTTCGGCGGTATCACACGGGGAGAGAAGAGGGGGCTCAGTCATGAGGTATTCATAGCGGACTCCCCCACAAAGCTGTGGGAAAAAAACACGTGAGGGCGATAGAAGCCCAGAGCCCCCGTCTTCGCGGGGCCAGTCTGACTGGCTGCTCTCTCCCTGAGAGGCTGCAGGAGTCTGCAATGCTGCCGAGAGCGATGCAGCGCAGCGCAGCGCCGTTGCCCGAGCCCCTTCAGCGACAGCCCACCGCCACCTCTGCTGCTTCGGCACGCTCCAGAGGAACACACTCGGTCCCGCTCACCCGAGGTCTGGGAGAAACGAACAACCGGACGCCTGGCGCTATAAAGATAAATAGCGAGCTTTTTAAAAAAAAATACCAAGAGGTCTCTGACACAACAAAAGAGTTGCCGAGGACGGAAAAATAACAATGCAGCAAGAGCTGTAAATCTAAACCTCTTCAGAAACTGACTAAGTCAATAATCTGTAAATCTTCATATCTATTTAAAACATGCTTTTTCTGGCAGTGGGGTGAGGTCCAATGGAAAGAACTATTTGCATTCTATAAACATCCAATGCTAAGATAATTATTAAGTGGCTTTCCAGTAATTGGATGGATGGCTCTGGTTTGAACACGGAGATCTTCTCTCCATTTCCTATTCTCAGTTGTCGGATCTGTTCATCTGAAACGCAGACTGGAAAAGGGGCCAGCAAGCTTTGCCCCTTAGTCTTCAGCACTATCAAATCCTAGTGACCTAAAACTAAAGACCTACAATAAAAAAAAACCATACACAGCATCATGCCTATCTGGAATTACACCACCAATGATCAGTAAAAGAAAAGGCAGAACATGAAGGCAAACACACAGCACTCTTTCCAACTCAACCTTAACACAGGTCTGTCTGTGACTTTAGCTGACTATATATAGAGCCACTACATCACTACGTCATGAAGCATTATGGACAGGTAAGGCTTGCAGAGATTTTGCACTTCACAGCAGCACACTGAATGGACTTGATGTTCAGGTGCTGAGATTCCTGCCTGGACAGAATAAGGGCTTAGAACCAAACTCAAACCAAGTGGCAACACTGCCAAATGTCCCTTTGCTTTTCCTATAGAGGAAAAGTCACACAGCTCTGGCAAGACCTCAATTAATACATTAAGACATTTAATTAATTTATTCCAATGAAAGGTCCGCTTTTGTTGGAATATATTAACATACTCATTTATTTTTTTTTATAATCTGGATTTCATTAATCACACAATAACCTTTTTTAACCTGGAGCTGACTATTTTTATCGTACATCTTCGAGCTCTGCCAGAGAACAAGGAGGTTCTCGGGGTTGTCGGCTGACACCAGTAAACCTGACAGAAAACTACTGATGGTCTGCCTGAGAGCTGCCCCATTTCAACAATGTCTGCCGAGAGTTAAAGTCACCCTGGAAAGAGAACACTAAAGAGCTAACAGAATTCTTCTGATGCCCTGGGAGACGTTCTAGTGATGATCCTTGCCACCTGAGCATGTTTCTCTTTTAGACCAGTGTGGCATGAGCAGAGAGGTGAAACTCCATAAGGAACAGCAGCAACACTATTTGAAGGACTGGCTTCAAATAGCTGACCCTGCGCTCTGACCCCATGCTTCTCTCTCCCCGTCTGTGCGCCTGTGAGTCTCATGAAGAGCAAGTTGGCGTATGCGAAAAGACAAACTCCTAATGCAAGAATTGTATATGGCCAATAAAGTGATAAAGTGAAGTTCAGATGTTGTTGCATTCAGAGGTCACAGAGCTGCATCCTTTCATTCCATATCCTAGATTCGATGCTCGGAATTGTGAGCTGTCAAGTTGAATGGGGTCACACCTAGAAAGGCATTCCCTGAGAAGAATATCTAAACATACAGATGTAAGCAACATCCACCTGGAGGCTACCTGGCATTCGCGTTTGTATCGGACTTCGAGAACCACGGCGGGTCTTACTATCAGTGCCCTGGTTTTGTGGAATGACAGCCCATCTTCTGACTTGAGATTTTGCAGCTCTGTTCCCGAGGCTTGATCTACAGGGTGGGTGGATAAAACCCAGACCAGTGACAAAGGTTTTGATTTTCACAGATGATACATCGCACCCATACCTGCTTTAGTAAGAATGGTTGATGGATTTCTCTCGAACTTGTCATTCTCTGGCTTCCTCAGATACCAGAAAAAGCACTTTTTCTTCCAATTTTTAGCCACACATTCTGTGCTAACCTCATGCATGCTCATGCTTGTATAGACATTCTTCCCCTGAATAAAGGTGAATACATTTTATAAATTCCCCTATCTTTGCAGAAGTTTTAGGTGTGAGAAAAACATTTTTAAAAGAAATCAGTTAAGCATCCCTGACTGAAAGAAACACCAGCTGATTTAACTCAAAGCTTTACACAACTGAAGCCAAGCAGACCTACTGTCACCCCCTACTCCACCAAAGCACTGTTGTACCTGTGTACTTTGGAAAAAACAATGTTCTTTCAAGCTCAGAGGTATGTGCTGTTCATACAGTATCCCCCCCCAGTGGACTCTGAAACAGGTGCCAAATGTATTGCTGTTGGTTTGATAAAGCTTACAAAATGGCCAATCCTCTAGCCAAACAGATGGAATAAATGAAGTCAGTCTCCTGGCGTCTCTCTGTTTATATTTCAGTGTTCTGGCAGGATGACAGCTCCAGTACTAAACCCCCTTACAGTTGTCCTGCTATCTGGACCTGGTTAAGCCCAGATGCATGAAATGAGTAACATGCGACATTCCTGTCAAATGGGCTTACTCCTAACACATCGAACCCTCTGTTCTGTTGGCACCCGAAGCCACACAGCTGAGCAAAGGGAAGATGGATACCCTTCGAATGGGGACAAGGAGCGGGGAGCCGCTCATGACTCTGCAATCTCTGCACAGTCGCAGCAGAGCGAGAGGGCAGCCTAGAGATGGTTCCTTCACTAGCGCTCCCATTTGATTGTGCACCTCTTTCCACACAAAAAAAAAAACACGTTTACAGGTCTTGAGCATTTTAAACATGTAAACAGAGCAAGTCCCACCCGTGTGCTGGAACGGACATGCCATCAGAAATCAAAAGCCACAGCCTCCTTGCATTGAACCACTGATCGATCACATCCGTCCGCTTTACAAACACCGGCCAGGCCTGGACAAAGGATTTGCCCAGCAAATGGCTGGTGTAAAACTCGGTGTTGCTGGCAAGAACTGCACCAAAGAAAACTGCGCAGTGAAAGGGAAGGAGAATTCTCTGCTCCTGTTTTCCATCTCCTGGAAATTCAAAATGAATATGGTACTTTATGCCAACTGTACCATTTCCCAATGTCACCTGCTAAGCTGGTGATATCTTTTTATTGCAAGTGGCATTAGTTTCCAGCTCCCCCTGACTCCTATTTAAAACAGCCCGTCCTGAAAGCAGAGGAATGGCCAAGGCAGGGAGATTTGATTTTCACTCAGTCAACTGTGAAGAGCACCTGATGGCAGTGTGATTGCTTCCCTCATACGTCTCTGCAGAAAATCTCACCTGGCTCATGTAACATGATTAAAATTCCCTGAGTGACGTTAATTTTATATAGAGCTATTAGACATTAAGAGATAGGTGACAAGTAAAATTGACTTCAGCAGGTGCTGGATGTATTACATATCACTCTTAAAGGTGCCGTTTGTGTGTTCCAAAATCAAACCCTATTTCATATCTTATTGACTTTCTAGTCATTTACCTTTTGTGACTGTCTGTTTCAGCCAAAATTGATCTGTTTTGACAGGAAGTGTTCCAGGGGAAGTATAGGTATGCTGCAACAAGGTCAGGCCAAAATCATTTGCTAATGGTTTTCAGAGTGTGTTGAAATACTCCTCATTTACTCTTTTAGTTCACAAAGAATTTCACTGATGGTTTGAAATTGACAGAACCCAGCAGGCCTATTCATCTACAGTGTCTATTGCCTTGAAATAATCTTTTTTTAACATGTGGGCCTTAAGAGAAAAAAAACAGACAACAGGTAATGTTGGAACTAGGCAATTAAAAGTTCCCCTCTCTGCATCTTGCCAACTACTTTCTGTAATTATCTTGAGTTCTGTCCCTCTACGGTCACACGGAGTTTATGCTATGTCCTTCTACTGACTAATTTAATTAGGAAACATTTTTTCTCCATATTCCTCCATTAATCAAAACATTTTGCAGCAGGCCTTTGTTCCGACGCACAGCCGAAGCATTTTCAAACAGCTCAGCAAGGACACGGTGCAAGCTTTTGATTAAGCATTTATTTTATTTTTTCTGTGGAGACATCTCATTATGGAAATTATTTCTCATCCTACTTTGCACAGCTTAGAAGCAGAGCCGTGCTCAAGATGTTCATCACTCCAGACTGTGTGAAATTAGCTTCAGGGACCAAGGAGCAACATTTGCTAAATTTAGAAATCTTTTCACAATTCAACATTTTCTCTCTATAAATTCTCGAAGGTCCACACAAACACACACAACTCTTTTCAGCACAGACAAAGGGCTTCTGATTTTCAGTAGTTTCAGCAGGTGCTTCTGTTTATTTAGAGTCACAGGTCCAGGGGACACCTGCATGAAGTTCTCACCAGTCAGCTGCTCCAAAATACTGTAAAGGGGTCTCATTTATTTTGCTGCACGATGAGAATACAAATAAAAACATTCAAGCATAAACAGTCAATGGTGGCTCATTGCCAACATTAATAACATAGAAGCAATTGCTAAATATGTTAGTGGAGTTCAGGTGACTGACGATCTTGAATACACAAACCTTTACAATAATTGCAGAGAAAGAGCAAGAATTTTGCATTTGTTCTCGTTTTCTAACTTCCCTTATTTCCATATTAAAAATATATTTGTATTTTTATCCAAACTATATTTTCAAGGCATCTCAAGCAGGGCCTTCAAACAGTTAACACACGGAAGGCTAAACTGAACGATCACAGTCCGCTCCACACATTATGCTCCAAATATAAACGTTGTAACTTTTTAAAATGTCACAGAGAGGTACTGTTCTAAAACAAATGAAACTGCAATTAAAAACTGCTTCTACTGAATTTATTAAGTGGTCCGAGTTTTGGCACAGAAAAGCCTTCGTTGGGATGTACAGACTTGCTTCAACAGATCTTATATTACTCAGTAATTAACTAGAAACAAGCCATTCCCAATGGAACAGTCAAGTACTTAATTTAATGGCAGTGTTTATATGAACATATACGGTAGCTTACATGAACTAACCAATTAAACATAAACACAAAGTATCAGTTTAATGTTTTTAACACTTAAGTGACATAATTTAAAGTGACTGTCATTAATTTAACATGTTTCTTTCAAAGAGGGAACACATTTTCCTTCATTTCTCTGCCCTATAAAGAACTTAATCTTAACATCACCTTTGTAAGTCATAAAGCTGTTCTGATGTTTTAAACAAGTTATACAAAGACTAAAACACTGACATGGCACATAAGCAGGGTTTAAGATTACAGTGGAACATGAAGAGCAACTCTTCTAACGGACAACCGTCTTTTGACTTGCCTCCATTTTGAGCAGATCATCTGAAGCCCATAATTTGTACACACCTAAAGCAAACCCCTGAGTGGCTACAATTAAAATAGTTCTTATGTTTTAGCTTTTATCCCCTTGATAATTAGCAACAGTGCTGACACACTCTTTTTTATTTTACTGCTAATCCCCTTTGTAATTTTACAAACCTTAATTAGTTCATGTCCAGACAAACTATTAATCCCCTGAATAATTTAAAGCAAAACATCCACAGGGACTCTAGAAACAGTTTCCATGACTTCTAGGCTCCAGTGCGCACATACAACTATACACACAACTAGCTTCACCAAGTGCAGATGAATTCTTTAACAAGTTTCATCCTCCAGTACTCCATTGCTTGTGCCGAAGACCAACAGAGCACCCCTGAAGGAGATTATAATTTCATCGCTTTTTCACAATGCCCGACTTGGACAAGAGGCGTCTTTCACACAGGAACACAACTGTTTTCATTTCCACATTCGAAACACAATTACATGACGGAGGGGTTTAAAGAGGATCAGGCTGAGTAGTGTTACGCTAAATAATCCAGTTTATCCAAATTGCAATTCCTCTTATGTAAACTCTCCATATGAAAAATATATTTACACTAGAAATATATTATTCACCTTTTTACTGGGCATTTCTTACAGTTCATTTGGCTTGTTTCTTAAACAGAAAACAATGAGAAAAGCTACAGCAGTCTATTTGTAACCTTGAGTAAACTCGCACAGTTTGATTTCGGACATGGGGAAAAGTCAGAGCTGGGGCAGGGCAGGTCAATTTGGAAGACTGGATTAGCGGGAGAAGGGAGTGGTGGCTGGCAGCATGGGGATAGTGGTGGCATTTTCCTGATTACATGGAAAACGCGAACCTTGCCGGTCAAAGGCTGAGACCCTTAAACTCAGCACAATATCTGTTTACGCTGCAGAGCACCCTGGGAAAGAGGCGGCAGCACAGCAGCGGCAGCAGAGCCATCAGTGACAGAGCAGCCTTAGGGCCTATTTATAAACACGCTGCCTGAGTGGGTTCACGTCTAAAATTAAATCCCATCTCACAGTATAATAATCATCCCAGGAGATGTGTAATTATTAAAAGTACATTTTCCACAGTTGCTTGTTGGGGCCTACAGTATGTACACAGCACCGCAGTAACCTTAGGACCACCAGGACGAAAGCCACCCAGGCAGATTCTGGAATGACACAAGCCCAAGAAAGAGAGGCCCCGAGCTCAGACTTCATCTCCAGCTTTGCAAGCCATGGAATTCTTTTAACTCAGAGAGGGATGTTATTGTTAATTTACACCTAGCCTTGCTGAGCTTATTACGTTTTTGTGTGCATTCGCACAGAAGATCTTTCCCAGGACATGTACAATTCCCTGTCACCTTTGCCTGTCTTGGCACAAGCCCCTGTAAGACTCCGTTAGGATAAACGGTAAGAGCAAGAAGCTCCCCTCCTATGTCCGGTGATGCACTAGGACACCGCTCAGAAGGTAACAGCCCAGACTGCCCTCGCAGGCTGTTAACCAGAGGAGCCCAGAAAACAAGTAAAAATATTCAAAGCAAGGACATGGAACTAAAATGCCATCCTACCATGCCCCCAGCTGAAATACTTCAAATCAAAAGACCAAACTATCATATGACTCACAGCTCTGCTGGAGAACGGGGAACATTCATTGGCCAACGGTTCATTTGAAAAAAAATAATAATGTCAGCGGTAAATAAAGCAGCCACCTGTCCTCAAGATTATTTTATAGACCTCAATGGTTCAAAACACACATTCATGTCACCGAGTTAATTTCATCCGCACAATAATCCAAAATCCCGAACAGAGGTACAGTATAATCCCACACCTGAACTGGAAGCCATTAGTTTAATGAAGGAATTTCAGAAATGAAAAGAAGATTTGATCCTACAGCATAATTTGCTCATTACATTAATTACGGTTCACATACAGAAATGAAAGCCACTTCATTTTATTTATGGATTCAAAAACAACAAGAATGTGTTGCAGAAACCTAACTGCGAGAGGCAGGGTACTCCAGCCCTGGAAAACCCTCATACGTATGTTTTATAGGTCACCTTAAATATCTTGTTTCAGATGTTTGCAATGATTTGTAGGTCCTAAATCAATTAAGCAAGTCAATGGTTTAATTAATGCAACTCTACTGCATGAAGGATTAAGGGATTTGTGATCTAAACGATCTATAAAGTACTAAATTAGCAAATTACCTGTTCAATAGTTCCAGGTCCTTTTGGCGATTTAAAGGTTCCCTCTAAAGCCAGCTAAAGTGGAGCTTCGTGGGATAAAGGTTAAGGAGAATATCAACAAGATAACACTTCTATACCACTAATCAGATCATTCTGTTCTTCAGCACAATCTGGGATTGTTTTTCTTCAGAAAACAACATGAGTGCTTCTGCATTCACTAGAGCCTCAACCGTCATCTTCAGAAGACATTAAAAAAAAACAAGAGTAGAGACCTTTTAAGCAATGGAAATTAAAATAAGGTAAAGCCCACAGATGGAAAAGGAGACCACAAATGGCTCTCTAGAGCTGGATCGTTTTACCTCATCGCCATGAGCAGAGCTGCGCCACCGAGAGAAAGTTCGACATCCTGAGCCGCAAAGAGCAGATTCCCCACTATCGCTGCACCAACCCTGATCTGCTTAAAGACCTTACAGTCCTTGATCAGACCCACTGCCCTGGAGCTTAAGGCACAGTTACCTCGCCCTCCACAAGAAGCGTATTTAGGGATTACCAATGCACCTAAATAATTACACAGAGGTATTTAAGGATTATCGCATGCAATCTCCTCACAGGGAGCACTCGGCTGCTCATTTAGAGAGATGCCTGTGGACCACCTGTTAACTTTTCTATGCATTTCATCTGTTCTGGGATAAAAATGGACACCTGGGGGTCCTGTGGCTTTTCCAGTCACAGCAGCCAATACTGGGGGGGGGGGATGGGGAGATGTTTAGGGACACTTCAGAAGAGGAGCAGGGGTTAAACTATCAATTACAAATCTCATTGGATAAAAAGAGCTTCTTAAGAAACCAACCCATTCGAATCCTGACTGTGTAAAATGGTGGGGGGTTCCCCTTCTAAAACACAATAAAATAAGCATTTTCAACAGCTTTCAAAACCGTTTCCTTCCCCAAGGGATGATACTCATCAGAAGACAGGGTAACATCCTGTAACGGTGTAGAACAACAAGTCACACATGTACGGGGAAAAAAAAGATTTATTCTACAACACAGGAAGCCCATGGGAGCTTGGCACGGCCTGAACCACGACAAGACGAGCTTGACACCATCTTGAGATGAGGCAAAGAGACGGGCCCAGGAAAATCCTGAATGTTTCCGAGAGCACCGCGATGCTTCCAGCGTGGCAATTCTCTGATGCACAGCGAGTCTCCTTTAGGCAGCTTTAAAAACAGGTTTGCGTCACCACTTCAGATCAGGCAGCTCAGACCTCGCAGTACATCACAAACAGCTCTTGGTTTCATAAGCATATTCTGCGGGAGGAGCAGATCACAGCGAGACGCTCCGCCTAGAAGTTTGGACACAACAAATGTTGTCCAGAAGGAATGGGGGAGGTGATCAACTTTTTGTATGTTTGTAGCCTAAACCTCGGTGACTGCATGCTGTATTTTTGGAACATCTCCCTTCTGTCAAAAAATAACACTTGTATTCTGAGCCATATTATGTGCTTTTGTTCATTCCAGTATTACTTTGTGTTTAGAGCACTCAAATAAACTGAGCCCATTCACAGTGCAAACCACTGTATCTCCTGGCACCATTAGGCTCTTCACTGAGGTGTGCGGCATTTCAGATTGAGACTGGGTAAAATGCTTTTTCTGTTAAAAAAAGGATTATTTGATCATGTGTAAAGGTGAACATGCTATTTAGCTTGCCAGAATAAGATATTTAACAAGGTCGCTTGTGACTAAAAATCATGGAGCTGATCTTTGATTCAATACCTTTCTTAACTACACAGAAGCCATTCCAATTATATTTAACAAAGACACACACAGCTCTCACAAAGACCCCCGGATAGTTCCTTCTCCCCAGTTTCCACTTAGCAAGGCTCACACCCGCTCTACAAAAGCACACACACCGCACAGGACCAATCAATTTAGTCCACCAGTCTCGGCTGCCTGGGTTCGTACTGCACTGATTCTGTAGCTCGTTTTAAAAAATGTAAACAATTTTTCTAAAGAATTGTTCTTGGCTTGGGGTCAATTTTGCACGGGATTAACGATCAAATATCATTAGAATGATCCCAAACTGGGCTGGGCAATCTCGGTCTTGGATGGCCGGAGTGTCTGCAGGCTTTCTAGGGCTTTTCAAAGCAGAAGCACCTGCAGGGTCGGAGAACCTGTAAAATTAGACCCAGAAAGCCAACAATGAGCTGCCATGGTTTAAAAGAATAAAATGGAATAAAAACCTGCAGACACACTGGCCCTCCAGGGACAGAATTACCTACTCCTGCTCTAAAAGCAAACTTATTTCTACCTTGACCATCCTTAACACAGTACTTCCGCCACCAGGCCTGAGCTATGAGCCAGAACATACAAAGAACAAACCAGAACAGTACACAAAAGGTTGTATTGCACAATATAAGTATAAATATAAATGTATTTATACCTGCAGAGCCTTCTGCCATCCACAAGCAGCAATGCTGGACATAAGACTCAAGCGACAGGAAAAAACACAAATGCAAGTGAGATCTGGGGAGAATTTGATCAAGCTCATTACATCGAATATCAGATCCCATTAAGCAGAACCAGCCAGGTTATTGGTAAAAAGCAGCTTCTTTACTATTAATCAACCAATTTCAAAAACTATATCTCTGAATTTTTTTATAGATTTCTTTCCTCTCCAGTCCACCTCAGAATGAATTACTGAAGGCAGACTGAGGAAAAAAGCAGATCTTGTTTCACCAACTGCGTTTTGTGCTCGTCTGACATTTCTCAAAGGTGACAAAGAATATTTGAACATATGATTATAATTGTAAGTACTGTACACTTGAGCTATTCTTGATTATTATCTTTATAAGTCAAGAATGTTAGACATTTGGAAATGATCATTATACACCTCCACTGCATAGAAAAGGCTACGATGAACAAAACAATGAAACATTACTAGAAGTTCATTCACGGGATGAAGAGGGACTTTATCAAAAAGTAAGCCAACAATTGACCAATTGATCTCTCCCGCTAAATAAACCACTTACAAACCAACAAACACTCGTTTGGATGAGTGGAATTATGTTTCCACTCTGGACAGACGAATCAGACAAGTGCAAAACAAAGCACTTGTTGCCACAAGTAATTTCAAGAGAATTTTGAAATGTTGAAGTGTCTGTCAGTTTAAGCTGAACAATGCTATACACCTGTGCCTTCTCTTGAAAGAAATGCGAGAATTATACTGTACGCAATATTGCAATACTTTAGAGCCAAACATTGCATTTTAATTCCACAGGGGTTCAGCATCTCTTCCACTTCTGTAATGGGAGCTAGGGCCCTTCTACATTTTCTCCATGGGCTACTGAGCTGCGAGCTCCAGTGTGCATTCCCAGCATCAGCACCAATGCAATATGCACGCAAATGCTGTGTAAGACACGAGACAAAAGACACGGTTTCCACTGCAACACAACACAGGCTTGCTTCCCTCACACAGGAGAAGCTCAGCTCCGATCAGTAACAGCGCCGGCTTGCCAGCTGGTGAAGTGCAACAGAGATTAAGCAAACAATGCAATTTATTCATCTAAAACATGAGACTGCTTTGAAAACAATGATAAAAACAGAATATACAGAAAGCTGAAGAGTTCAGATAAAGGGAACTGCCACTCTTTACACAAACTGCAGAGTGGCCCCTCCATGCTTTAGAGATATATTGTGTTTCATATGATATTGCACAGTACAATGTAAAGCTGAATTGTACTATTCTATATTTTACAGAATTGCATACCTTCATATTGTAACAAAACGAACACTATACAATTATAAAATCCTGTTTTATTTTGTACACAATGCATTGGCACAGTAGCTGTATAACATGTCATGCCAATAATCCCTCCTTTTAGTGTTGCTAGGAAGTTGGAAAGTGGTACAACTTGTGTCCTTGATCGTATCACCGCAGTGTCTAGACCGTCTCTGGTGTCACTTATGAAGAATAACTGAATGGTAAGAGGATGATCACAGTGTACATTTGCATTACACAAAGGTTGCTTAGTCTTATAACCTATGGGAAAATAAAATAATGGCTCATTTAACGTCCACTGAAACACACTGAGCAATTACCATGCTTTTCTGTCAACTACCACCCAAATCATATGAATAACAGGAATATTACACAGCAGTGATCAACAGCTGTAGTGGAATACCAAATCCCACTTAAGATGCATAAGGATTCAAATGGCCCTTCTCCCTCCATACAGAGGCAATATTCAAACCTCTCTGTGCAGGAATATCTGTGCAGAACTCCAACAGTGGCAGATTTACAAGTCAGAGGGAACAATTATTTGCATCTACCTGACTGCAAATCTACAATAAATCCAATACTTGATCTGTGTGGGGGCAGTGTGTACCCTTTCCTCCTCAGAGATCAAACTACACGATGAACAAACTTACAACGTAGCACCAAACTTTCTTTAGAATTTAATCAAATAGAGCGAGATTCTGTAAACATCTGGCGTACGAAAAACAGCAGATTTCCGCTTCTCTTTAAAAAAATATTTTTTATGACCCCCAGCGCAACAAAATCGGAAAGCAACAGTTTTACAACCGTTTTCAGCTATCTAAAAGGGACTCTGCCCAAGATGTCAAATCCAAAGAGGTTATCAGCAAGGTTACAGAAGCCTTGGATCCCAGTTCAGGTGAACATACAGTGACATACAGGCTACAGAACAAATGAGACCAAAATACTAAACATCTCACTACGTTGCACATGGATTCTACAACACTATGTCCTAACACATACAGTACATGTCAGGCGCATCAGACCTTGAAGCATGATATGTACTTGATTAACTTTATAAACAATCGTGCTAAGTAAAAAGAATACTTACAACCATTTTATTTATGCCCACTCTGATCAGACTCATCTCCTGAGCGTTTCAGATCTTACTGCCGGACTTAGTTTAGAATACTGTCTGAAAATCAAATAGAGAACAGATCTCGGATTTCCTATATCATATACAGTAGCTTACAAGCATTCTTGTTATAGATTTAGCCTGAGAATCTGCCTAACAGACTGCATGGCAGTTTTAAAAGGATTCTTCTCCACTATGTCTAAGATGTGAAATGCAGGAGGGGTCAGTACTGCATGTGATATGGGCATGCCTGTAGCTGCAATCACAGTGACCAGCACTTGGAAGAATTTTTAAGGGATGGTTTTACACAACAATTTACATTCCAGTCCATTATCTGCTGTCCAAGGCGATACTATAGAGTTTCAGATGTCTAATTATAGTCTTAATCATTTTTAAAAAACAGCTATAGCTGCTACCAAAACATTGGATAATGCTTAAAGGAAACACCTACTGAGCACAATTAATAGACAAGATAGACCTTTGTATAACCCCTTGAGAAGATAACCTATAGACTGAGAGGATCTGCGTGATAAAGCCTGGATCTCTTGATTACCATGTGCGTCCTCTTGCGACATCAATTTAACACCTCGAACATAAGACCTGGTGTTGCAATTATCATTTCATCCTTCTTATACTCTTTCCCCACACAGAGTGTGCGAGTATATGTTATATGCATCTTTTGTTGTACTTCTGGATCACAGACTGCACTTCCGATCAAAGCGGATGGTTTTGAGCTCAAAAGGAAGTCCGATATAGTTCACAACATTCCTGAACAGGAACATTTAATTTCAATGCACAGTCAATAGACTTGTGCATTTTGTTAGAAGTGCAAAACAAATGATTCAACATGCTGTAATTTCTTTCCCAGACAGCTTATGACTCTAAAATCAAATTTAATAAGTAATACAACTTCTCTGGAGCGATTCAATTATCAATTTTTGTGTAATAGAAGCCAGTTCTTGAAGCTCCCTGAGTGCCCGGTTTGAAAGCAGGTATTAGGCTACAGATATGACAGTAGCTGACAATAGAACAGTTACAGTTTTGCAATAGTGCAATTTACAGTTTTGCAATAACCCTTTGTTTAACCAGATACAGTTCTCATCCACCAAGACAACCAGTTCAAGAGGATCATATGAGTGCAGTGCAGAAACAGGAGTGAAAGAAAGAAAAGAACAATCAACACAATGTAATAACGTAACATGTCATAACACAGAACGGGTCAGTTCACAAGTGCAAGAGTCTGGCAGAAAAGATTTCATCACACAACTGAAAGCCCCCTTGGAAAAGAAGATGGGCAGCTTCAGAGCACTCTACAGACAGTCACAGTCATTAGCAGCAGCACATTGAAATGACTTTCTCCTAAAGTGAGCAGTTACTCTTGGCTGCTTATCTGGTGATAAAAGCACCACTGTACTTCTTTATTTGTGCAACGATACTGTCAACTGCAAATAAAGATAGAAAAGGTGTTTGTTTTCTCAATTAATCTGCAAACAATTTAAATCAGTGGCACTTGCCTAGTATGCAGAGAGGTCCAATCATTCAAAGAAGAAAGATAATGATGAGTGTGATGGAGGGTGTCTGATGAATCCTATGGCAGAATGGTAAAAGACATCAGGTTTCCCAAGTAAAGCTTAAAGGACCATTCTTAAGACATAATCAATGTAGTCTGGAATGAGGAGTACAGACATTTGAACAACTCTTTTCCAAGAGGAATGCATAATACACATTTTGCTGTGATCAAAGAAAACCATGTCTAGACTTTATAGTAGCTTATAATTTATGAATGAGTTCTGAAAGATAAAGCATTAGCCAATGAATGTCTTATTTATAAACAATGGCTGATCCAACTTTAAGATGGTAAAGATTTTGTGATCCCTACTACTAATAGAGCAGCATGAATTATTTATTGAATAGCAGAATTATTTATTGAATTGTGGAAGATAAGCTGTAGATTTGTCATCACACATAATGAAGTTAACACTGATGCGTTTCAGATGGTGCTGTCTGCACTCAGGTACAGTAGATATGAAAACAGGCTATCTCTGGAGCAACACTGTTAATGTAGTTGGGAATAGAAGCAGGACTGGGACAGACCCTTGTGGAACTCCCTAAGTAACTGCACGTTACTACCCTGGCCGTTTCCATACTGTGTACGGTTTTGCATGTACTGTAACTCTAAAACCATGTGCAAGAGTTTATAAAAACAAAATATTATGCAACCTTATCAAAAGGATTGAGAGGCAGTAAAGCAGGTTTTGTCAAGAGCCCTTATAATATCCCTGAGAACCTTTGAGACTACTGTAACATACCCATGCACAGGATGAAAATCAAACTGTCCATCAGACAAATATAACTGCTATCTAAAAAGGAGCCTGTGTTTTGCCATAGTTCATTTTAATTGTACAATGATTCCTACTTCCCAAAACTAGCAGCTGGGACTTAGTGCTCTCAATCGCCGACAGAGACAGGTGCCTTTGGCAGGCAGGTCAGGCACACAAGTACGCATGTCTGTGAAGAAGGCTTTAGGCTTTTTCTCTTCTACAATACGGAAATACATTGCTGTACAAAAATAACGACCAAAGAATAAAGCTACCATCAAGTCATTGCTGGGCTCTAAAATAACCCTTTCCAGTGCCACAGATACTTGAAATGTCCTATTTTGGATCATGCTTCGATCGGCAGAAACCTCCCATATTTCAATTCTGGAGCAACGGGCAGAGCCAGGCAGGGTATGGGAGGGACAGTGGCAAAAGCACAGCAAGTTAAATGCAGCCCGAGCACAGACAAGAGACGCACAGGTAGAGGGAAGAGAGCAGGGCTCGCAGACGCAGCTTCTGGAGAGCCTGGTGTCTCCTGCCCTTTGTTCAAGCTGAAGTGAATTACTTCTTTTATGAGTTAGGCATATGTAAGGGTTGTCTTAAGGCCTTTTACAGGTGATGGCCCGAAACATGCCACTTCATTTAAAACGCACAGTTACGGCTAAAACGCTTTGGATCCCAGACTGACGCATCATGGGGATGCGGGTAATGAAGCAGAGATCTGGCACGGAGCTCCGGTGGAACACAAACCAGAGCGGGACTTGAGCCCCCGGTATACAGGCCACGGGCCAGAGAAACAGACTGTCTGATCAAGGCACTTCTGACACACGCAGAAAGTGAAAGCGACCTATTAAAAAAAAATAAACATGTTTTTGAGTACCACGACTAGGAGTTAAAAATGCAATTCTCAAATGCAGCATTTAAGTAACAAGTAGTAGCTGTCTCAAAAGATTCAGAGGCTCTTTTAAGCATTGAAATTGCAACGGTACTGTACGTCGTGACGAACAAATGCAAGCAACAGCTTGTTAAAGCTGGAGAGCAAAAAGTAGGGCTTTATCTTCTTCTGTCGGCTCCAGGACAATAAATCAATTTTTCAAAAGCGATTCCCCTCTTTCCGTTCTGCGGGGCTGGGGCTGCGGCGCGGGAAGGCGACATGCGGCGAGCTCGTGCGTGGCCGTGCTCAAAGCGCTTCCTAGCTCGTGTACATCCATCACACCCGCCGAGGTTTCTTTAGCAACCTCGCCCCCCTCTGTCTCCATGGCAATGGTTACCCAGTTTACATCCCGAGACAAACCGCGCTGATTCCAGAGAAATGCAGAGGCAAATGGTATGCAAATAGGCGACACCAACTAAATTTCAAACCATGTGTGCACACGTCAGCCACCGGTGTACAACCTCATTGTGACCGGACTATACTGATCATTGCACTCCATACAAACCTACCTTCAAAAAAAAATCACCGAGTGCACCCGATAATCACAAAATAAGGAGATTTCAACAGGATGCAAATAACATCGGCGTTTTTTTTTTCCGGCCACTGCGTTAAAGTGACAGCTCTCCCGTTTCATCTTTGTGCGTTTCCAAGTACTCGCCCTGACTGAACGCTCGGCGTGCCGCTAATAATAAGGTTTTTCCTTTGGGTCTCTCACGGGGGCGTTCAAAAAATCAAATACGCTCTATTGTTTTATCAATGAAATCCTGCGCCGCGCCGCAAACTGCATCGCGCGGCAGCCCGGCCCAGATGTCACCCCGAAAGGCGCTGCGAGACTTTGCCTCGGCTGGACTCGGGAGACGCAGCAGACTGGGAGGCCGGGGAGCCGGAGAGGCGAGCTCTCGCTTAGCATCAGGGCCCGGGGGAGCCCCGCCGCGGCGACGAAACGGGAGCGCGGTCTCTTTAAGCGCGGCGGCGTCTCCGCCAGGGCTGGTGGCTTACCCCGGGAAGCATCCTTTTCTTCTTTAGGCTTCGCCACTTTTCCGCTCATAGATCCCAGTTTGGACGTGTAATTCCCGAATAAGACTTAAAAACAAGTTCCTCGAGGCGTCTGCAAACTGGTTCTTCTACAAAATCCTCGGAAAATTCCCCCCTAAGGTACCAGTTTTAGAGAACAGCGCTCTGTAAGGGAACAAAAAAGGGAGTCGCAAATGTTCATTTAGAAGACACAAGGGGTACCGATGTCGGAGAGCCCGTGTAACCCGTGCCGCTCACTGTCTGTGTTAATTGAGCGTGTGGCGAGATGCCAGTCTGTCAGCAGGCACGAAATGTGAACACAAAGAAACCACATCACCAGCACAGAAAGTCACTGAGCCGCTCGGTCTCCTCGGAAAGCTACAGTTGCCGATACTACGCGGCCGCACAAAAGGGAAAGCGCTCTTTGTGGTACTCGACATTAACCTAATAAGATCCTAAAGGCTAAGAGACCATCATCGCGAAACTAATCACATAGCTGCTGTCCGGCATGTCTGGACTGAAAACAGAATCTCGCACTAAGCACTGAGCGAATAAGGACGTCTACACCGTACGTGCACACAGATTAAATTGTTGTCAAATACGCTCCATCTGCCCGAGAAATTAGTCTCCTTACCTCCTCCTTTGCACGCTTTCGGATACATGAATGCACATTAAAAAAAAAATATTACATATCCACGCTTAATTCCGTCCCGCTCTCTTCAGAACCCCGGCACTGTCTGTTGTAGTAAAAACAGACAGCGCTCCCGACGCGAGCTCGCCGACGTCAGAACAGGCGGAAAGGAAATTATATGAAAGATAAACTCGGGGGAACCTCCTTCCAGAACTACGCTGCGGGGTCTTCGGAGTTGCGGGCTCTCTGGAGCCCTATACGCCAGGCTTCCGTCAGCGAAGACCGTTCCTTAACGCATGAAATTATCGCCAAACGGCACCCGGGCTGCTGGAGGAGGAAATTCAACAGGACCCACAGAGAGAGAGAGAGAAGCGAGCTGCAGGTAGCGCTCAGATGCAAGATAGCAGGCGACCGTAGCGCGTCTCGAGGGCAGCCAATCGATGAAGCCCAGGCACGCATCCGCGCGCGAAAGGGCGCACGAGCAGTTGTAACCCCAGCGCCTGAACGGGCCGGCGGGGAGCCCCGGAGGAGCGAGCGGGCTCGTCGCGGCACGGGCCGCTGCAAGCGCGCAGGAAAGCCGGGCGACGAAATCGTCGAGAGATACGAGGGACCGCTCAAGACAGGGGGGGATCGCATGCGTGCGTGTTTAACACCAGCGGGCTTCGGCGTCGTTTCTACGTTAGGGGGAGAAAGGAATTGAGATGATGCATGAAATAGATTTGGATTATCTGGCTGGTTCTGACGGACGTTTCGGATTTATTTATTTTTTTAAAGACGCTCTTTCAAAGGCAACGATGTAAGCGATTCAGCGTCTATGTCATCTCTTGCTCAATTCTGCATTTATCCTGTGACTGCTCCAGCTCTACGTGATAAAGCTGTTAGGATCTAAATCAGAGCCTGTTACTGCACACCACAGGTTAATAAATGTTCGGTGAACACAAAACGCAACGCAGTAATTAAGACCGTTATAAAGTTTTGAGATCGGCGAAATATCCAAATAAATCACAACTTTCTTCGGTACGGTTGTCGTGAGGGAGTCTTTTACCGATTTGTTTTAGTAAAAAAAATCATTTTTTTAAGAAAGTGTTTTAAACGACCAATAATAATTCTGCTAATTGGGAGCCACGGAACGTTCATGCACTCTGTACATTATTTTAAGCAGAAATAATAAAGGGGGGGGGGACAGAAAATGTGGTTTAAAATATTGATCCAATTTAGAGATAAACCGAAGCCGATATTTTAAATGGTAATATCCACGGAAGGGTGGAACAGGTTCCCCACGACAGAATAGACAGTCCCATCTCCTATAATCGCTCAACACTCCTCGCCGACTGCGGAGAACCTCACCTTCACTCGCGGCGAGAGACGACTGGCGAAGTGGCGCCGCGCTCAAACACAGCCGCTTGCCGGCGGTCCCTTTTCACGACGAATCCAAAGTTCGGCAGGCAATTTAGAAGACGTGGCTAACGCGCAGACTACATATTTGCAGACGTGCTACAGTGCTTGATCTCTCGATTTCAATCGCCTTGTAATTAATGCGTCATTATTATCCGCACTGGTGCAACACCGAGTCGTATCTTCGGGAAAAAAAAAAACGAAAGATTGAAAGATACAGCATGCTGAACATGAAGTTTTAACACTTGCAGCCCTTAACTCTTGGAATCCCGGATATTACCAGCAAGTAATAAGAGCGTCAGTCTCAGCTCTCGGTCAATTCTCTGCTGCAATGGCATGTAACTACAGTACAGTGTCAATTCGGCGCGCCTGATTGAGGCAGATTACTGCAGTTCTTAAAGACAACAACAAACGTGGTTTAAAAAAAATAATAATAATAATCAGCAACGCCACTTTACACATAGATGGATCTTCATATGAATTTACTGTGCTACTGCATGTTACAGCAGAGCACAGCACAGTGAAATCGTGGTATTGTAAGTGTATGACAAGGTAAAGTGTCCTGCAAACTGCAGAAACCCATGGTCCAGCAAATACAGGCTCGATGTGTTTCTTGGATCATGCTAGTATGCGATGGTGCGGAAGGTACTGATCTCTATCTTCAGTACAACCGAGGGAAAAGCTGCGAAATACAGTGTAAATGAGCTGATTCCGAGTCAGCCAAACTAGACAACAGTGCAATATGGTTAGACATCGACAGTTTCATAGTTATGTTAAGGATGTGATAGCGGTATTTGTTAATGGTGTACACTAAAGGGTCTTATTTAATTTCTTATGTGATCAAATTTCTTCGCAAATGTAATTTGTCACTTCGCTCTAAAGCGGCAGGGTGTATATATAGGTGTCTGCCAAGCGAGACGAACTGATCACGATGGCAATATCTCTGTCACAAACCTCCAGAAACCGCTCTTTCCGCTCGATGCATTAAAAAAGGCTTCTGCCCATACACTAGACTTAAAAATAACACTGTCCTACATCTAAATTCCCTTGGAGCTTCTGCTCTCTCGCAGAAATTGAGACAAGTTTATTATGAGTTTTTCTCCCCCCCCCCCAATGTTTGTAAAATATATCGTCTGATTTTCAGTGCCCCGCTCCGTAATGACGTCATCCGCATCCTTGATTTCATCTTTGCCTTTTAAGGACGAATAAAACCAAGCGGACAAAGTTGCATGATGACGTCAGACTTTTTTTAAACATAAAATGCTGCAAAACCCCCGAAAGGGGACGGCGTATTATTTTTAACTCCGGGTCAAGTTACAAAACAGAAATCTATGGCCGCGACACACGGCAACGGAGAAAGGTTATATAATGAAATGGTGTGTTCTGGACGGATCGCAGTATCTCGACGCGCTGTCCGAGGTTCACCGCCTCACATACACCCATAATGAACGCCGAAGAGGATGCGAGGACCAGAATTTAAGACACGACTGGCCGAAGACGGAGCAACAATTTCAACACTGCAGAATCTGCATCACAATGACAAATGTCAAATCCCGTCCCGAAAGTTTAATACGAGACAAATAGAGGAATTTCAAGATAGGACAACGCTCTTGTGAAGAATTTCAACCCGGTTTGCAGGTGCCGTTTCCCATCACTGAAAAGCTTTCACAGTAACTCACATGATCTGCTTTGTTAGTATTTACTTACCTCCACTGCAGAGAATCAAAGCCTTTGTACTGTACGTGTTGGGAATTTGAAGGCAAGGAGGAAAAAAAAATAAAAATAATCAGCGGGCCCCCCCACGCTCACACTTTCTGTCCCACGTTAAAACATAATACTGGTTGTTTAATCCTCGTCGCGGGTGATGGGTCGTGTGTTCCTGCACTGTGCTCCGAGTGCCGACTTCTTCAGACGCGGATGCGGGTTAGCGGGAGAACAGCAACCAGGGAACTTCGCGCCCTCGAAAGCATGTCAGCCTGCACCTAAAACACACAAGAACCGGAGCACTGCGTCCGGACGGGCGGCTCGGGCTGGCGATGCAGACACATCAACCTGAGTCTGAGCAGACCCGTCTCGCACTCTGCGTCGAGGAGAAGGAAAAAAAAAAAAGTTGCGCTTGCGGGTCACAGGATCTATACGCTTTCTATTTTTAGGAGAAACTGGACTCCTTTCAAAGTTTCTTTGCACACCCAAGACTTTTCCAAGTCGCTCTCTAAGTGCGGCGGACAGCTGTGAGTATATCGTCTTACCGATTACACGCCTTGCGCAAAGACAGCAGCGACCTGCAGGAAGAAAGCAGATCTCAGTCTGAAGAGGCTACATTAGGTTGACGCTTTGCCGCAAAAAATGTCCCCAATCTCGTGACATTTTTTACGTTAAAGACCCCACATTTCAGAGTTCATGCTGGCCAGGCGTTTAAATGGACTGAATAATTGGCTGATGTTTACTTATCAATAGCAGAACACGGCCGGTGACCCCTGTCAAACCCTTGCCTACACGCGTACGCACTAGAAGTTGCTCAAGCTTGTGCGACCACTGCTTTATTCAAATAGTATTACTACTGTACAAACATAAGTATGGCACTAGAAAACATTCTATTAACACACGGGCTAAGTAAAATAAAATCTGACCTTTAAAGACACAGCGAAGCTCTGCCTCCTTACCTCAAGAAAAGTGCCAGCCCACAGGATACTGTACATCACCAATTCCACGGGACACATCTATGACATGTCAGCAAATCTCTTGTAGGGACTGAATTCCTTCAGTCTTGAGCAAAGACACTTTCAGAATAGTCCCCTGGGGTCTTAAAAATCCTAAAGGTGCATGAAAAAGTCCATTCAAACAAGGAGATGGCCCTTCCATTTTGTGATTGGTGGATCGTTCAGATCTTTTGAAGTATACAGTCTTTTTTTTAATAATGCGCATTTAAATCTTGACGACTCTGTCGCTGTGACTTTTTCGGAAATTCCATACCCCTATTGAACAATTCAGCACTGGCATTTTTAAACGTGCTGTGGAATAACGTGCTGTACCCTGCAATTATATCCATGTTAACCAAATTGGAAAACAGCTCACAACCTTTCACGTGTAAAAAGTACATTCATGTACCACACACTGGGGGAATTAAAACAGATTTAAAAATGTTTTTAAAACTGTAAACAACACAGTCGGGTATTCGAAAAGTAACACAATATTGTTTAAAATGGAAAACCAAGAACATACCTAGAGCAGTGTGTTAACACAAGACTGTGACACATCGTGGCAGGAGAAAGTCTGGCGCGTTTTGCAGTAATACAAGTGGATTTTTTTTATCACAAATACGTTTTTTATTTTACACGAGATAGTATTGATAGTACTACTATCTAGTAGAGATAGTATTGATCTCACGATTCTTACAATATGCTAAACATTGACAATCAATGACAACACGGCGACTAACTGACTTAGAGCATACCCTTAGCATTACAAATGTCAACTAACTTATTGGTTTTAAATTTGAGCAGAGGCAGATTACTCTGTTTAAAGTGCTTCGAGAACAGAACTGCATAAAGTCTCGGAGGTTCATTTAACTCGAAAAAGCTTAAGTGCCATAGAACCACTTCATCGACGTATTCATAATAAAGGTACAACCTGCCGGGTGTACTGGCACACACTTAACATTTGAAGCATGCAAAACAGATTTTCCTTAAAAAAAAAACCTTCTCACGTTGGAGGCCATTGAGAAAACTACCTGATTTCTGCCTTTAAAAGTTGAATTTGTTTAAATAATAGCGAACATATACGCTGTTTCTGCCGTTTAACTAGTTTTACACAGCCGTCGGTTAAAACGCCTCAGTCCTCAGTATCATATCCACACTTCTGGCTGTAGGGTTTATACGACTGCCTCGCCACACTGCTTTTGGTAAAACCATGCGACACTTAAAACTACGTGTGCAGCAAAGCCCAACAAAGTTTGTGTAACGGAGTAAAATAAGCACTAACGGACCTACCTGCCTAGCGCCGTATAGTGGTGAGATGCTAAAATCCTTGGATAAACGAAATGACACAAATTCTCTGGGCTCTTCGATATGACTCTCCTCTTCCGTGATTCTTAGCTTGCTGTCGGAAAAAAGTGAAGGAAAATTCGCTACCCAACCCGCCATGTTCGTACGCGGAGTTGCCAGACCTTCCGGAAGCGCAAAGTATTGTGGTTCCGCCCGCTTCTTCTCCGGTTAAAATGACATCAGAGGAAGAAGGGAGAAGAATTCTCTTGGTTCCAATGGATCACATTATTAGTTTAAATCACATTTATTTCTGTGCAGGACACATTAAAAGTAGTGTGAAGTGCTAAGAGGCACGAAGATGCTTTCTGATTTTGCTGAGATATCTAAAAATCCTGCTGCAAATTAGACAGAACTGACACCCGCCTGCCATCTTTATTATCTTTAAACATAGATGGTAAAACCCTCATGACTGTGGTGGACATGATAGTAGACATGTCCCTATTCCATCTACTGGAAGATTAGGAAACGGTTTGTTCTGGGAGAGGTATTCACGGAGAAGTGTAAAAAGCTGAAATCTGTAAATGGATGTGAAGCTGTAATCACTGGAGGCTGGCGGAAGATGCTATGGCAGTTTAAGGAGATTATCTTAAAGTAGTGTAAGACATAATTTAGTAAATATTGAGAGTTTTGAGTTTAAAAAATACGTTTCAGATGTGAGAGGGTGAAAGGTCGTTGTGACGACGCAGGAACGAGAAGAGAGAGTCAGGCGGGCCGCTAACGGGAGGAAGCGTTTGAGCGAGCTGGGGAGTTAAGTCATCAAATTGTGTGTGTGTGGCTGGTATTGTGCTGTGTATGACAAAGCCGACAATATAACTACTCTCCGAGGGGAAAGAGTATTCTGCCTCCGTCTTTTATTCTCCATCATCACGGCACCTGACCGTGAGGAGGAGCCGGGGGCGGACAGGTGTTGCGCTCCCGAAACGCTCTGGTGAATGTCTATAACACCCCTGCGTACCAGAAAGAGAAAGTACGCCCCCGGGGCTAGACTGTATATACACCTGGAAAGTCAGCCGCTTACAGAAATTTCATCACGGCTTCTGATTCTCTCTGGAGTGAGGGTTCCGGAATCGCTGTGAAAGTACTTCTAGAAAGGTCAGTGTAATCATGGCCTGGAGAGGTAAAATGGGGGACTACCAGTGCAGAGATATTTTTGCTGTTCCCTGGATTCGGTGGTGACTGTGCAGAGGAGGACGGATTTGTCTTGGAGGGGCTCCAATGTTTTGATAGCCTCTGCCTCATTGAGAAAACAAAGGGAGAACACAACACACTGGAAGTGTTATAGACCCAAGAGTGCTTGCTTTGAGCACCTATTCTGTGGATGAGACCGATTTCCATATTCATGAACCCGTCTCATCGCCCAACTGTAAATAAATTGATCATTTTCTGTAGTACTCAGAAAAGTGGAACATTCTCATGAGATGCATATCATGAATAATTGCACAAACTCCTTGCTTTGATAAGGTTTCAAAAATGAGAGAGAAATTAGACTTGTCACGAGCATGTGTCGGTCATAGACAGTCTTTCCAGCCTATGAATATTATTAAGTTGAAATGACCCACATTCACCAGTGCTGACTCCCAGTGCATAGCTTTGAGCAAACGTTTATGGTAGATCTGATTCTGAGCCGAATAATCTGAGTTTAACCACATCTCTTTCTATTTGGACATACTAGGAAGGAAATAAGACAAAGGTCAAGCTGCCTTATAAACCGCTTGAGTATACTGAACAAAAATACAAAATGAAAATTATTTGTTTTAAAATAAAAACAGTTGAAAATGATCATCAAGTATTCCATATAAATCAAGAAGGACATAATTGTTAACAATTATAATAGTCCTATTACACTCAAATGACCTGCTTTGATGGGCTACGTTCTAAATGACACTGCTAGTAACACCACTTGCATCAGGCGTTTTGGAATCAGCCCTATTAAAATGTCCCATTTGCCTATAATGTAAACCCCTTGTGGCATATCCATCTAGAACCTATTTTGCTGGGATTTCAGAAAGGATTAATTGATTCAAAGCTGTGTGGTTTGTAGAGGTGTGTGGAGAAATGAACAAATTCTTCTCGGAATTCTCCTCTGCTTGTTTCAGTCTGATTGTTCTGAACTGCTGTTTTTAGGGACTGTTACTCCTGGGAGTCTGCTTTCTCCAGCCTGTGGTTTCTGGAGTGTCCAGAACTGACTGACCCTTAGTTCCATTGAAGTCTGGCTGGGCAAAAAGAAGATATATTGATCCCTCGGTCACATGGTATTCAGGAGCAATACCATGGGTGTTTATCTGGGTCATGACATAAAGGAGACGGTACAGGGCGGAAGGTTTATCTGGGAGCCTGAAATTCCATGTGGTGCAAAAGAGACATTGAAATCACCTTAAATGTCATGGTGGTTGTTCTCCTGGAAGCACCTGTGGTATTGGAGAAAGAAGCAACATGGTGGGGGGGGCAGGGAGGGGGGCGTGTTTTGCAGGAACCTGCAGGTTGACGTGGCCTCAAGCCGTGTGTCATATGGCATCCACCCCACCCAACAGTAATGAGGTTTGGGTTTAACAGTGATTACACCAGCGCCTGAGCTGCTAAGAAAGCAAACACAGCTGAGCGGAATCTAAATCAATAAAGTCATCGCAGATGGAAGCCAGGGGTTGGACAGGTCACGGGCTGCGCTGGAAAAATTAGCAGCAGGGTTACAGCCTCGATGAAATATTGACTGGTGTCCTGTGCACTTTAATCTCCAAATTCTTCTGAGATACAAGGCTCTCTTGCTGGTTCTGTAGCTCCGTTCCCAAGTCATAATAATTATAGAGGCTACAAAATGACCAGGACTCTGATGGCATAGTCATAGGCAGCCTTTCCTGTCACTGATGTTTCAGCAAGCAATAATAATCCAGTCTGAGTCTGAACGCTTACAGTATCTGGCTCCACAGTTTCATCGCTTGATATAACAAAAGCTGTGTTAGTTAACAAACAAATTTGATTTGGCTAAATTACACACAGTGCATTTGATTAAAACCCTTAGTGTGTGATATGCAGCTTCGGTTTTCATACAGTCTCAGCCGCTCACTCCCTTTCAGCTCTTGTCACATTTCAGCAGTATTGCATCACTTGTAAAATTCCATAAGCAATTTAAATCCTGCTTCTCTACATTTCAGATAGAGCTAAAATACCTGCTTTGTTGCTGCAGTACTGTCCCCGTTTATGGCTGCATTGCTGTCATTTTTCTTTCTGAAACAGGCATCAGGCTTTTCCAAGTGTTATTTAATATGAATGTACTGTATATGACACACTGAGGTGCAGGAGAGAAAGACAGACAGTATGTCTCATGAATTGAGAGGCACTAACATTGTGATGCATTAATAGTCATTTATATAAAGATACTCATGTTCATGAATTTCACTTTTTTGTCATTATTCTAACAAATCTGCATCTTCGTGTTTCAACTCGACAGCTTTGTGCATTCTTGCAGTACTGTAAAAGTGACAGGACATGACATGACCCTGCTGAGAAGCAGCTGGATTATGGCTAGATCCTCAGTCATAAAAAGCTAGCTCCAGCATGTTCCTTGCGGGATGATCATCGTGTAATGTATAAATGTCTCCATCTGTGACATCCGACCTGCTTCATCTACAGTGTCAATCCTCCTGCTAGCTAGGATGTCAGATTAATGTACATTTATAGCGAGTGCTCAGTATAGCCAGAATGCTGGGATTAAACTGTTCCTCTCTCATTTCTGAAAGTAGGAGCAGCCTCATCGGCACAGGCAGTCAGAGCCAGTGTGATATGGGACAAAAAAGATCCCTCTTTCAAGACATGTAAAAAACAAACCAACTGGAAGCAGTGCTGAAGCCCACACAGGAAGGTCTATACTCAAATCCAGAAGTTCAGATCTTACCCTGGACACCACAGAGTTAGGGGGGCAGAGAGTATGGGGCCCACCCTACCCCCCAGCATGAAACTGGTTACAAGGTCATTCCCAGCCTTACTGGTCCCCATTTTACAGGTAGGTGCACTGGAGCAATCGAGCTGAAGTACTTGGCTCCAAGGTGTAACAACTGTGTCTATAGCAGGGACTTCAACCTGCGTCCTTCCAATTAGGATAATATCCCGCAGTCGGCAGAGGAATCCTACTCCGCTGGGCCCCTGAGCAAGGCCCTTAACCCCAACTGCTCCAGGGGCGCCGTATAAATGGCTGACCCTGCGCTCTGACCCCCAGCTTCTCTCCCTATCTGTGTGTCTCATGGAGAGCAAGTTGGGGTATGAGAAAAGACAAATTCCTAATACAAGAAATTGTATATGGCCAATAAAGTGATCTTATCTTATCTTACAGCTCTTACCCATTTACTTTACTCCACATTGCCTCCTTTTGAGTTTCACAGCATGAAGGTTGTGACCAATCTCCCCTGGTATAATTCTGGGTCAGTGAGGCTCTATGGCAATACAGATGTCTCGGATGGTGTATAGTATTTGTTGGTCTAACCTGCTGATTTAATGCCTCCCATTTGTTTGAAGACAGCAGAGAAACGAAAGGTAACAAAGAGGCCGCTAACGAGGAGAGGTCAGCGCTGAAGCAGGTGAGCGGGTCTGCTCACTGCTTCTCTCTCAGCCAGTCACAGACAGAGACTCCAGCTGTGACATCAGAGAGAGCTAGATAAGACACTCACAGATGGAAGACCACTCCGCCCTGAGCATCTCGGAGCAGATACTGCCCAGATAACTCCCACTGTGGGGTAAGAAGGGAGCTGACTGGCACTCTTGGAAAAGAAAATAAGATCATTCATTTCCATTAAGATTATCACCAGTGTTATTAACACAAAAACAGTGTCTTTCTGTCTCCCAGCAGTTACAATGGCTTTGTAGCTGGAATTATTCTGCCTCCTTGGTTTTGCAATTGTCTCATTTTTCCAACACGTATTCACTACAAGCCACATGACAAGTGAAATTTCAATTTGGCAGCATCAACGGTGCCTTGTATGATACATCCCAGGTGATCCAGCTGATTGCTGTCTATCTTGTCTAGTTATGAATGTCGTCTTGGGAGCACATACAGCTTGCTGAAAGACCACTGGAGCATTTTCGACCTGTTCAGTGAATGAGAAGAGGTTTCTGCCAGGCAGGTCTGTGTACTTTAAAGATGACGCATCTGGAATGAAACGATTGTTCTTGTTCAGCCCTCTTCCAGCCCACAACAATGCATATGCATCACATTTAAGCTGACAAGTAACTACTGAACCTTGAAAGCTTAAATGGCGCTTCAATAAAATGAAAGCTGCTTTAAAAAGCCCATTACCTTTCTCTATTTTAAGCATAAAACACACCTGCTTTTCAACAGCTCTACATTAATCTCAGTCTCTCTCTTTTCCTCTGTCAGAGTCTTCAGACAGTTCTGAGATGCCAGTGATGTGCTCCCAGTGAGGACAGAATGAACACGTGTTGGCCTAGGGTTCAGAGGTCACAGGAGGGTCAGCCAGTTGTCCCTACTGACAAAGGAGTCGTAGCCACTGAGCTTGACATCACACTCCTGTCCCTTTGCACAGGTAACCCACACAGACCACAAGTACCGTTGTGAATCGCTAAAACAGCACAGCTCGTACTGGCTGTATCATTCTCGCGCATAATGTGTCACTCTGTCATCTAGTTCTGCTGCAAAACTGGGTTCCATTGGTAGGCTGGAGACTAATGCTAATGCCTGGAATCTGAACCCTTTAGATTAAGGGAAAATAAACAATGAGGCTGAGAAGGATGTTTCAATTTTCGTGAATGAGTATTTGTTTTCACTGAGTACAAAATATACAGTCTATGAAGTACGTATTCTCTATAGTTTCACTGGCTCCTTGTAAGGCATGTCAAGCTTTAGAGGCCGTGTCTGTTAGTAATATGCAGAAAATCTGGTTAAAGTTAAAAAAATGCAAAATCATTAGATTTTGCTTCAGGCAAGGAAACAGCTGTTATCTTCTAAAGCAGAGAAAGAGAGCAGTTTACAAGCTCCTCTGTGACGTAAGGCTAGTCTCTTCAGTCTGGGCCAATGGCAATCTGTTTAGCTGTTCTGTGCTTTTTACTCAAAATTGTTTTGTTTTTTTTTCCATTGAAGTGGCCTGCCAAGCTGAGGAAGATAAGATGAGATCACTTTATTGGCCATATACAATTTCTTGTTTCCATACGGAGGTGCTGTGAAGTAAGTGGGTATATTGGACCTGTAAAATACGGGAAGCTAGATGAGGCACTCAGGGGGTTTCACAAAATTTTGGGGGGCCTGTAGCCCTCATTGAGCACTGTCCAGGACTGCCACTAAAAGCCAGATACATACAGTGTGTCTATGGAGCAATATGACAACAATAGGGTTATAAAACTAATTCTGTCAGACATAAGGATTATTAAGTCTTGCTTGAAAATTAGGTAGAAAATCAGTTTTATTTATCTTTGCACTAGCAGAAGGGTGTCAGTGTTAATTGAAAATGAATGGGTGTTCCTGTCCTTTTAGAAGACCGTTCAATGCTGGCCTTATAAAAGCTGTCAGTGCTTTAATGTGCAGTGCATTCGCTGCTGGGTGCACTGAAAGCAACAAGCCAGTTTCAGAACAAACGGGAGCGTTCTTTGGCTGTGTGCAGCAGACACAGCCAGTGTCTCCGCAGGGTCAGCTCCGGAGATGAGCGCCTGCTATGACACAAGAGGAAACGAGAACTGAAGGAGAGCTATTTCAGGCAAATGAGTTCATCTCGGCTCCCTGCAAAGCACGGAATCTAGAGCTGCCTGCAGCAGAACTTACATCTCTCTATCGAAGGTTTTCAGCCAACTCCTGTTTGACATCCAGTGGGCCTACGTGGCGCCAAGCTGTCCCGTCTAGAAGGCACCAGCTCCGATTTGGTTAATAGTTTTGCTATCGTTACCTTGGCTGCATGTGTCAGCGCAGTTGCTCCCTGAGGCGCCCAGCGGAGAGGAGGCAGAGCAATTTCAGCTGACCGCCCCTACGGCTCTTGACTGGCGGGCAGGTGGGCAGGGGCTTGGAAGTGCCAGGGAAAGCGTGTGAGGGTGAAAGGGAGAGAAATGGAAGGATTCAGAGGACAGGGGTGCATAAAGCACCTTGTGTGTTCGGAAACACCCAGGACACGCCTATCAAAGTGAGAATCGCGACTGCTTCATGTTTTGACACTGGAGTTATTGTAAGACAGCTGCTGTGGAATTTTAATATACATCCCTTTCCAGGGATTTTTGTTTCAGCGTTACTAAGTCATCACTGATTGTTTTGCTTGGTTTTCAAGAAAGATGGGAACTTGATGTCATACAGGCATTGTGGAGATAACATTCAAATCGATGTTTTTCCTGCTTTTAGTATTTCGTGCCAAGACCATCACAAGAGGCAGTGATCATGATGATCTAGATTAGGAAATTGTGCTCATGATTGGCCACACAAAGTCTAAAATAGCAAGGGCACCATTACACTCCCAAGGGGCACAACACTGATATCATTTCAACAACAACATTGTCTTTCCACTTCATTTCAGCTGGGAGAAGAATCAAAACTAATTTTGAGGAATAAAGTCCGCAGCTAGAAATGCCAAAAAAAGACTAAAACAAACATTAAGATTTTTAAAATAAAAGTAAAAGAAGGGCTGCTACAGCTGTATATATTCATGCTGATGAAAGATTTGAACTCCATTAGTTGTGACGGGTCAAGACAAGCAAACACATCACAGCTTTTAATTATCCTGTTTGTCCAGGAGAAAGCATTGCAGGGCTCTTAACACAGCAGGTATCTAGAGAGCATGAGATATATTGAAACTACATACGCTTTAGACTTAGTGAGTCTCCCGAAGGAGACTTCTGTTTTCCTCTTTCTGGAGCAAAACAGGGCAGGGAGCCACTCACAGTGGTTCTAACCTGCATTTCTGGAAATGATCAGACAGTGCCTTGGCCTGGCTAGGATTCAGAAAAGAGGGTAAAAACAGCACAAATGGAAATGAAAATAGGAGGACCGTGAAGCCGGACAATTCCTAAATATTTTGTGCATGGCACAGGAACAGTACAAAATACACATTATCAGGAATGCACTTTATCAATACCTTATTGATGGATAAATCCATATGCGTGCTGAGTCCAGCATCATTTCAATTCCTGCTTCTCAGCAGTGCCCCCTGTGAAAGCAGCTCTGACCACATGGCTACTGCTCCATGGAAACAATGATGGTATTGAGTCTTCCTGGGGGTTGTGGAAAAATCAATGTTTCTTGCTCTTGTTGTGACTTCACAGGAGATTACCATAAAAAGGCACAGTGTTTCCCAAGCTTAATGGCTTCAGTTTTATACTGGGGGACTTAAATGCTTCCTCCTCCTGTGAGGATGTGTAAATGGTGTGAGGAGAAACGATAAACAATAAAGGCGACTTCATAGATTGGTTGCACGGACCTCTGGGGCTCAAAAGGCTTGAGGGCATTATTGATCTTGTGAGAGATGTGACCCCCCTCTCCCTCCACGCACACTCACACTCCTGTGCGGCACGGTCCCTTGTCCCTTCTGCTTGTCTTCAGCTGAGTCAGCTCCTGGAATCCGAACCAAACTGCAACGCACACAGTTGTCTCTGGGCCGGCTGTCAGACCAGACTACATGCCAGGCTGGCCCCCGAACCCCAGGTATTCACATCCGTTGGTGGGCATCAGCTTTCCTGTTGCCTGCTGAAATTTGCTTAGTTCTTGTCTTTTGCAGGAGGTGAAGAAAGAGATACTGTATCCTTCTGGTGGTTGTGGTTGAGGCAGTTTTCAAGTGGCCCCTGGCCAGAGCCCAGCGAACGACTCAATCGATGGATCCTCACGGGAGATCTTCTAACACGCAGCTCAGCGGAGCCAGGCAGGAGGAGAGAAGTGTGGTCCTCTTTTCCAGCTCTCAATGCCCTGACGAACAGACTTCAGGGACACTGAACTGACTCCTTCAGGCTACATTCCTTCAAATTTTAGAAACATTTTAAAATCCTAGACAAGGGATTCTAACATGCAGTAATAATCAGATTCAATAACTATATTTCCTGTCATGGTATTTTTTAGGTTCTCTTATTCATGCTGAAGAAATGCGTAAAATATGCATTTTTTGCTAGAACTCTTCCATAGCATGTAAGAATCTTAAAACACAGATGATTACATTGCTCAACAGAATGTGACACAACATGAAACATTTCTCTCAACATACAAGCATTGTGTTTTTCTGTTCACTCACAAATTTTAAAAACTGCAACTCCTAATTTATAGTGCATGTATGTGGTTTAGGCTTTGGAGATAAAAACATAATTGGACATCTCTGCCTTTCTGTACAGTAGTTAAAACACTTAATCTTCTCAGAAGACAACAGAAACCATTAGCATGGTTATACATGCATTATGGGTGTATTTTACACCCATAAATAATTATTATTTCCCTGCTTCCAGCTAAATCAAAAGCAATAATTATCTAAAAATATTTTTTCATCCCTTCAGCAAAATATCAGGCGGAGTATTGAAATGTCAAGAGCTTAGGTTTGGTGGAGAAAGGGGTGTTGAGAGGGAGGAAGTGGGAAACATTACCCTTTAAAATCATTCAAATAATTACACTAATTAATGGTGATATACTTTTCAAATATCACATTAATGTCAATGAGCATACTGTAGGAAAACATACACAGAGCTAGAGTGTGGGATTGGTTCTTTTTCTGCTTTTTAAGTGTTTTTTATCTTTCAAAAAATCTAAACCATGAATACTACATTGCCAGCCTGATTTGTATCATGATATCCTGAGAAGCCAGAGTATTTAACACTAGAACGGCCAGATTAAAAGCCTGACTTCTAGAATGACCTGATTTTTTTATTACCAAGGACAGTGGAGGTTTCTGTCTTCAATGCATATCCTCTTGTTGGGAGCCAGGAGAAATGTGAAATGACAAACTGTGCACTCTGTTGGCACAGTAAAGTGAGGAATTTTGACAGTGGTCATTTCCATAAATGCAGTTTCCTGGGTGCCTCCCTGCCCTGCACTGTTTCAAAAAGAGAAAAACACAAGTATCCACTTGGATCTTACTCAGTAAACCATGTGGATTCAATATGTCTCCTGCAATACACTATAACCTTCTGTGTTAGGACCTCTGAGCTGCATTTTCCTGAACCTCTCGGGGCACAATTCCCTGGTTATTCAGTGGTTTACTGATGAATGACAATGTTGAATTTGTTTCCATTCTCAACTGACTAGATCTTAGAGCTGATTTTCATGCAGTCAAGTAGCAGGGCTGTTTTGCTGAGCTGAAAAGATTATTGAGAAAAGCTGCAGATGTTACAGGCTTTGCTGTCTCTTCCTTTAAGTCTTGTAAAACTGGAAGGGAGCAAGGCTATTCCCCAGGGACCTGTGCAAGGGCTGATTTCTACGGTGGCCGGGAAGTGCAACAGGGTTCATATCTGCTGGGCCTCAGCTGGACAGCGTTCATTTTCACTGAAATGCCCAAGATGCTCAGATCTGTGAGTCCAGTACCGTTCACTCACCTGAGCCGTTTCCTTTTAAAACATGCTTAGGCGACATTAAAACTGGAAGCACCAGAATTTATTCACCTTAATAAGACTGAGGTAATGCTGTTTCATTGTTCATATCAGCTTCACAAATCTCAATCTGTTTTGTGATGGAATTGATGTTCTTGGTGTTATGTATCCTCAATATAGTTTTTAAAGAACACATTCTCAATGTTACTAAGTTGTCTTTTTTCCACATATTTATCCGTGCCTCACCAGGCAGACTGCAGAGATGCTTCTGTTTCTTCTTGCACAGATGACTGCAGTGACTTGCTTACTGGTGTTACTAAAGCAATTCTTGACAAGATCAAATATGTTCAGAATACAGAGGCCCGAACTGTAGCTAAAACTACATTTATTTACCGAAACCAGTTATTAAAACTAAAAGTAAATTACAGTTTATTCAATTCTTAGCCATGAGTAAGTAATCTATCCTGTCTTTTCACACTTGCAGAGGTATACAGTGTTTGCGGCTCCTTCTGCTAAAGCTGACTGCTCAAGCTTTAAATCAAACTGAGCTAAGTTATGAGACAAAAAGCTGAACTTTCTCATTAACAAGAATATCAGAGGTGCGTATTGTGTGCCCTTTTTTCATGGGGAGAGCATTATCTTGGGCATATTTACACACCCATGCCATGGCTGTTCTGCAAAGTAAGGGGAGCCTGGAAAGGGGCAGGTTAATGCTATACTACTGTAGCTCACCACAAAGTTCTCTGCACCTGTGTCACATGCTCCTCATCACAGATCCAACACACAGGTATTGATGGTGTAGCCAGGCAAGTGAGCTCTTCAAATAACAAAAGCAATTAATGAGCCATTATGATGTATGCAGGTTTTTCTTATTATACAGGAGACAAAAGCACAGAAGCAGATAACTCTTAGCATCCTGTATAGAAGGGCTGTGGGTTACAAGGTCTTGTTCTGTAAAAATTAATCACTCATCTTCAGATCTTCAAAACCCTGTTCGTCTTGATAATTAATGCTTCTGCTTTGAACTTAACCTTATTAAACAAGGAGCTGAAAAACAGCTCATATTTAAATATTATCAGAACAGTACATTGTCATTACATACAGTATTTAAAACAGTTAATTATTATATGCTCTTGTGTTTCTCATTGCCCTTCTAATTATAGAACTGTCAGCAGAGATAATTTGATGCAAAGCTGTAGCTCTTGCGAGCCCAACAGTACTGACTCTTTGAGTCATCCCTTTCTGGAAATGATCATAAATGGACAGAAGTCATGTGTTCCAAAGCCTTTTTGTTTTTCTGTAAACATAGAGTCATAGTCCTGGCACCATCAGGGCAGGCGAAAGTATCAGTGTGTGCAAAGTGGTGGGGTAGATCCGGGCGTCAGTGTTGCCAGTAACTTAAGACAAGGAGCTGTTTTTCTGGGAGCTGAGAGACCTCCCATCTCCCCTGCTTTCTGCATACCCAGCATTTCCTGCAACCACAAGCTTCCATTCCTCCTCATCTTCCTGTTACCCACCTTAATCCTGATCCCCACAGTGATTAAATACAGCTGGCAGCTCAGCCTGGGCTCCTCGGAAAAGTTCTGCTAATGACCCCAGTTTTCCTGTGCCTCGCAGGTTCTTCCTACGAGAGCCTCACTCTGCTGCATGGCTTGGTGTAAGCAATCCCCTGGACAAACACTCCATGCAACACTCACTGCCGGACCCCTCCTCCAAACCCCAGACTCCTGGCCTGCTCGCCACACACTCGCCTTCCCCAGCTGTGTGTACGGCTGAAAAGCACCAGCCTCTCAAATACAGTATATTCTCCTGTCTTAAGCCAGCACTTTACAGGAAATAGGCATAACAGCATGATGTTCATTGTGTGCTCACCTGTAACTCAGTTTCTAACCTGCAATTTGTACCTGTGTATCATTAATACATGTTGGGGATGTCCAGGCCTTGAAGACTTCTGTGTCTGTGTCTTAGGTTCACATTCAGGGTGCCTTGCTGTTTTCTGAAACAATTTTCAAAGAGTAGGCCCAAAGGGGGGATCTTATCAGTGTGCTCACGTGCTGTGGAAATCATGGAAGATCTCAGATCTCGCACTAAAGTTGGTTTTATGCCTGCTCCCTTTTCGAGAAACAGGCTTTGTTCTGCTTCTCAGAAAATGTGTGCTCACCAAAGCCACTGTGATTAATTACGATTCTTAATCCTGTACTTCGGTTTTTCCCATTACTAACCTTGTACTTCATTAATGCTCTGTCTCTGTGGAGCAATTAAAACCCTACCTGGTGAAAATACAGAGAATATTCAGTGTCGAATGAGTTCGGCTCCCACAGCTGTGAGGCTGATAGCAGCATCAACAGGGCTCTCACCCAAAGGGCTCTTCAGCTTTGCTTCTTCCAGTGTCCCTGACTCATACAGCAAAGATCCACCCTACAGACACCAGCTTTTGGAAAAGGAGTTGAGTTTGCGGTTATGTTAATTATAATAAATCTGGGGCAGTCTCTGGATTGTCCTCTAGCTAGAGCACTAGAGCCGGGTTATGAACGGGAACGAGACAGAGAAGCATTATGACACCTGCTGTCATCCCACCAGCTTCCAGAGATCTTCTCTTCGGAGGCTGAACAAGCAGCACATTGCTGCTTTCGGAATTGTCATTTTTAATGAGGGAGGGGAACACCCTTTCTCACCTCCAGTTAATGGCTGCTGGATTACTCCCACGTTCGCTGAGGCTTGTTAATTTTGACAGGCAGGGTCCAGGTCATCGTGTCTGTGGAACGAAGGGATGTAGAAACTTCTATTAGAAAACCTCAGAACAATCATGACGCAGGCAGCCCAAGGTCACTTTTTCAAACCAGTCTTCCATGTCACAGAAATTTCTGGAAACTAACAGGTCTTTAGAAGTTATGGGTTGATAGCTTTATTTTGGGCTATTTTTGTCAACTCCTTTCCACTTATCTGACTCAGAAACAGGTTTGATGATTTCATACGACCCCAATACAATTTTTAGAGGCCTTGTCTACCCTTTTCCCAGTGAGTTCATAAGCTAAAATACACGAGAAAAGAACGTACCGTAAGAGTATATCTTACTGCCAAAAGGATATTCCACGTTGTCAGTATTAGTTAGCTAAAAAGCAGTCAAAGTACTTCTTAATGGAAACCCTGCTTTTTTAACTTTGCCCAGTTATGCAGCGTGTACTCTGGTGTTCAGCAAGGCCTACACAGGTCATCATTCTGAGTCAGAGAGAGTAAGCAGTAACTGATCGCTCACAGTGCAAGGATCTACATTGTGTGTGCAATTGTATCCTTCGGGGGGGGGGGGGGTTAAAAGTGCTTAAGAAGAAAAAAGACTAAGGAAAGGAGATGTAAGCCTTTCCTGTCAGACTGCAGAGCAGATTAAAGATAACGAGAGGTGCCCAAAGGAGAGGCAGATCAGGCTTAGTGGTGTGGCGTTACAGAGCTGGACAAAGTGAGAGATTAAGAAGAGCTTTGCTGCTAAGACTTTTGGCTCAGTAGGGCTGCTCATCAAAAACCTCTCATTAGAAATGGAAGGATCCTCAGAGGCAGATCGTTCTTCAACAGACCGATGCCACCGGGAATGAGCAGCACCAGAAAAGATGTCCAATCTGAATTCTCCAGCATGGCTCCCAACTTCTGAACGACATAGGTGTGATCTGAAGGCTGAACCAAACATACAAAGCAATTAGGAACTAGGGACAGCAACATCCAAGGATTGAATACTTGTGAATGCTTGGACTACTTGGTGAGAAACCCCTGGTTAACAGGTAACCTCCTGGCTGCCTGGGACAACGACAAACCCCAGTCCAGAGAGTGAACCAGGGAGCAGAGGAGGCAGAATGGAAGCGTTCGAGTTCAGTTTATGATAATGATGTTTCATAATGATGGTGATTAGGAACAGCTGTCTGAGATTGACTTGTCATTGTTACCCCTCCCGCACTTCAGTTAATAACTTCCACTAGTTGTTTGAGTGATTGAGCTGATCACCTGTCTTCTTACAAACACAGGCACAAAGTATATATGCCACTGCCACCTCATGGACACTTGTGTATAACCCAGAAAAGATGTGTCAGCAACTCTTTGATCCAAAGGGAAAATATGGGACAGAAATGACAAATCAATTAAACTGAATATTTTTCGTATTTTCTCCTTGGTGGGATAAACATTCATGGAGAGTTTCTTTTGGCAGGGGTAACTATTGACACATTTCACCTCCAGACAAAGAGTCCTTTTCTATTTGCTTCATAGTGAGAGGTTAGGTAAACCTTCAGCAAAAAAAGAAGATATGTCTCAAGGTAATAGGAGCATGATTGCGATAGTCATTGTTCCCTGTATGGACGTAGCCGAAAGAAATTGAATTCAACCGAGAAACAGCTGCACGTGTTTGGTCGGTAGTTAGCTCTGCAACCACAGAGCCTGAAAACAAGTGGTTTCTACGGAGACCTGAGGAAACAGCCTGACGTGTTTGCTTGAAGACTGTAAAGGTTCATCTGGACCAAGCCTGGAGAGAGTGGATATACTGTAAGACAAGGAGAGGGCCCCTTGAGTTATGAGACAAGGTGAACATCATGGTCTCAGTGATGGAAACTGCTTGGCCCAGTCATTGCTATCAAGCTTTTGCTTAAATATCGGGACTGAAATCTCCCCACAGCTGACCTAGAGAGCCAATCTTTAGCACTTCTGACAACCCCCTAAAATAAGCAATTTAGCAACTGTGACAACCCCCTAAAATTAGCGCGGCTTCATTCAGATTCAGATTTCAGCCACTGCGTGATGTCAAACCCTTTCCCTGTGTACAGTATATCATTTTGTGTCCTTACTGTTTGCAATATATATGCAATTATAATCAGATACATTTGAGTGGTTTAAAAACAAACCCCACTCCAGTGATTTGATGATTAAGGTTTACTATTCAAAAGGTTTAGCTGAGCTCAGTGCTTAAAGGTGGGCTTGCTCTGGTTTTTCATACCCAGTATTCCAGCACCCAGAGGCTTGCATGTGGTTAAGCATACAGGAGCAGTTACAATTTGCAGTCACTCTTTTGAGTTTTTGGATGGAAAGAAGGCATAGACTCATCTACTAGTGCTCTATTTAATATAGCTAAGATCATTCTGGCCTGGACAATATAACCCAGGCCTTGTAGCAGGTTAACAGCAGCTTGGATCTCACCTCATGCATCATAGTCCCTCACCATGATTAATAGACTTCTCAGAGGCAGAACAGATGCTTTTGCTTAAAGAATGGTTTTCTTCTTTAAGGGCAAAATGGAATTCTTTGAGTGTTTGAAGAAAGTATTTAATCACCAGAGCAAGAGATTGAAAGATTTGATTAGTGAAAAACATCCTTTAGCTCCTTTATCAAGGGCTTAATCAAACAATGTCCTTCTCAGTCTTCTCTAGGCCACTGTTTTAAGAACACTACAGTACATACAGAATCTGTCATGGGCAGGAGATGCCACTGCCTCTGCTAAATAGCTCTACGATTACTGCTGCTGTGCTTCCATCCTGGAGGGAATCAGAATCCAGGTGGCCTTGCTACCACTTTCAACACTGAATGCAATCAACACTGTTGACAGGGCATCGCATTTTTGTCATCATCCTGCCTGTCTTGATTTCCTGCTGTAGCTGCTTGTCTTACTGGAGTAGGCAAGTATTCCCTACTGCTCACGGCACACGTCAGGAGGAATAGGTGGATCAGGGAAACCAATCATGGCTCTTCATAAATCACTGCCGCTACCAGACCCCCACCAGCCTGCTCTCTTGATAGCTCCTCAGTGGAAAAAGGCTCTCCCCACTCTATATTGGCTGCTGCAAATGGGAGGAAAGGACTGTGTTGCACAAATAACAAGAAGTTGAGTTGTCCAGTTTGTTTTTCAAACCACTTGCTGGACATGTGCAAGGCATGGAGTTCCTTCACGCGGCGGAAGAGGAAGAGCATAAGAAAGCCACCAGGCACAAGGAAACAAGTTACAGTTCCTAAAGGCACTCTTTCCTGGTGGGACCACGTGTTTTCTTGACAAGGTCTCAGTCCTTTCTAAAAGACAGTTTCCACATTCTGCTCCACAGGTGTTAATACCCTGTTCCCAGGTCTCCACTGAGAGGAGCTGTGTTTGACTGGAATGGATTGTTGCATCATAAACACTACCTGGTGTGAGATGTTTCTTTTTAATCTTTAGTAAAAGCACTCCAGCTTTTCCTATATTGGTTACCCAGCTGCAATACAAGATGTCTTCAGAGACTGATTAAACCTGAGAAAAAGAAGATGATGAATCTTCAAAAATACCTTTTAAATCTTTTTTTACTATAAATATAATCTTTTCATCCCTTAGTATTAGAATAGCTCTCCAGTACTACACCACTACTATTGATCATGGATAACATCTGCAGAAAAGCAATATTAAGAAATATAAAGTCCTGTATAAGATGATGTATCCTGCTCCTTTCACCCTTGCTCTTTAAAAGCTGTCATTTGGCAGTGCCAGGGGTGCTAAAGCATCGATGTGATTTTGCAAGCTGTATATATAATCTTAAAGTACATACCGTATTACTCACTAGTTTAAAAACTACATGACGCATACAGGGAAAGAAACGCTGTTACACTCCATGAGCTCCAGTGTCATGGTAAAAACCGAGGGATCACAAATCAGTGGGGTGCTGGCTGTGCAAGCAAACAGGGTTTGAATACAAACTAGGAAAAGGCCCAGGTTTGAGGTGCTCGAGTGTGGATCTCTTGCTAACTGCTATCCAATGCACGACCTCCCAGATGAAGGGTATTTCTATACAGAATTTGTGCCCCAGAGAAGTTGTTTACTGTATGTACTGTAGTTGTTAAGCACTATGTGTTACCTACTGTACCATCTCTAAGACGCTGTAAGTGAATCACCATGTTCATCGGGAGGTGTGAGTGATAGGTTCAGCCGGATGAATCATAAGCAGGAGTGTAATGGGAGGCCTGTGCCCAGTAAGAGCCCCAGCCTTTCCATTGTTTTGAAAACCCTCCACCTGCAATTGTGTTTCCTGTTCGCCGCCAGTTCACTTCAGTCAAGGCGTCATTAGACGGAGCTTTGGAAGCTTTGGAAGAAAGTCTTCTTGATTGGATGGGAGAGTCTGAGCAGCAACCTATTCCTCCAGTAGACAGAAATGACAGCGCGTGTTTTTAATCTCACATTTTTCACTGAGTGTTTGTCAGCTCAGAAATTATAGAGTTGCATTATTACAATCCTTAGGAGCCGTCTTTCCTGATAGTCACCTCTATTTATCTCCCATTGCTCCGCTTTCTCAATCTGCCTCTCTCCTTCTGTGTGAAAACCTGCCCATCAATTTCACGTCTGCAGTGTTGTCAGATTAGCATCTCCATACCTGCCTAATAAAACAGTCCAATCCATTTACAGAGGCCTCCTGAATTCTCACTGCAGAACAAATACCAGGCAGCTTAAAGGCACAGTGTCATTTTTTAAAACCTTTACACTGATTTCCCAATCACAGCGTGCTGTAAATCCCAATGTATATTCCTTAATGTATCATTTTAATTGGCTGCATACGTTGCACGCGTACGTGACAGAAAAACCAAGGAGCTTAAGATGTGGCAAACTTCATCACAAGCCAGATTTTCACAGAGGCATTCAGATATATTCACCCAATCTCTTCATCATCAATAGCACTGCCAGATTTATCTTGGTGCTGCTTAGATATGGAAATGATGTCTGAGGCAGCGAACTGACTCCGTATCTGTGAATGTGCCAAGTGACAATGGCAGACTCCTGGCTCTGAAGTACCAGGTACAAACCCTTGTGATCTCCGCAGCGTCGGTTTTATAAATACACCTCCTTGCTATCCACTGTGAGCAGGATATAAATACCTCTGCCAGTCTTCCTCAGCACACTTTCATGTCCCCAACTATTCTGCTAATATTAGCTGGCTTTGTCACATGGGCAATACCTTCCAATGGCAAGGAAACATCAAACTGGGGGTCAGAATGAGGGTTATCGGCTTTCCTCACGTCAGGGCAAAAGAATAATACTTTTAAAATTCCCCACAAAATGAAATACAGCACCGGGTGCATTTCACACACAAGCTGATTCCTGTTGTTCTCATTTGGTTCTGTTTTAGGGGGGGACATTCTGCAATCAGGTCAGAAGCTGGGCGCCAGAGCTCCACAGCAGGAACCTCACTGCAGAGAAACAAGGTGGTTCTAGCAATGCCAAATGGAGCTTTTCTTCAGGACTAGTTTCTCGCTTCTTTCACTGGGTGACCCCAATTTTTGCAATACCTGCTGAGGACACTCTTGCATTCTGTAGGTCAAGACTCCTTCCAGAACGGGTGCAGTACAAATCGCCATCTACTGGCTAAGAAGACTTTGCAATCGGGGTGTATTTCACAGGGCTCACAGGGGAGGGCACTGCACGAACAGACCCCGATTGAGCTTTCTGTTTTTTGAGAGATCTGCTTTTCCTCCTTAAAGGGAAACTGCATAAGTATGTGATGAGCAGCAGATTCAAAACGGACAGCAGGGATTGCAGTCTTAGTTGAGAATTTCATATTCCATTTAAAGTCAGCTTATGCTTATGCCTATGCTTATTGCTTCTGCTTCTCAAATGAGATAAAATACCAGGGCTCTTTGCAATTTAAAAAATAATTTCTGATTTTGTCATTTCTTTTACAAGTATTCTGTAATTATTCAGCACTCAAAAAATAACATGCTGCCAATTTTATGGCGGACAGATTTTTAATGTACCTATTAAAAATAAAACCAGCTAAGTCTTAGATACACAGCGTGGAGTTAAAGGTATTGGAGTGATAAGGAACACTCCCTGCACAATTTTACAGCTCATCACAGTAGCTAGAACCTGCTTTCTGCGATTTCCTGTGTCCTGTTGAAACTCTGGTTAATCACTGCTTAACATGTTGGCGAAAGTGATGCAAGATTTAAGACAAATGTCAATATTTGCTTAAGATTGGCTGCTTTAAAAATCTGGATTTGCTCTGTGTTTGTCAGCAGACAGGACAAAGCACCCAGATGGTACATTCGCTAAGCATTTTAAAATTAAACCTGTACATCACGTTATAATGGTGTCTTCCACATTTAAAGACACAAGTTTCTGAAACCATCGACGCGAGATGAGAAATGCCCCCCCTAGAGCAACAGCATCTAGCTAGGAATGCATGGAAGATCTGCTTTAAAAAGAAGGTTCACATCTCGAACACACTTCCGCTGACACTCACACAGACACACCACCTCGCACCATACAACCAATCGGTACAGTCAACACAACAATCCACTCCACCAAATTGCACTCAGAATCCACACAAATACAACACAAACACACACACACACACACACACACACACACACAACCTGTCTGACTGTGGGTGTGTCGACACACACCACTCTAGAGATTGAGGTAACCTTTTGAGTCCCACAATGTAAACAGCCTGCTGTACTTTGGAGCGCTTCATCGATTAGATGACTGATTTCTCCTGTCTTCTCAATCTGAGGATTTCTCAGAGTAGACATGATGGCTAAAATCTTCTTGCTTTTTATTATCTCTGTGGTGACACAGGAATGTAGCCACAACTGTGAAGGTATGTCCCATTTATCTGTTTTTTATTTGCTTATTTCTCTGTGTTGCTGATGACTTGATTGGGAACAGACAGAGTAACTATGAGGACAGCAGAAAGTGTCCCCAGTGGCTTGACCAGGCTTATTCATACCCTGATTATGAGCTGGCCAGATCATTCCCATACAAATGAGGAGAGCTGGGTGAAGTCTGTGTATGTAGATAACACTTTCGTACGCAGATCGCATTACATTTCCATCACAACGCTGTTCTTGTGAGCTTGCGTGTCCTCTGTGTGGATTTTCTTCTTAACCTGAAATACGGAAACATGGTGGGTTTCATTTCCACTTAATTTACTTTCATCTTAACCTGCAGTTTGTCCTGCTTGTTCTTCTCTTTCTTGTGTTCTTGTCTCCCCTCCACACACACGTCTCTGTACTGGCAGCTCCTGACTGTCTGCACCCATTCTCTGCGGCTCTTCCTTATTCTCTCGTGTGCCCATGGCACCTGTGGCCCTGTCACCAGCAGGTGGCGCGACTCCTCCTGGGTCACTGGTGGGCCAGATAATGACTTGCCTGGCTTCTCTGCCTTGTGAGGTTTGCTGAGCTGGAGTAGATCCTTATTGTGCTAAAGCTCGTGTTCAGTGTTCAGACTCGCCTCCCTCCTCCCCTCTTCCCCTCTCCTCGCCTTGCAGCTTCGGTCTTCCTCTCTCTGCGCTCGGCCTCCGACGTGCTGAGGAGAGAGCGGCGCTACAACAAGGGATTTCTGGAGGAGATGTACCCCGGGAACCTGGAGCGCGAGTGCTTTGAGGAGAAGTGCACCTTCGAGGAGGCCCGAGAAGTGTTTGAGAACAAGGACAAAACAGTTATGCTTCCTTTTTTCCTTTTCATGGGACTGCAGCCATAAATCAAACCAGGCATAAATGGGTTTTTACGTAAAATAAATCCAAATACCAGTTTTCAGCTATTGTAACAAATGTGTTGATGTACAGTATTGAGAACTGCAATATGCTAAGATGTCATGAATCACATGACCAGCAGGTGGCGCAGGTGTGCATACCTGATATTTGTTTTTCGTGACATAGGACAGTGGTATAGAAGACTAAGAGAAAGCACATTTGTCATGACTTATGTCTTGCCACCAAATTTATTTTAGGTTGGTTTTGTCTGGACTTGAATTTACAGGCATGGAGAGACTGGTGCATAAGTGAGATCATTTGTTTTGGGTTCAGGCTTGGTCTCGCAAGAGCAGGTTTAGTAGGTCAAGAGCCAGGTGATTTAGGGTTGGCTTCAAAAAGAACATCACGTTTCCAGACAAAAAAAACTTTAGGATATCCAAGAATCCAGTTATTCAAAAAGCAAAATATAAAAGGGAACCAGGATCTTTTTCCCACTACAAATAGTTATTGTGTATTAATAGCTTTCTCTTTTCTCTCCTTGCTTTCAGATGGAGTTCTGGTACAAATATGTTGGTAAGTAGTCAATCTATAATTATCATTATGAATCTAATAACACTTTGATTTATGGATTTTTCCTACTGTTCTTGAAGAATCCAGTCTCTGCTCCCTCACAATCGTGTCTCTCTTTGGCCTTTTCCCTGGGGGAGGGGAGTGTGCTCTGGTCAGTGTGCGAGTCCTGTACTGGCCTGTCTTTCAGATGGAGACCAGTGTGCTTCCTCGCCCTGCCAGAACGGAGGCCTGTGTAAAGATGACATCAATTCCTACGTCTGCTGGTGCACCAGTGGGTTTGATGGCAAGAACTGTGAGATGGGTGAGCAGTGGGGAGGACACAGCCTCTCTATCTAAGGAGGAAAGGGCTGCCGGGCTATTTCTGCTGCTTCTTCTAAAAATAGCATCTGTTTTCCAGGGGGTCGCTTGTTGGGATATCAGTTTCCAATTACTTCTGCATCCAAAGAAGTGGTTAGGTGACCTACAGTAGTTGTTCCTCAAAAGATGCGGCCCTCAGTTGTTCACCTCCCTGAAGCTCAAGTGCTACGCAAACATAGCCGCGCTGGGGCACAAGTGGCATGTTAGCTTATCGTACAAAACCTTAACCTGTCACCAATGACACCCTCTGCACTCACACATGAACCAACCCACATCATAAACTGCCTTTCCTCAGCAGCTTCACATCAACGGACAGTACATGGAAGCAAGCAGAGCTCTGTACTGTACATAATGTTTTACTACAGGTCAGGCCTGAGTCCTTGCACCACACTGACTGTACTACTACCCTGCCACCGGACGTCTGAAACACGCGACCGAGCCCCCTTGCTACCAGCAGGAAACAGAACTACGAGCTCCATACTCTCCTGATCCTGAGAGATCTGAATGCTTCATGAGTTAATGGGGTCAGCTATTGGCTCGGCCGCTCTAATTGCTGCTGCTCTGAGGCTTCCCAGTCTCTAGGGAATTTTGGTTGTCTGTAAAAGTTCAAGGCTATGACAAGCCACACTCGGAAACAATTATCTCCCATTTTATGGTGGAAATCGGAATAAAAATGCCCCCCCCCCCCCCACCATCACTGAGGACGTTTCTGCTGAAGTGTTTTCTGTGCCTGTGCAGAGACTGTCCGGCGGTGTGATCTGAACAACGGAGGGTGCATGCACTTCTGTGAGCCCCACCCTCAGGAAAAGGTGGCGTGTTCCTGTGCGAACGGATACAAGCTGGCTGAGAACAGGAGGGACTGTGTGGCTGAAGGTACGATGCGCACAGTTCTGGATACCTACCCCTGCCCCTCAGACCTCACTTCGTCGGTAACATCTGAGAAGGATACATAAGATGCACTGTTTTTCCACTCTACTGATGCTCCGTAGACAGATGAGTGAATCGATTTCAGCTTTTATTGCCGCAGTCAGCTAGAATCCCACCTGGAGAAAGGAAGAAAAATGGGTGGGTTGTTAGAAGTTGTGTCTCCAGGCGAATTCCAGAATTGAAAACTCAAGAACTGAAACATGATCGCTGTTGAGCATTTGCTGGTGGATGATGAGATTATATGTACAGCAGATCTCATGTGAATCTAAAGGGCAGGTATCACCCACCTGCTCCTTGAGAGGATTCTCTAGCTGAGTTTCCAAGCTGCTGCTGGTCCCCGTTATAGACTAGAAAAGAACAAAGTGGCCAAGTGGTCCTCCCGTGGCATCCAAGCCCTGTCTCTCTGTCCCCCCGCCAGCCGCATTCCCCTGCGGAAAGCTGGGCCTGTCTGTCAGCTCCAGCCTGGCGGGTCCCGTGGGCTCCCAGTCTGTGCGCAGGATCGAGGCGGACAACGAGACGGAGAGCTCCCTTCCGGACAACTCCACCACCATGCTCACCCCCATCCTCGCCGACGAGAAACAGGAAACGCGCATCGTGGGAGGCAACGCCTGCCAGCCTGGAGAGATTCCCTGGCAGGTCGGTCATTTCGGCTGCTCCGGCTCACTCGCGTGTCTGTCCGGAGGCCTGTGAGCCTGCCGGGATTCTGCTTTCCGATGTATGTATCCGGCTTTTTTATTTCTGTCCTTTCACACACCATGCCCAGAACTGTTTGCAAAACAGCATAGACAGATGTGTTTATGACACAATACTGCTGAAGGCAGAACTGAAATCCTTACTATATCGTCATTCTATCCCTGAGGTGTTATATTGGCAATGTTATTAGTTTAAAAAAGCCTTGTGTTACACAGAACAGCACTCCTGCTGTTCACTCTCCTGGTCTCCTTCGCTGCAGGTGGTGATGATCTACAAGGCCACGGCCCAGTGGTTCTGTGGGGGCTCCATCCTGAGCCAGAACTGGATCGTGACAGCAGCTCACTGCTTTGGCAATAAAATTCCTCTTCGCTCCATCATCATCAGGGCAGGTGAGTCTCGCACCCCCAGACGCCTGGGAGACCATTCCACAAAGACTGACGCTCCTTAGCAGCTACGGTATACTGTGCAGGTTAAATCACAGAGGGCTAATAAAAATCAATTACTAGTTCTATTTTTTGCACTGTTATAGCTGTGCTGTTTCTCTTTTCATGTTCCTTTGCGCCTTGCTGCAGTACCATCGCTGCTGCTGCTAGTGGTGTTTGACACAAGCGTTCACAGCGCTTGCGCGGTTCGGCTGCTTGGGGGTCCAGGGGGTTGGGGGGCGTGCCGCGCCCCTGCCTCCGCTCACCTGACTTGGTTGCGCCGCAGGTGAGCACGACCTGACCAAGGACGAGGGCACGGAGAGCAACCACCACATCGCGGAGGTGAAGATCCACCCCCAGTACAACAGCACCAGGAGCCAGTACAACCACGACATCGCCCTCGTGCGCCTCCGCGAGCCCATCGCCTTCCAGGAGTTCGCCGTGCCCGTGTGCCTGGGGCCCAAGGAGTTCACCGAGGGGCTGATGCAGCCGGGCGACAGCGCGGTCGTGAGCGGCTGGGGCAAGCTGGCGCAGGGCGGGGCGCAGTCCGTCGTGCTGCAGAAGGTGGAGGTGCCGTTTGTCGACCGCAAGAACTGCAAGATCAGCAGCCAGACCGAGGTGTCGCGGAACATGTTCTGCGCCGGGTACCTGGGGGAGAAGAAGGACTCTTGCCAGGGCGACAGTGGGGGCCCCCATGTCACCAAATACAAAGACACCTGGTTCCTGACGGGCATCGTCAGCTGGGGGGAGGGCTGTGCTTTGGATGGCAAGTACGGCGTTTACACCAAGGTGTCGCAGTACTACAACTGGATCACACACCTCCTGGGCGCCAGCCTCTGACCTGCGGCTCCGCCAGGCATGTCCGCCCCTTTCCAGCTGCACCTGCGATGAAAGTGTCCACATTCCTGCTGTATTTAGATAGCGTCCACAGCACAGAACCACGGAGAACGATGGCGTTGCACGTGCCTCAGAATGTAAATCTTCTCCACGTGTTGAAAAGCGAGCAGGATGCTCCCGACGAAGTGTTTGCGAACTGTAGTTTAGTTTTCCCTGTAGTCACATGTGTGCGAGCTCCTAAACTGAACCATGTAGTCAGTGCAGACTTGCATTATGGCTGAACACTATGACATTACAATGGTAGTCTCTTATTGTGATTTACTCTTTCGGTCCATTTAAACAAAAGAGATATCAAAGGAACTAATAAATTAAATTTAAGGCTTTGAAAATTGATCTATATCGTCGTTCCTTTTTCTGCTACTTTTAGTATTGCATTCATTAAATTAGACGCATACAATAGGCACACAAAAAGCCTTTTCCTTGGGTAGGAATTGATCTAGTGTGAAGGAAAAGGGGGAAAAGTCAGCTCTGGAAAAACAAGTCAAACACTTAAAATGGTTTGAAGGCAGGGAGGTAAATTTGTGATTGCTCCTGTCCAGAAGCCTCTATTGTTCCTGAGCTTAGTGAAATGCACTGAACGTAACTGTCCTCTGTGCAGCTACAATCCTGCGCTAATTCCCTGAAAACCACTTACATGATAAGAGTGAATTAAATAAGTCAGGAAATAATGGTGAATAAAAATGCATAAAAAACTAAAATTGATTAAAAGGGTATTGATGAGGTTTAATGAAAAAGAAGGGAACTTAAAATATTTTAAAACTCAGAATATTGGCTTGTCCAGAGGTTACATCTACACGTGAAGTAAACAGTGTGGCTAAACTAGAACAATCTGTGCCCTGGGTTAGCCTAATCCTCTTGTTTTAGTCTGCCCTCCTGAGATCTGACAGGTAAGATACTTACCTGGATTACAGTGGCCAAAACAGCTTTTAAATAACAGCTGTCAATGTCAGCTACAGCTAAACAATTCTACAACATTTTTCTTAATATACATGTAGAAATTTCAGTCTTACAAGAGCTCACTGAAGCACGCAAACCAATTTGCTAATTACTTTGCAGCTGTTCTGAAATAATTACGGAGAAGAGCTCACTCCTGGGCTTAACAGAATCTCCTGTTCCGACAGGGTAAGAAAGCTGAACCCTTTCATTCTTGAACAGACAGGAGAATGAGCTAATTGCAAAGCTAATTGAGATTTTCCTGCAACACTGGTAATATAAAACATAAATGACTAATCTTTTTTATTACACTTAATTTACTCAGACTTTGAAAATTTCCAACATTTGCAAAGCATGTCTCAATTGAAACACAATGACTCTTTAGTGGTACTGATGGTACGGTGCTGCTGGACACGAATGCAAGGGTTAGTGATTAAATGCACTCTTTCTTTTTTATATTTTCCATTATGCTTACAACTTTAGGGCATGGGGTTTCAATGATAGCTCCACTGCAGCTGTCTGGGTTAAGTGTTTGTGACCATTGTTTATACATTTGCAGATGGGGTTTATATACAGTACTGTAGCTTTATACGGTACTGTACATCTCGTTGTTCATCCTGCAGTCACACGAACAGCAAAACCTTGTCAGACAGCTCCATCTGGTGGTGAGAGGTGATACTGCAGCAGAGTTTACATACCTTCTACTGAAAACCTTAAATGCTCTCCAGGCAGGAGAAAAACCATACACTGGAAAGAAAAACAAAGGTTATCAAAACAAAAAGGCATGGACAACAGAATTAGGTGCTGAGAAGAGTTAAACGGAGTGATTTGTGTTTGTGTTCACTTAATACTAATAGACTACAGACTGGAGCACATACAGAAAAGCTTATGCTGTATTCTGGATCACCTGTGGTTGTAGTCTGTGTTTCATGGCTGCGTTTACACTATATGCAGTACTCAGATCGCTCTAACAATATTCAGTGAACACTCTTCCACTCTTTGTCTAGTGCTGGTGCTCTTCTCTGTGGATGAAACAGATGCAGACAGATGTTCAGACAGAGGATGGAACTATTACCACAGATTACCACAGAGTGCTTGTGCTGGATAATGGCTTACAGCACACGATTTCTTATGACACCGTATATTTAACCATTTTTCATAATATTTAACAATATTTGTATTGCGTATAACGGAGGTCTGTGATAGTGACAGAATTAGCTGGACAGTCGCTTCCAAAATCCCATTATCATTTATCAGAAAAGAGTAAAACACCAACCTATTTTACAAACTCTTTATTTTATCCTTTTATACAACAGAGAGGCTGTACAAATACATAACAATCGAAATAATTACGATATTAACCTCAAACCTATGTTATCATTCAGCAATCTTGCAGTCATGCATTTTCTTAGAACAAAATATTCTGCAGCAAGCTGTGCCCACGCCGAAGGACAGAGCTTTCAAGCCTATTTTTAAGCAGTTAATTTCAGTGCAAAAAATAGCAGAAATGTCATAAGGCTTAAAAAAGAAGTAAAAGAAGAGATAATATTTGAGCTAAAACATATGCACAGCACTGCAATTACAGTTTTTTCAGTGCACATGAATACAAATGCCTGCAGCCAACTAGCTATTTTGCTCTGCCAGGAAAAAAAACGTGACAAATAAATCAGAGCTGTTTTGGCTGATTTGCATTCTAATTTCCACTTCAAACAGAAAAGAATCAAAGGCTGTCCTCGAACTGCGCTCTGATTTGATGTTTTAAATCCACATAATTCTCCAATCAATATTTAAGTGTTAGACATCACGGGTGCTGTGCGTGTTCCTGGAGCAATCCTTTTTAAAAGGAGCCCTAAGCTTATCTGAACAGTCATACCCATGAAAAAAAGTACATGCAGTTTTTCATTCTGAAGTGTAACAAAACTTCGTTGAGTTTTTTTCCTCGTAGAATAATTCTAAGAATTAAAAAACATACAGTATTGTCTCACACATTGTTTTGCATTCTTACAAGCACAATCACTTAGTGACCTTTTCATGAATGTATTGGGGGAAATGCCTTTTAATTTTACAGCTTCTTTTGTTGTAAATCGTGAGTCCTGTGAATCACCAGTGGACACACATTGCAGTCACTTCAATCTTCCAAACAGTTCTGGCAGTGGAGCTTGTTGGACATTCAGGACTAACATTGATAAATTGTTGCTTTCTACAATTATGACCTGTCCAGGTGACGTTGGCCACCAGTATTTAAGTGAAGTGTTCACCAAAGTACACTTTTACAATTTTCAGAAATTTGCAGAAGGTCAAATTTAGTGTTGAAAGGCAAGAGGCTCCTCCTCTTCACTGAAATACTTTGAGTGTGCAGAACCAGTGCCGCACAGTTCCAAATGCATACCTCTGTCCTCACAAAGCTCAAACATAAGTCTTTCAACTGTTGCTGTTTCTTTACATGCTTTATCATGCCTTTTGAAATTTTCAAGAGCTGGGGTCCAGACAGAATCAGGAGAGCAGTGCACTGCAGTATTGCTGAAAATACCAATTCTGTCTAAGAAAAAGAGAAAAGGCTAAAAGTTTTACAATTGATTTATGGCACAGCTTTGTATTTTTTGGCATGTAAACTCTTAATAATTTACGGTTCCGAATACTATATCCCCTCCTGGAAAAAGACTAAGAAAATACTGTATTTATTTTTTTCATTTTCTTTCCTTGACATCATCAGGGCATCCACATAATGTGCAAGATCCAACAGTTCAAGTCAGTGTCCTCACTCTCTCAGAGAATGAAGTAACAATTACTTTTGAAGGCTTTGAAAGTTTCCATTTACACAAAACCATTTCCATCCTTACAGAAATGACTGCAGGGTCAACTCTCCTGGAGTTCTGGACTCTTGTCAGTCTTGATTAGATCCTTCAGATATCAAGGTCAGGCCCTGTGCTTAGGACACTGACAGTGCAAGCAGAAGTTCCATTTTGCTGTTTAAAAAAATATTTTGTTCTTTGACCAAGGAAAGTCTCATTTCCACTCAATCTTCCAGTAGGAATTGTTGTCCAAACATGAGACGAATCGTGCATTAGTTATATGAATCGATTCTTTTTCTCTTTCCCACAGGGAACGTTTTTAGAAGAAGATGAGAAGAGAGGAATGCAAACAAGAAGTTGACTATCGTGATATTTATTGACTGCTGGGGCAACAGCTTGACCACACTGTGCTGCACCGTGTGTCTGAATTCCTTCAATGTGACATGTGAGCTTCGACAAAAATTATTTCTCAATAAACCATATTGAGTTCATAGCACATGTAAAGAGAAAGCACGCTGGTTTCTGACTCACACAAGCCTTAAGCCTCATGAACTACAGAAAAATTTTAAAAATGCCTGCAACATATTCTGGTTCCTCTATCTATTCAATATCTTTAAGGACAGTTTAAAAAAAGGTGTCACCCTGCTCCAGAAGCAATTTGCTGCCCTCATTCAGGGGAACCTCCAGTTAATAGTGAGCTGGCCGCGAAAGTGTCTCATGTATTAAATAGAAGACCTGAAGCTTTTCCCTGCAGCTTCACTGTGGCTGGGGGCTCTCATAACACAGTGCCAGTAAAGACAGCATCTACTTTGATCAAATTTCAGTACAGTATGCAAGTGAAGAATAACTGAGCCTGTGAAAGTAGTGCTGTCAGAGCCCCATGCAGTTAAAAATTTGGTGCAAGACTTTTTTTTTTGCCTTCTCCAGGCATCTGAAATACATGTCAACACCATGAGTTTATTATAAATCAATAAAAATGCTTTTGTAAAGACTGGAGATCCCAAGGGCTTGCTCTTTAAACAATGTACCTTAGGTCCCAAAAATGCTGATGTTAGAAGACAGTGTCCCAGCCAGATGTCTGCCAGTGGCTGGGGGCCAGTTACCCTAGCTAGTGTTGCACTGGCAGAACTCCTTCTGCGCCACCAGCGTGTTGCAGCTTGAGATCAGGTGCTTTAGTAGATATTTCCTCTGGGCTCAGTAGTTAATCGTGCAAAATCCTTCCACCCCCCTCCCCTCATTGTTCATGTCGGTCAGCCCAGACAGAACCCGGGCCCCGCTCTGCTCTGACCCTCTGGACTCGAGCCACGAGGAGGCCCGCGATCTCCTCCTGCAGTCAGAGGCTGGCGTTTCACAAGGCAGCAGATCGAGCGGCCGATCCCATTGAGGGCACTGGGTGGTGTCCAGGAATGCATCTTTCAGTGGCCACTTGGGCAGAAATTAAAATGGGCACCAGGAACGAGGACTCCTTCCCCCCTTTGCGGAGCCTGGCTGGCCGTCACATCACTTTGCAAGATATATACCCACCGAGCACCTCCACGTCTGAAGAGGTCCTCGTTCGCTTATCTCTGAGTGTCCTGGGCTCTGCACCGGAAGAGCCCCTGCGCTTGCCTAAGGAGAGCTGAGTTTTCTTGTTTTTAGGTTACCTGGGTCTGAAAACACAAAGCAAAAAATTAGAAAGGGCACAAAGAAAGACATTCAAGTGACACTGTAAGTGAGTTTTAACTGTTAAAAAGGGGCACAGCTTCAGTCTGATTAGGTGTTAGTGAGAATATCAGCAGGCAGACTACTTAATTTAATGAAGGGTAGTGAGGGTGTTCCTGTTGGTAGCACGTTATACTGTACCAAGGGAGCAAGAGGGGCCAAATAGCCTCCTCTTAATTGTACCCTTCTAGTAGTTTCATGGCCACTAGTATTCTAGGTAGCTTTAAAGTGTGAAAATAAAAGAGAGGAATCTGGGCATATGGGCACCCATGGGTGACATAATTAACCTCAACCCCCCATCCCTAGCTCTGGCTGGGAGTGCTGGGAGTGCCCGCCCTGGGACAGTGTTTGCCAAGAGAGTGCCAGTGTCTGCCCGTGCCTGCTCACCTCCCAGTCTGCCTGAGAGCACCCGGCTCTCGCCCAGGACCTCCTGCAGGCTGCCAGCGGAAACCCTGCCCTCCTGCCGGCAGCTCAGGTTCCTCACCCACCTGGACCAGGACAGGAAAGACCACTGAGAGAGAGCGCCCCAGGACGTCTGTGCCCCCCACACTGTGCGGCTCATCGCTCACTTCTGAATGACAAGGTTAGCCAGTGTGCGTGGCAAGACGGGTCAAGTCCAGACTCACCAGAGCCCCTCGCTGTCCTCCTGGAGCAGCTGGATGGCATCTCCACTCCTGATGACCAGGTCATCCGGGCTGCGCTGCCGGAGGTCCGCCTGCGCCCTGTACCTGCCAGCACACTGAGGGAAGGGCAGCAGAGGGTAAGAGTGGGCTTCGGAGCTCTGCGCAGCTCACTGCATTGGGCTGACAGGGGCAGCCTTGGTTCCAGTTTGTGAACTAGCAGCTGAGAAGCATGCTCCACAGTCTTCTCTACCACACCCCCCCGCCCCCCGCATCCCCTCACAGACCAGCAAGGCGCTTCATGAAAAGGCTCAGTGTTGTGCTACGGGACAGAAAGAACAGACTGCCACACACCAGCTGGATCTCCTCCTCCTCCTCCTCCTCGCTGTCGGAGGGGTTTGAGAGCTCGTTGGTTCCAGTCCAGTCTTCCAGACCCTCGCATATATCCACAGAGTGAGAGGTGCCATGCCAGCCTGGGAAAGACGGGAGTGAAGAAAGATGATAAATAATAATAATAGTAATAATAATAATAATTATTATTATTATTATTATTATTATTATTATTATTATTATTATTAATCCTCCTTTCTGTTATCAGGAAGCAGTGGAAACTGGAGCCTATCCTGCAAAAACCAGGCGCAAAGTAGGACCACCTGTACATCCTGGATGGAACACCAGTCAATCCCAGGAAACTGCATTAATTCAGACCAGAAACCAAAAATGCAGTCCGCATATAGCCATTTCATTTCCAAACCCATTTTTAGGTCTTCTTTGCATTTATCATGTATTAAATTACAAAAATACTGTTTTTAGGATGATGACTCAGAAGGTTCCACATCTACTAAAAATGCCAGCAATAGCACTCATATGGAATATAAACAGTAAAAAAGTAGATCGACAAATCAATCCCAAAAAGCACACAGTTCACACAGCCTCCCGGCCTGCAGGGGGTGTCACACTTACTCCGTCGGCTGTGCTGGGGCTGAGGGGAGAACAGGAGGGAGTCCATCAAGACTGGACTGGTCCGGCCCGACTCATTCTCCTCTGAGCTGAATGATGCCCTCTGCAGCTTGCTGGAGGAATTACACACAAACATCCTGAACGGCCCGAGAGGCGAGAACAGGACTTCAAACAGAGCCTTCAAACTAGCCAGCAGGACCACACAAAACATTACCATTAGTGACACTGACTTCTGACAAGAGCCACTGGGAGCAACCTAGTACAAAGGGTCTACTCAGAAGTCCTTCAATATTTTTGTACAGCCATGCTTTTCAAAACACGGCCTCTGTTTCTCAATATCATTTGCGCAAATTTGCATTTAAGACCATATTATGGCAATAGAAGGAGTAATCTCAGTAATCAGCAACTGGAATGACTAGTTACTGGAATGACTAGTATAAAGGAACCCAAACTTAGAATTATTTTCTTAGCAAATTAAAAAAAATGTCCTTAATTCTGCATTCATGCAAAAAAAAAAACAAGCAAAATAGGTGCAAAACTCCTAGATACCATGGTCTGGGTTGCGGGAAGGGGGAGGGGTGGAGATCCGAGGTGGGGTTTTCTGATGGCGAGTTAAGTGCTGTTGGTTCAGAAGGGGGTGCAATGACTGTCAGTATGCAAACACAGCAGCCATTCATCACTGAGTCACAGCTCACTCAAAGGGCAGCCATTAGCCGGGTGCAGGGTTTCTACTTATTTGTAACTGAGCGTCATTGGTGTTGAGGACTTCTGTGACGCAGACAGAGAAACACGTCAGTCGAGAGGGCAGCGTAATCGAGTCTGGATAAGCAACTCTTACTGATGGCCTGGGACGCCTGTACCACCCTGCAGAACAGTCAATAAGACACTGTGGGTGGGTTTCCCAATCCCTCGAGCAACACAGCCTCTGATTCTGCCAATGTAAAGACTGACAGTACAAGGGTATGTGGGGAGCATTCTGGCCGGATTTATTAGGAGCATGTCTCAGGAGCAAAGGAAAAACAGGCCTCTTAAGAGCAGACTGCTCAGCGCAGGTCTAAATGAATGTGATTTTAAGGAACAAAAGTCAGGAGTTTCCACTCACCTGTCAAACAGAGGAGGGGAGAGCTGGATGTGGTCTGAGGCAGGACTGGGCTGGAGAGAGTCGTCTGCAAGCCGGAGAGAAGGTCAGTGAAACAGGAATTCATGGACTAATTATTGAAAACCACACCCAGACCTGCTGCAAAGGCGATACTGAAAGACACTGAATCTAAATCTAAATCTAACATGTGACACTGAGGGCATCAAAGCTAGAGGTTCCTATAGAGGTGGATTTGATAGGTGAACAATTACGCTCTATTAACAGGTGGCCATCTTGGCTCAAGGCCACACTCTTGGGCTTGGCTGTTGAGCCAAGATGGTGTCTTCCTCTGGGCGCCCCCTCTCATTATTACATCACAAACTGTAACTGCAGACACGCAGTATATCTGTGCAAATAAAATAAACCCATTTCTCTGCACCCATTTTACAGTGATCGCAGACACGCAGTAGACGGGAAACCCAAGCACGAGTAACAAAAACAAAATAAAAATGAAAACTGAGATGCATAAGGAAATGAGGCAAACCTCGGAGGAGTTTCTGCTTGTTGGTGAGGATTTTCCGGATCTCACTGAGCCAGGCCAGCTTCACCTCCACTGAGGGGGCCTGGGACAGGGACAGAGAGAGCCTCACTCACAGCATCCCTCTGAGCGCACCGGCCGTGCACTGAGCTCAGTTTCTTCCCCACTGTTTGCCTTCATTATGCACTTAGCAGGTTATTTTCCTTTGCAACATTCCCACCGACTATAATGGACCAAAGTATCTTCCGCACTGGGGTTTTTGATCAGTGCTAATTTTAAAGCTCTGCAATATCCACACTTTTGAGTTTGCAGCCCCTTTCGAGCTGCAGCACAAACTAAAGCACTGCACAGCAGGAATGGTCATTCGTTTACCGATGGAGGTGTCCAGAAATTATCCCCCCTTGTACGCCCCTGCTCACCTGCACCACATACACCTCCTCTCGGCCACTGTACCAGATCTCAAACTTCTTAATGTCTCCTTTCACGTTCTCCGTGATCCCCACAGCACTCATCTGCACAGCGGGAAGAAATAAAATCCGCCAGTCTCACGTGATGAGTGCTGTACTTTAAATGTGTTTCATGTCTTCGATGACAATTTTACAGGAGATGAAATACAGACAAACAGTACAATAAAACAGATAGAGCCATGGGCATGAAAGTAAGACCTTTCCTGGAGGTTCCTGGTGTGAGCCACAGCTCAAAGGACAGAGAGTGAGTTAAGTCACAGGCCTGGCCGGCGGGTAACAGGGGAAAGCAGGCAGTGTTCAGGGCGCTCCTCCTGGATGGGTCTCTCACCTTCAGGCAGTGTTTGAAGCTGTAGGAGGGGGTCTTGTCGTAGCCCTCCCCATGCTCCTCCCTCCTCTTGCAGAAGAGCAGCGCCCTCTCGTGCAGGAACAGGTGCCTCTGCATGGGCTTGAAGCGTGCCAGGTCCTTCATCTTGGTGGGGCCCTTCCTGTGGCTGATCCACACGCTGAAGGAGCCCTGCATCAGCACCCGGCCCAGGTCGCTCAGGTCCCCCTGGCAACACAGCGCACACGCGGCCTGAGCCACTGTGGGCCTCACGCCGCCCGGCTGCAGGGCCAGCACGCTCTCACTTCGGCTCCAGACAGAACCCCACTCAGCCTGCTCGGTAAAGACAGGCTCAGAGCTCCCGGCATGGCTCACTAGCACAAGGCACAAGCACAGCCCACCTACTGTATCTCCATCATGCATCTTACCAGCAAGAGGCGTTCTGCCATTGAAGCACACAATAGAAAAGGAAGCAAAGTGCATGCACACAAGCTCGTCATGTATAATCCACTGGGCTGGGAGACATCTTAAAGCCCAAACTAAGAGCATCAGCCTGAGATAGAATTTACCTCTACTTCAATATAAAAAAAACACTTCATTGCGACTATACTAGACCTATCAAGGTGGCACCGTGGTGTGACGATGAGCTCTCACCAGTGACTCACGGCTCTCGGACCCTGGTTTCAAATCCTGTCCTGCCCTCTGTGTGGAGCTTGCATGTTTTCTCCATATACATGTGGGTTTTACGTGTGTTTTAGTTCCTTTCGGTATACTGAAGGCATGCTGGCTGTAGGTTGTTTAGTGTCACTGACTCGCGTTCATGTGTCCTGCAATGGACTGGTGTACCTTCCAGGGTGTGGTGCTGCCCTGCTCTCTGTGTCTGCTGGGTTGGGCTCAGGCTCGCTGTCACCCTCTATAGGATGAAACACCAATGGATGGGATATATGACTTAGCCCCCAGTGCCCAAAATATTCCTTTCCAGTGGGGTGCACCCTCCCAATATTCCTTGCTCACGTTGCCATTCGGCATTGTGGTTTACATCATGCCCGATGACAAGCTGACACTCACCTCGTAGCCAGTGATAGCAATCTGGTGCATGGAGTCATTCACTGACTTGAGAAGGTCCAGCATGGCTTCCAGGGCCCCCTGGAGCTCAGAGGCTCCCTCGCAGCCCACGCTGTACTTCAGCAGCTCCTGTGGGGTGACACGTAGTCTAGCAGATGAGGATCAGCTCGTGCTCAGGCCCTGCAATTGAGCACGAGCTATGGACGCCCCCTGGTGGTGTTCCAGCGCACTACTACCAACACACGGGGAAAAGATTTTAATTTCATTGACATACAATTCAAACAGAATTCGATGGATCCTGGTCTGTGCTCCACGTTTCAAATGTCATTTATTTATTGGGGGTCATTTATTTGGAAATATTTAACTGAACTAAATGTAACTGTCCCCTTGCTGAGCCCTGGAGCTTGCGGACTGCAGACCCACGGGCGCAGCACTGGGACCAGGACGGACGAGGGCCTGACTCACCTTGAGCAGGAGCTGGTACTTGGTGAGGCGCTGCACTGGTTTCAGTAAATAGGAGTCCAGACCTAGCTTGTGGTCCAGCTTCTTCTGGCACTCCTTCAAGAACAGATCAAGACAGAGGGGCAGGAGAGAGAGACCCGTTCAGCACACCATTACACAGCTTACAACTATCAAAACGGAATGGGCAAAGGTTTATTCCATGTGAATTCCAACTTTGTGAAATTTGCTTTCAGCATTGAATACCTGTTCCTTTGCAGTCTTACGCACGCTGAGGCAGCTCCCTACGCGACGTTTATCAAAACAAAATGCCGTGCATACATACAGGGAAATTACTGTAGGACAGGGCTGTTTAAGAAAATAGGGTACTTCAAAAAGAAAATAAAAAAAACAAAAAAAATCCATTTCAAAACGGGGGATTTCGAATCCCAGTTGACACACATGGCCAGCAGATGGCAGTGTTTCCCAGTCTCTCCGGAAGTGCCGACTGTGTTTCTCGGTGCAGACCGCGGCAGTGTAAAGCTCTGAGGACGGCGGCTCGTGTCACACCTGGAAGAAGGCGCAGTCGGAGCACTGTCTCCATAGCGACTCGGAGCGCGGCTTGTTCTGACAGTACTGCTCGTACACCTGGAAGTTCTCTTTCTAAAAGGACAAGCGGAGAGCCCCCGTCAGCCACTGCAACACAGGGGCTGCCGGGCTAAGACCAGCAAAAGACGATCCTTTTCTAGCATTTCTGTACGTTTCTGTAGTTATATGTTTAAAGAGATGACAAACTAGTCGAAGTGTCAAAACAACATGCTGACCACACACCCCCACCAACCACAGACTATATCCTAACTCCTAAACAAGTCGGAAAATCAGAGCTCTCGATGTCATATCTCATGGGAATTCATCAGGAGGAATTTGGACATGCAGTTTCCGAAAGGCAGCATGCAGGAGATAACTACACGTCATAACCACATGCTGACACTGTCATAACCACAACACATGTCACTTTAACCCCCCTCCCTGACGCCCCCACGCTCTCACCCTCCCCAGAAAGCAGGCTCCCACACTCTCAGGTGTGTCCAGGCAGCTCTCCAGATCCTGCAGGAACAGCCTGTGGGTCAGAGGGCACAGTCAGGCACAGAGACGGCAGCCTGCCTCCCTCACCAACCCACTGAGAGCTGCTGGGCCTTGGGCTGCTGATTCAGAGCATGAAGGATTTTTAATCTGATTTATTTTGACCAGCCCTGCTGTCATGCTGTTCTTATCATGGGTCCCAGTGGTTCTTTTGTGATCCTTCATTTTGATCCTGTGAGAAAATGTACCATACTGTATACACCCTCCTTCTCCCAGCATTTAATTAAACAAAGAGACACACTGAAAACATTTTGTTCTTGGCAGAACGCAATCAGTTGAATGTAAGCAACAGACTAAGAGTACTAATACATCACAGACAACCATGTAATATAATGCTACTTTCAATGACACTGTCCTCACCTAGACCTTAAATGGCCTATTTCTAGTTACATCAAAATAAAAGTAATGCTAATTCCAGTTACACCACAGTTAATGCCTCTTTTTTTGGGATGGGTTGCAATGAAACCACTCTGACAATATTATTGGGCCAAGGAAGTGTTGTTCTGAAGGTGTGAGTTTGTGACTAACAGCAATGAAGGATATAGTGCAACAGTGGAAAAAGACTCCTGCAGGCTGCACTGACGATGCTAACTTGGCACACGGGCAGCGTGTCTTTATACAGGTGTTGGGAACCAGACAGTTGGCACAATGAGCAAGTGAGCTCTGAGCAGAGGTCTTGCCTGCTGTGGAAGCTGTAGATCTCGGGCATGTTTCCGAAGAGGACCTCCTTCTTGTCCCTCAGGATGGGAGGCAGGAGAGGATACAGGACAGGGTTTTCCATTTCAGCCCGGTATCCCTGGGAGGAGAAGCACAGACACCCATCGCCTTCACCCCTTTCAGAACTTCGCTGGGCCGAATAAAGATCCCTACTGAGGACCATCAGAAACATCCACATCGTCTCCTGCCTGGCAGACCAGCTCTGTTGGAAACACGCTCTCCTCTCCAAGTCACTCTGCCTTTCACACATGTTGAGATCACTGAAATGTCCCTGACACCTCCAATGCACACTATTCACACTTAAGAGGGAAGGTAGATTGCATAACAGATTGTTTATAATATATATGATATAACATATAATTATAATATATAATATTTCCCACTGACCTTGTAGACACTGAACTGTAGTCTGGTCTGTAGAAGAGACCACACACTGCCTGTCTGTCAAGCTATACTGGTGATACAGGCTCACCTATATCAGCTTGGGGCCAGCAGGGGGCACTCACCCTGCAGTCTGTGTGGGTCCTAATGCCCCAGTATAGTGATGGGGACACTATACTGCAAACAGGCGCGTCCTTTGGATGAGATGTAAAACCGAGGTCCGTACTCTCTATGGTCATTAAAAATCCCAGGGCATTTCTCGAAAAGAGTAGGGGTGTAACACTGGTGTCCTGGCCAAATATCCCATTGGCCCTTACCAGTCATGGAATCCTAATAATCCCCATCTATGAATTGGCTTCATTACTCTGCTCTCCTCCCCACTGAGAGCTGGTGTGTGGGGAGTGTTCTGGCGCACAATGGCTGCTGTCGCATCATCCAGGTGGGGCTGCACACTGGTGGTGGTGGAGGGGATCCCCATTACCTGTAAAGCGCTTTGAGTGGAGTGTCCATAAAAGCGCTATATAAGTGTAAGCAATTATTATTATTATTATTATTATTATTATTATTATAGCTGTATTGATACAGGCTCACCTACATGAGCTGTATTGGATACAGACTCACCTATATGAGCTGTATGGGATACATGCTCACCTATATCAGCTGTATTGATACAGGTTCACCTATATGAGCTGTATGGGATACACCTATATCAGCTGTATTGATACAGGTTCACCTACATGAGCTGTATTGGATACAGGTTCACCTGTATCAGCTGTAGTGATACAGGCTCACCTATATGAGCTGTATTGATACAGGTTCACCTATGTCAGCTGTACCCACAGACAGGGAAGGCAGAGCACATTGAAGCTGAGCGTCCTCACCAGCAGCACAGAGAGCAGCTCGTCCACATACACCCGCTCCGTCTCGATCAGCTCCTTCATCACGTGGCTGGAAAACAGGAGAGGAAGGAAGGTGAGGAAAGGAGTCTTGTTGCACCTCACTGCTCCCCGGCCTCACAGAGGTAAGAATGAGCCTCAGCAGCCTGCTCACCGCTTCAGGAGGTCTGGACTGTCCTCTCCCTCCAGGCTGAAGGATATGGAGCTGAGGTTTTCCTGGTAGTCGTGCATCACCTCAATCTGAAAGATGAGCAAACAGCATGGTGCAATGATTCTGAGAATCAGAGAATATCTGTGTTCCTGGGGCACTGGGTGCCTCAAGCAGCCATGCAGGTTAATGATTTCTGGACACATCTGCTGGCGTTCCCCAGGAAGAGCGATGACTTTCTTGCTGTCGTGCAAATCCGGCTTGAAACCCCCCGGGGCTGGAGAGGGGGATCGGGATCAGCCTACCTTCCTGGAGTTGGGGCTCTTTCTGGACATTTTCTTGCCAGGCAGGGAAAGGTCGAAGGAGAATTTCAAGCTGGAGTTGAAGTCCACACCTGAACACCGGGAGATTAAAACAGGATGAAGACACAAGAAGAGCCCATGACAGACAGACACTGGGAGATGAACAGGAGCTCTTTCACTCAGCAAATCATGTGGTCACTGGATCTGTGCTCTTATTGGGCTTTCCCCTGTCACTGTCCAGAGCGCTACACTGTCCTTTGACTTTATTTTTGACATTCCTTTTCTTTTTTACCCAGGTACAGGAGGAGATCAGAGGCACAGGGCAGAAGCTGTCATTTTCAGATTCTGATAATCGCACTGGACAGGACCCTTCAAGAATTTAGTTTTCTTTAACATGATTTCTAGTTACTCTACTCACACTTTAAATAAAAGAGCCAGATTCAGAGCATTTAAATGTCATTCATCTTCTCCTTTTACAAACTTGCTTGCTCGTATCAGAAGACGCATCTCCTGTACCCTAGATACTTAGAGTCCTGATCTCCAGACCCTGTATATCTCCTTCACAAAAAATCTCAAGGGGAGAAAAACAGCAAATCAGAGCATGCACGCACTTCTAAAATACAAAAATAGAAAGTACAAAGAGGGGATGTGGGATTCTATTGAGATGCTCAAGGCAATTTAGCTTCAAAGCGTCTTTCAAGGTATAGACCGTACATTTACCTGCTCTTTCCTCTAGAGAGACAGGAATCCACAGGGACCAGTTACAGTAATAAGGAACTTAAAAGGATTTGACTGACATAACTGTACACAGGGAGGCAATAAATGAACTGAACTCCAAGCATGTTAATTCTCACTACGCCCTAAACAAATAAATTAATTTAGCATTTCATTAGATAAAATAACATTCTGAACACACTGCGCGCCAGGAGCACAGGCCTGTGGCCAGCAGGTTGCTCATAGCCTAGCAAGCAAACAAGGAGACAGGGAACCAGCTTTTCTTATATATGAAATATGAATGTGAAAGGAATGTGAGATTCTTGGCAGTGCACTGCAGGTGTCGAGGACCACACTCTCTGTAACCTGACGCAAGTACGCTTTTGAAGGTTTGCTCACTGGATATTCCAATGACGGCGTACGTATGAAGCTAGTCAGTCTATTCACCCAATCTTCCATGAAAGTTGTGCACCACGGAGCAGTGAAATCTGGCGAATGCACAGGAACAATAGAGCCAGGGGGAGTATATTCCTCTGGGTAATGACTGTCCACACCAGGAGGTAATAGCACGACTGTCATCCCTCAGAACTGACGGTCTGGCCAAGCTTCACCCCTTGTGTTGAACAGCTGTAATGCTCATGTTGTCCCCTGGTGTTTCCTTAGGCTGGGATGTCTATGAGACAGGACACCGGGAAGTCGACACCTGCAAGGCACTGTTGGGCAGGGTGAGACGCAAGTGAGTGACAGTTCTCGGGGCTGCCTCACCGTGCTTGGGAGAGAAAAGGGGGGACTTGGACCGGGTCGGGGTCTCGGGCCGGGGAGCCACCAGCTGGATGGGGCGCACTTGCTTGTCTGCCAGCTTGCGCAGAGAGGTCTGGCGATTCTGGATGGTGCCCCGCATGGCGCCCAGTTTGTCATGCACCCTGCCGATCTCAGCCTGGGGAAGAGAGAGGCCGACATCTCAGCAGAGCAGACAGGGGAGAGAAGGGCGGCGGGTCCCACACTGCACTTTCAAACACTGAGACACGGGGATGGGGTCACGCAGACATGAACACGCACAGTCCGACACTGGGGTCTGTGTGGCCTGACAGCATGCACTAAGGCCACAGGGAGTGAGCAATGAGCTGGAGGGAAAGAGAAAAGTTACAGACAGCAACCTAAAATAAAACAGAAAGACCAACTTAAAATAAAGAGAAACGGCCAAAGCAGCTGTCTTGATTCGGTGTCTCAGAAATCCATGGTGACGTATCTGAATTCATGGGACAGGGCAGGGGTGGGAGTCCTGACCCATGTCTGACCCGGCGATGGGTGTGTGCGCATTGAGAGAGCCAGTGTGTCTTTACATGAAACAGCAGTGGGTCTGTGGATCACATGGGTCTGGAGTATCGGGGCTCTGTCACAGGGGAGGAGTGTGTGCTTCTGTGTGTGTGCTGTTGAAGTGATTGGTGGGAATCTGTGGGTGCCACGAGATGTGTGAGCCGAGAAAGAGCCCAGATTTGGAGTTAGAGCCGTGACGTCGGGCTTGTCTGAGTGTTTTGAGGAAGGCTTTACCTGCAGCTGGGGAGTGAGAATGGACTCAAACTCCAGCATCAGCGCGTCAGGACCACCGCTCAGGGGAGGCGGGGTGCCCTCCAGGAATCTTTCAATATCCCTTAGGGCCGCCTGCGCCCCCTCCTTCGACTGGAACTTATCAACCTGCTGGTCAGCCAGGAGGTAGGCAGCTTCATGGCACCAGCACATAGCCTGAGGCAGAGCAGACAGACATGTGGACACTCAGGGACAGACTGAGAGAGACACATGGGGCACACTCAGGGACAGACTGAGAGAGACACATGGGGCACACTCAGGGACAGACTGACAGAGACACATGGGGCACACTCAGGGACAGACTGACAGAGACATGGGGCACACTCAGGGACAGACTGACAGAGACATGTGGACATTCAGGGGCAGAGCAGATAGAGACATGTGGACACTCAGGGACAGACTGAGGGAGACACATGGGACACTATAGGAGAGACAAAGGTGGAATCTGAGTGACACACAAGCCATCTCCAAGTCAGAGCATCTTGAAGTGAGGACAAAACCCACTCAGAGAAATTTGGAATAACCAGAGCAGCAGACTGACAGAGGGGCAGACAAACTGCATGCAGGTGTGAAAGATGAGCCCCTTGGGCTGAAAAACAGACATGATCATTCTACCGGAGACAAAAAAACAGGGAAGGAAATAAAAGATACAACCATATGGTACAATGTTTCTTTTTAAGTAACAAATGAAAAATGAACGTAGGTTATTTTTAGAGCACCGAAAAGCCTAAACCCCCAAAGAACGTGCGTCTGTGTGCGCTGTCCTGTAATATTGCCACAGTGACGCTTTGTAGACTGAAGCACTTGTCTGTGTGCCACTGTTAAAAATAGATTCATTTCAACATCTCTATTTCCCCGCAAACACTCCAGAGGAAATGTGTGTTTCTGTCACTCCCACTCCCTCCTGTAAGATTTCTATTTCGCACACATGTGAAGGACTGTAGGAGCTCTGAAGAAATGAAAACAGATCGCATTTGAAACTGATGTCAGGCTGTCAGCTCGGCTTCTACCCCCCCCCCCCCCAGGGGAATGTTTACAGAAGAAACTTGGTCCCCATTTTTGCTTTTACTTCTCTTAAATGATTGATTGCTATTCCCAAGTCCTGACAGCTTTGCGAAAATGTTTTTGCTCTCTTTTTCAGCACACGCTGCTCTTTCAAGTCTTGCTCCGTGCTTTGCTTACTATTCCTGGGAGACACAGCAAGGAGGAGTATCAGCGGGGGCTCTGCCTTGTGGCCTGGTTGACAGCAGGCTAGACGATGGATTTGCCCTGATGACCTTTAGACTTTTATACAGCAGGGACTGACCGCAATGATTGGAGTGAAGCACTTTAGCTCCCTCCTAAACCCCACTCCACCCTGCTGTAGTGCCCAAGCTCATAACCTTTTAATTGGCTTTCGCATTTGTCCTAGACCTCTTGGAAATGAGCTGCGTGTCTCGGGTCTCAGGCTGCTGGCTCCCGCGCTGCAGGGCGCCCCCTACCTGCTCCAGCCGGGACAGCAGGTCCTGAGCGCGCCCGAGGGACTCCCTCTTGGCCCGCAGGGCGGCGGTCAGCACGTCGCACAGGTGGCGCAGCTCATTGCAGCGCTGGCAGATGAGCGCCAGGGCGTAGTGGTGGCTGGCAGCCAGCTGGTGCCCCTGCAGAATGAGGATCTGTGCACGACTCATCTCATGCTGCGGGCAGAGGGAGACACACAGTCAGTCCCCTGGCACCGGTCACCCCACAGAAACAAACACGTCATCATGGAGCTCCCTGCATGACAGAGCGCCGCAAAAGCGTAGTTTCCCATTCTGGCCGAGCGGTAAAGGCTTGTGCAGCAGCTGAAGGGTTTCGAAGGACTGCGGACTGGGACACTGACCTGAGCTGCGGCATCCAGTGTGTCCAGGTCTCTGACAAACTGCTCAGTCTGGGCCATACTGTCCCCCACGCCTGGGTGCTCTCTCTCCTGGGCCGACAGCTGCTGCAGAGACAGCTCCATCTGCACACGGGACACAGGCAGGAGAGACGAAGGACAAACCCCTCTCAGCTCAGCCCAAAGGCAGTGTGAATATTGACAGTGAAAGACAACAATCCCTGGGTGAATCACTTTGCACTGTGAACTTTTAATCACAGTCATCTAAAGAAACACTGCCTCAATATAGTGCCGAAATGACATTTCTGCTGCAATACTATACCACCCTAAACCTGAGAAACCTACAGCTTTTCCATTTCTTGATTAACTCTACCAAGTGAAGTTGTGCTGATAAAATGTCCCAATACAGCACAGCAGACGTCCCAGGAAGTTTGTAGCCTGACAGTAACACGGCGCTGGTGCTTCACGAGAGAGGGGTGGAGCGATACTCCGCCGTACCTCACAGAAGCTCCTCTCGAACCTGCACAGCTGCAGGTACTGCTGCAGTTTCAGGTGATGCTTCTCGAAAAAGCCGTCGAACGCTGTCTCCATGTCGTGCAGCTGGGCCAGGAGCCTGCGGAGTAGCAGCAGAGAGGAGACTCCCTCATCTCCAGGAATGCACTTGGTAACCCTGACTGTAAACAAGCTCAGAGACAGCCCAGAAGCAAGGCAAACACTATCAGCGAAATGTTTCATTCAGAGCAGTGGGATCAGCAGTCTCTCTCTCGGGCTGGGTATCCCTGAGAATTCGCTGGTACCTCTGTACTGTCTCCCAGTCCTGACTTGCATCTCTCTTCTGCTCGGACGCGGCCTCCACTGTCCCAGACGCCTCCAGGCTGGACAACAGCTGGCGCCCTTTCCTCATCACTGTCCTGATGTCCTCCTGCAGAGAGGGGGTTGTGAAGAGAGATGGACCTCAGGGCCGGGCTCAGGCACAGCGCAGTGATGAGCTGAATCACTGAACAGCGCAGAACCATGAAAGCATCATCTTAGGCACTGTTTTCACTCTGCTTTAACATATTTGCTTTATCACGTCTTCCCATAGTTTGTGTCCTGCTTTAACACAGGTCTGTGTACTCCACCAGTACACCGGTTTTACCACCATGACTTTTCTATGGGAGCATAAACCCCACTCTCCTACCGGCATCCTGCTTCTACACAAACAATAAGTGCCCACAGGGAGGCTATGTCGAAAGATGTAGAAAATCCATGGTCTCGCTGTATGACTCCCTCTTTATTCTTATTAGACTCCTGAAATATTTTAAAATTTCAAATCCTGGCTCTGTCCCAATTGCAATGCTGTGCACCTAAAGGTTTATGCTATAAATTACGTTCTCTATTCTGATTCTTGGCATTTAATTCCAAAGTGGTGTGCTGTGGTCATACCTTCAGCTGCCTGTACTTAGCCGTGTGAGACATCAGGAGGTACTCTGTGGCGGTCACCTCTTTGGGCAGCTCTGTCTCGGCCAGCTCTGTTCCAAAGGCCTGCAGCATCTGGGCGATCTCCTTCACGGTCACCGCAAAACTCTCGATGCCCTGCAGGGGGAACCACAGAGACAGGAGGTCACAGGTCCCCTCGGCTGACATCTTCGCCGACTTCTTCAGGCCATCAATCAGGGCTTGGAGGGACTGAAGGGGATTTTTTATATATCCTCCCAGCACAAAAGGCAGGGGTACAGATTTAAGCTTGGCAGAGGGCTTTTCTATGATAAAAACCTGACATTTAAGGCTCCTAAAATGTAACATAACACAATATACTGAAACTTCGTGATTCCATGGTCTCCTAGCAACTGCAACATGCAGGGACATGGGGGTGAGACTGTAAGCACCAATAGAGGAGGAAACTTATATAATATAAATAACCATGGGGGCTGAGTAGGCCAGTTTATTAAAGAAGCCATCTGCAGGCAGGAACAGGCCTGTGCATCTCTGACAATAAGTGTGATATTATATTCGAGCGTGTAAAATAGAAAAGGTGTGAGGAACCGTAGGGCATAATGAAAAGTATTCATTTCAAGAGGAAAGCAGCATCAGTTGAAGAGCTGTGTGTCAGTGCTGCCCCCTACAGGAGAAGAGCTGCGCGAGAGGTACCGAGCGCAGGAGGATCCAGTCGCTGTGGCAGTACTCCAGTGTGCCTCCTAAGTCCTGGGTCAGCTGGTTCTCATCAATGTAGTGCAGCAGGTCTGTGACAGAGCTCAGCATCACCACCTGAGAAAGAGACACAAACAGAGCAACAGGAACATAGAGGGGGCAAGACACAGGAGACTACTCCAGAGGATAATCACACTTCACTGGCTGGGAGGGGTATATCCCACTAAATTAAGGTTCTGGATTCCAGGAAAGTCTGGTCTTACTGGCATTTTATGCATGAAGTCCTCCTGGCTGAAGCGGAAGCCGATGTCGGTGACGGTGCGCTGGAAGAAGCTGGTTGGCCGCAGCACCAGCACCAGGTGGAGGTTCCCTGGGAAGGAGGCCTGAGGGGAGCAGGGAGGCCACAGATTGCATTACACACCAGCCACACCCACGGACACGCCCATTCCACTGCCACGCCCACTCCGCATCTACACCTACGCACCAGCCACAACCATGGACCCGCCCACCCCGCAGCCACACCCCCGAACACGCCCACACCACAACCACGCCCATCAATTGGTCTCACTCACTCACCAGCTACACCCGCTTTTGCACCCACTGTTGCACCCACTCACCAGCCACACACTGTCACAGCCACTTACCATCCACACCTACTCACCAGTTACACCCACTCCACAACCACACCCACCAATACGCCCACGTAGTAGCCACGCCCACACATAGGCTACACCCACTGGCACGCCCTCTTAGTATTTAGGAAGGGCAGGATTCAACCCTGATCACAAATCGGACTAATGCTCTGCATGTGGAGAGATGCTACACTGCCCTGCAGCAGGCTTGTATTCAGCACATTTGGTGTGAACTGAAGATACGCCACTGCAGTCTCTTTCAGGCACATGCAGATTAAGCACGGTGTGCTTTGGCTGAAACTGCAGAGGCAGCTCTGCCCTGTTCGCTTCTGCAGCTATAGAGCATGAACAAAGTCCCTCTGCCTCTGAATGCAGGAGCTGCTCCTTACATTCTTGCATGATATAGAGAGAAAAAACAGACTCTGCCTGGTCCCCTGCAACCTTAACCTGGGACAGATTACATTTGGCTAGCTGTGCACCTCCAGATTCCACAAATGTTGAATTCATTAACAGACATTTGAATATACAAGGACAAAGAAGACACAGATAATAGTTCCTATCGCTTTTTGATAAATGAAATTCCATCTGTACTCATTACAATCTGTGGGGAAATTGTCCCCGATGTCAGTTGAACAAGCAGTCACGAAATATATTCTTTGTTTAGCATTTTCAAATTTAAGATAAAATGCGCACATTTCACATTCACAGCTACTGGCTCATAAAATTGGGCCGTGAAGATTTTTTTTCCCTTTTGCTTTTGTGCCTCTTCTCAGCTGCATTAACCTAGGGAATTCTGGGTCATTTGCCATTCTATCAGTGGTGAGAACTGCAGTTCACCCTTTTGTACAGTATACTGCGGATTGGGGACATGGGGCTGAAACAGCCAGGATCTTTTGAAACGCTGCAACGACACTGAACCCAACACCTTTCTCGTATCTTATGAAAATCTCACTCTACCAGCTTTACTAAGGAACCCTGCTCTGAGCTAAGGGGTACGAGTACATTATAGATTCTAGACACTGCAATTATAAAAGTCAGTATGCAGAGCAGGGGAAAACGACTGCATAGCTTTGAACCAGAGGGCTGAGACAGCTCTCTGTCCGTGGCTGTTCAAGTGAAGTGTCCCATTTCAGTCTTGACTGTCGTTATTAGGGAGTTCTGTCAGCTTGGTGGAGTTAACAACGTGATTGGCATCTCCCCGGTGACAAAGCCTGTCAATCTTTTTCACACTTGCTCAATACATCAGCCCCGCAATTCATGGACTCTTCACACAGCGGGGCAGAGATGCTCACAGCTGTGCAGGTGCCTGTAGGAGGGGCAGTAAATCAGACTGTTGCCCAGAGCCCTTTGTAGGACATCGGAGAAGCCGGCGTCTCAAAAACTATAAACATATCTGATCTCCCTCATGTGTTTGGTTAGGTTTAATCTTTAAACGGCGGAAAAAATATTTTGGTCGCAAACACTTCAGTGCTGTGCGGATACGAGGCGTCGTGTGACAGGAGGAAAGGATTCGGAGTCCATATCCCCCTGCGCGAAAACGCAAGCAAAATAGTTAAAATTCAGAAGAGATGTATGCGTTTTAATGTAGGTGACAAATATTTTCGAGATACTCCTTCCTAAAAAACTATAAAAACTTTATACTGTCGGTTAAAAAAACGATTATTACATACAGTACCTTTAAGCACAGGTCATGTTTTCTCTTGAAAATAATTGCCTTGTCAGTTACTCATTTTGTTTCTAAGTGATTTCTTTCTATATATCTCTCCTCCGCTGCCCTACTTTATTGAAATATTTTGGATATATACGCAATACGTGTTAATACTCCCATTTTTTCACCAATAACCGTCTTTAGAAGACACGATCGATTGTCAGGAAGTAAAGAGTTAAACCCAGGACTTGCGGGCGCTTTATTGATCAGGTTTCATTGTGACATGTGTCAATCATGGTGCATTCAGGACAACCGTCTTAGCGAGAAAAGGAGGTGTTGAACCCAGATAATACAGGCTTACACGCTGACATTGATGTGTCCTGCGGTTATGCGCCAGTATATATTGATGGCACCGAACAAGGTGCTCTGTTTTAGGCCTATCCCGCTAACGAAAGAAAGAGAAAGCCAAGGTTTATAACGTGCTTTGCAGCCTGAAGCTACGGTTGGTATGACTAAGCTATATTCTCTTTGCCCCGCCGCACAGAGAACACGACGAGCCTGCCGTGGCGACCCCCGGGCTCTGCAGCATTTCCCCCGCACAAGAACTTGAGCGCAAGTGCTCCGCTCCAGGATAGTCTGAGAAACGAGCACCTTACCGCGGTTCGCCGCATCCTCGGCATGCCTCGGTGCGGGTTAGCCTCCGCCATCGCAGAAGGTGGTTTCGGGCTTTTTAGGAGGGAGACTTGGCAATGATGTCCTCCCCCCTGCTCTCCCAGCCTCGCCGCGCCCGCCCGCCCGCCGGTGCCGCCGGTGCCGCGGTGTGACTGCGCTCCGGGACTGGGAGCCGGGGAAGCGGGCAGCCGCAAAGTCGGCGATGCAGCTGCCACGAGGAGGGTGGCAGCACTGCAGACGCGTCAGCAGGCTCGCGCTCGATTCGATTTATTTATTTATTGAAGTGGCCGCACTAACATCACTGCCCCCCCCCCCCCAAAACACTCCGGCACCTCGGTACAGGACACGCTTGTGCAGTTGTGCCGTTTGCATTGGCCTCCTTTTCCCACAAGCTGCAGTTTCAAAGGCAAAATAAATACTTCTGCAGATGTCTCTCTGTAGAAAAAAAAACTCTAAAGCATGCTCTTCTTCATGGAATTTTAGATAGTAGTTTTAGATAAATACTTCAACCACGTCTCATATACTTCACCGGTAAAATATTCTTACTGTATTCAGGCATTAGAGGATAGAAATTAAAAATATACACAAGACGACTTAATTGAATAAGATTATCCTGAAAGTGAGTTGTAGAATAGTGTCAAGTGGGTTAGTCTGAAATGTATTAATTTGAAAAATCTTAAATCCATAATTTATCTAAATATGTTAAATTCACCAATGATGTTAGCGAAGTAGGTGTAATGAGGGGTTTCAAAGTTGAAGGTTCGCATTTTTTTATGGGGTGATTGGTTCCCTGTTATTCGCTACAGTTATCTGATTGCCAACAATAATTCGGAGTCGATCGGGTCTGGGGAACAGCCGCAGCGCTTTTGAAAAGGAGTCATCCGGCCAGGACCTCGGCCAGCTCCCGCTCTGTCCACCAGCCGCTGGCCTGACCTTAGGCCAGCTGGACTCTGACGCCATGACTCCAGGACACAGAGTCGGCGAAATTACTCCCCAGTGCCAGCGGCTGACTGGTTTTAAAAATCACTTTATTAGCCATATACAATTTATTGCATTAGGAATTCGTCTTTTCGCATACGCCAGCTTGCTCTCCATGAGACACACAGACAGGGAGAGAAGCTTGGGGTTAGAGCGCAGGGTCAGCCATTTATACGGCGCCCCTGGAGCAGTTGGGGTTCAGGGTCTTGCTCAGGGGCCCAACGGAGTAGGATTCCTCTGCCGGCCGCGGGACGGGACTTGAACCGGAAACTTTCCAGCCACAGGCGCAGATCCTGAGCCACAGAGCCACCGCTCCGCCCGGGTCCATACGTTGAGTCTGCACTACGTCACGCGATTCACAAACCAAGTTCCTTGACATTTTATTATTATGATCTCTTGTGACTGTTCAAACAATCAAAATAAATCTGTAACACCCCGAGTGTCATATCTGGAGATGCTACATTATCATTATAAACTCCAGTATCCTTCCATAACCTTCGGATTAGGTAGCAGTAACGTGTAGCACTAGTTAGACCTCTGACTGGCGCGCTGATTTCGCTCTCTTAAACAAGTATATTTACCCGTGTCTTCCGCGGGCAGTGCTCCAGGACACGGACACACAAGAGTTTCATTGACTCACCGCAATCCTCGCCAGAGCTGTCTTAATAGACATCCAGGTGTCCAGTCTGCGGTCCAGAATAATGATAAATTTCACTCCAGGCTGGCGCTTTCTGGAGACAACGTGAAATGAAATAAAGAGAGATTTATTTGAAGAGACTCAAATAAAAATTTTAAAACGACAGGAATATTCACACATAAATGTTCTACGTTTATATATATATACGGTAGTAGTTCAGGTAGGTAGCTGCGTCAGCATGCGTAGGCTGCAAAGGAACAATAGGCCGAAACGTTGTGTTCTCTTTCTTCTTTTTTTCAGCATGGAATAAACCTATTACTTGTTCCTATATATATATATACTGTATATAAAATGCGTTTTTCTCATTCTAAAATTTAAGGGCAAAAAGGTGTAACTGTTTCAATGCTTTTCTTTCAATGGGGCACAGAGGATAATAGGGTTAACTGGACGAGCTGCGGTATATGAACTGTGCAGAGTTCCACTGTCCCTGTTATGTTCCACATCCCTCCTCTAGAGGGCGCTCCTACCCTTTTCTGTTATGATTAGGTTCTATTATCTCCCCGTGTGTCTTGCTTGTATTTTGGTTAAAAGCCTAGCGTCTCCGCAGCTCCTGGCTCAGCATTGGAAGACGGACGTCTGAATGGCCCGCCTATCCACCGGGCTCAGGAGAAGCCCGAGGGCACGGCCTTATCCCCAGGCATCCTGACCATCTGAGTCCAAGGCTCGGAGCGCCTGGTCCCGTTAAGGTTTCAGTTCTGTGTTCCCCTTCCCGGGGATTTTAACTGTCTTCCTCCTGGATGGATCTCCCAGCCTTTGGACAACGGACAGCGCCCTGATTACCCTTCCTGGGCCCGTCTGGGCTTGGCCGCCTCCCCCCTGTCTGTCAACCCGTCCCCTGATGTCCTCCTCCAGACCCTTCCGGGTCTGTAACTGCGCACTCCATGGGAGTCAGAACCGGCTCCCGTGACCGTCACAGTCACAAGATTCTTCTGACTGTCCTTCAAGAGATAATTGCAAAAGGCAAAGGTGTTTCTATAAAATAAATTATTAATAATCCATGTTTAATTATCAGATAAATATCTAATTCCTGATTTTTCTATTGCAGGTAGGTAAAAGTTGTAAGTTTCTATTCATTGCTAAATCCATTGGACATCGTGTAACCTTCACTTTTAATACGCAGGGATATTGTGCATGAAACAGTAGAGGTCTAATTCTGACTGCTGGTCCTTACAACTGTCTGAGCACTTCAATGCACATATTTTCCTTGTGACAGGCAGAATAATAGTGAACTCTAGCCAGCTGAACAGACTGGCACCTCCTCAGGGTAGCTGAGAACGCATTGTACTGCATCTCTTTGAGTGTTTCTCCCCATGAATGCCTGCACTTTACTGGCACTGAGCTGCCTTAAGCACACAGGCCACTCAGTGCAATACACCTGAGAATACTGCCAGGGCAATGAGCCCAGGTGTGTGTGCATGTGTGTGTGTGTGTGGGGGGGGGTTAATCGAACCTCGTTAGCTCCCTCAAAGAACCTGGTAGGGTTCCATCAGGACTCTGCAGTGCGGTCTGCAGGGATGCTACAAAGTCGGAGAAGGAGGGGTCCGTACCGTGGGATCAGAGTGAGGTACATCAGAACCTTGGCTAGGGCCTCCTCTGGAATCTCACTGAAAGAGGAGCATTCTGGGAGTGTGATGATCATGCTGGACTCTTCTCCCCGGCCCCCTGGCAAGGAAAAGCGTGTCACCGTCAAGGACTCAGCACAGTCTGAAATGCCAGCCCACTGACGTAACCGTGTCAGTGTGACTGTTTCGGCAGAAGCCTTCCCCGGGTGTTCCAGAAGGGTGCTGCAGACAGAGGATATCAGAGCCCATCGTGGTCAAGCTGTGGCAGCTGAGTGAGAACGGGACCAGCCGAACAGCAGCTGTGACATGCTGGTGTTCTCAGGGCTTGGGGTCCAGTGCAGACGTGCCCTGCACTGCTCTTCTGGGGGCTGCAACATGTGAGAAACAAAGCCCTGCCTCAGTGCAGAACCCCCTGATTAATTACTTCTTCTGTGTTACTGTGTTTTCAGTCTTGCTTGAAAACACAAGGCATTGATCAGTGTGCTGACAGAGCACTCTTATGCAGTACATTGGGGAGATTCTATAGATTCTCATCTGCATTTTCATGAGTATGTAAAACTTGTGCATTAATTAAGCAAGCCACCAGAATAGCTATCAATTCATATGCCCTAGTGCTCACTTCTTAAACTTGTCTTTGACAGCTTCTGCTCTAGACAGTGCCATCATTTGTTCCTTTGTTTTAAACACTTTGACAAGTGTCAGCATACTGTATGCGCATGCATTGACTCCGAGCCAGTGTTAAACGTGCTTTCCTTAAAGAGCAGTGAAGAACTTCAAAGGCATGTAGCGACTGACCTTTTCTTGAGTGTAAGGGCACATCTGGATCAGACAAAATGGCAGTCCTGTCTGGATCACTTTACACAGAAATCCCTGGGGAATTAGCTGCCTCTGTCCCCCGTCACCTGAGGAGGTGTAGGACAACAACTGGCCAGGTGACTGTTTAAAAACCAGGAAGTTGGGGCTTTCTGAGCCAGTTAGTTGGAGTGCTATCTGCTGCCTGGAGGACAAAAGACAGGACCTCTGTGTGATCCATTCAACAGAGGGAGAAGGACTGACAGGAGACCTCGGGATTTTGTAAGTTTTAAGATGGGTCTCAGAGAGAAAAGTCTTGGTGAGACACTGAACTGTTTTGAAGCCAGTAAGCAGTTTAGCTACCTAGTATGATATTAGGGAAGAAGAGGTTAGTCAGCTCAAGTGGAGCTTTGGGTTTGTTTTGGTGTTTGCATGTCATGGCTGCTGATCTTTCCCACACTGTAAAATAAAGAGCTCTGGTATTTTACCCTTAGGGTCATGTTTAGTGTGTCTGTTGTCCTAGATCTGCCTATGTTAAAATATCTCATATCTGTTTTAATATCTTGTTAGATAATATCTCATTATCTCATTAACAGGTTGTCACTCTGGCCAAACCAGTACCATTCTGAAGCACAGCACTTAGGCCCACAGCTGCTTAAAACAGTCTCCATGCAAAGAGATACACAAAGTGTCTCACCTGACAGATAGGCAATCTGCTTCTCCAAGTACTCATTGACTTCCTTCAAGGCCATTGGGATCGTTGTCTCTATCGGCACAGAAAGAGAAGAGGACAAGTTAGAAATGAATTGCTTTTTGGTAAAAGATCTCTGGTGAGAGAGAGTTCTGATAACGTCTATTTTACTCTATCATAATTACAATGCAAAGAGCATGCAAAATGTGTCTTATATGCAGCATGTGTGGTTTGAGAAGATCTAATTAATATCAATATGGCGATCAATGGTTGAGTAGAATATTAATATTACAAAGATAAGTAAAAAATTCCCAGGGGTCTTCATGGTTTTATGCATGATAAGCCTGATAATTTAAAAAAGCCCCTCTAAAGCTGTATGCTGCCCCTGCGCAGCCCGAACATCTCTGTAATCAACTGAAATCATGATTGCTTTCTGTCAGCTCTCAGCTCAGAGACAATGCCACCCAGTGGTGATGTGTGGCAATGACATCCACACTGGCAGGGATCAATTTTTCATGAACCAGCAAATGAAACAAACAGGAAAACGCAAGTGGAAGTTTCAACTGTTTTTAAACACTTGAAAGCATGTTTACTAATAGTGCAGTGTAAAACTAACGCGTGTCATGATTGCAGGGTGGTGTGGAAAAAGGGAGGAACAAACCATCAGAAATCAAGTCTTTCTCTCTCAGTTACACTCCCACAGCAGGGTAAAATATATCTGCACAGTGTGAGCACCAGAGCACCAGATTCTGGAGATATCTGCACAGTGTGTGCACCAGATTCTGGAGATATCTGCACAGTGTGTGCACCAGATTCTGGAGATATCTGCACCAGGTTCTGGTAGGTCTGCGGTCCTCTGCTCCAACATCCACGTTGTCCAGCCAAGGCTGAACTTTGGCCAGATCAGCTATAAGTGGGAGGCTCTGGCTTATGCTCAACTCGCTGATCCTGCTCTCCTTTCTTACCAGAGACAAGCAACACAGTAAAAATCACATTGGAAGGGCACAGTCAGCCCTGTTTACGTAGTTTAGTTAAGGAACGTGGGCAGGACTGTGGTGCAGCAGTTAACAGTGTTTGGGTTCCATTCCTGTGCTGCTGTCTTGTGGAGAATGTTCTCTCCAAGTTTGTGTGCATTTCCTCTGGCTGTACCAATTTCCTCCTACACTCCAAAGACATGCTGGCAGGCTAACTGGCCCTGGTGTGAGTGTGTGTCTGTGTCCGCCTACACTCTGATGGACTGGTGTCCCATCCAGTGTGTGTCTGTGTCCCCCTGCCCTGTGATGGACTGGTGTCCCATCCAGTGTGTGTCTGTGTCTCCCTGCCCTGTGATGGACTGGTGTCCCATCCAGTGTGTGTCTGTGTCTCCCACCTTGTGCCTGCTGTTTGCCGGGATAGGCTCTGCCTGCCCTGCAGGCCTGAATTGGAAGAAACATTTAGAAAATGGATGGATGGAGTTAAGGAGCTGGGCTGAGTTCCGTGTAGTGTAGGCAAAAGCTCCTCTTGGATAATCCTGGAGAAGCTAAATTCCTTTTCAAAATCCATCCCTGAGAATCCACACAGTATTATCCCCACTCGTATTTACAAGGTCAGTGCATGCTTCCAGAAGAAACGGGGTCTTTCAGATTTTAATGGGCATGGATGCCATGAAGGTGCAAATGTATAGAAACCCAGCTGCTTCATGGCTTGTTTGCCACGAACAGTGATCAGTTATGAGGAATGCAGTCGTTTTTGATGAATAAATAATGCACATTAAAAATAAATAGAACCTCAGACAGAAAAAAAAGCCACGTGTGCCTGGAGTTACTTTTACATTGCTGTAATAGAGTATGGCAGCCTGTCATTATATAGTTAATGAACTCTGTCTTTCAACTGCCATGGACGTAAATGTTTAATGAATGAACCTTACACCCCCCACTGAGATCGCACTGACTCTCAAAGGGGCACAGCATACCTATCTGTACAGTACATTCTGGCTCAGTACAGAGTTTCTACCTAATTACCAAGTTCATGTGTGGGCTTAACCCGACCAATGCAGTCACTCTTTAGAGACATTCAGCAGGAGTATCACTTCACAGAGATGTTGGAGGGGGAAAAGTTCACTTTGGGGCCTCCTGTATAACACCTCTTACATTTTCAAACCCATTCAGGTTACCCAGGATGGACCCCTGGCAGAATAGGGGTTAAACACATGGCTGAACATGTGACTTTTCAGGGCCCAGTCAATAAGGCAATTAGCAATGCATACTGTAAATCAGATTTTTTGTTTGGTAAGCTCTTATTGATCTTTTTTCCTTCTCTCTCACTACATCCACAAGGCAACAATCGTGCAACATGCTTTTCTGTTTTGATTGGAATCTCAGAGTGAATCATGCTCCACTGTCATTTCCTTAAAGCTGTATGAGCAAAACTAGAGATGTATTCATAACACGAACGAAAACTACCTAGCCTTCTGCTTGATTGAAAGGCGATTATCATTAAAAAACTGGAACAAACCTAACTTTATTTTTGTGTTTTCATTCTGTCATGAGACATCGGCGTGCGCCCCTGTCTTGTTTTCACAAACACAGACCCAAAGCCAGCCACACAGCAGACTGGGCATCACATTCACTCTTTGTTCAGATGCTGAGGATATATTCTTTTATTCTATGACATAGTACAACTAGCAGATAAAATACAAAAATGATAGGAGAAGCACTGATGCTTCTGTCCTCCATGTTAACTGACTGTGATGACTATTAACAAATAGAAGACTGATTGATTGGCTGATGTCAGTTTTCTATGCAGGTTGACTCATCCCATGTGCCTGCTGTCCAGATGAGCAGCTGTCCAGAGGTTTAGTGGGGCACAGGAGGCACACAGATGGTGGGTAACTGTGCCCAGGGCACAGAAATTGGACGGAAAAGCTGAACTCCCCTCCTGTACCGTACCCTGGTGGTTTTTTGGAGGTCCAGTGTGCTCATATGCCCCATCCCCCAGATTGTCCAGGGTTTTAGGAGGGTTTCAATTTGTCCTGCTCAATGGAAAGGGATAGACGTGTTGCAAAACAAGGACTGAGCCACTAAGGAGGTTAATTTTAATGCTCTTAGTCTTATAAGGTTAAGCACATTTCTTTGTCCTACATCAACGTGTTGCAGGAGTTTCGGAGTTTTAAGCATTAGTAGTCATGGAGAATGGAAAAGAGAAAGTATATAATGAAGCAAGGTATCATACAGCTCTTGTGACCTTTCATTATTATTCCATCCGCTTGCCTGTGTTTTACAGAACAGAACACATTATTTTAAAGCTAATCCCCAGCAGTGCTCCACGGCACAGAAACACTTCCTCCATGACCTCTGCTGCCCAGACACCGCTGTCCGTTGTCAAACGGCACGATCACTATTCTGGTAATCTGGGGCCATGCAGTGTAGGTGGTAAGGCATTGGACACGTAACCGACGGGTTGTGGGTTCGAGTCTTCACCGCAGACACTGCTAATTTACTGTGAGTGAGGTAGTCTACCCCAGTGGCTCCAAATGGGGCTGGCATTGCCAGGATCGGCTCTGCAATCCAGCAGGAATCAGGAGCTCTCCGTGTGCTTGACGCCATGGAAACCAGGGGAGTCTCAGGCCCCATTGGCTGCTGTGGCTTGAATATACTGCACTAATTACCTACTTACCTCCTGTAGACTAAAATACACTAAAATATCCTCCACTGTCCTCAACTGACCAGAGCGGCCTCACTGCATCAGAACGCTCTCACCCGTGAGCAAGGACATGATATAACTTTTTTGCAGCTTTTTAGAGCGGACGAAAGAAAGAGATGGCAATCTGTGCAGTATATGCAAACACAACTACATTTGATAAAAGAGAGATGCTCACATTACTCGATCAGGCAATGGGACCCATGTATCAAAAGACCGCTAAACCTTCTCAGCTTTCAAAAACCCTATGTAAATGTGTCTCACAAAACGTTGTTTCACAGACTCCAGCCTTTCCTCAGAGATTATAATTTGGCATTCACGTGTAACTAATGGATATCTCTATGCATTTTTAAATCATACTTTATCCACCATTTTATTGATTAATGTCAGTTCTGCATGTTTAAACATGACTTTTTTACAGTTCCTGAAACTATTCAGTGTGCTTTTACAGTAGACTTGCTGACCCCTTGCACATACTGCACATGTTCATTTTATGATGTTCATGGATTTTTACTTCTTCTGTGGAGGTCAGGCGTTTAGTGTTGTACCAAATGTACACAGGTATCACTTTATATTTTATAAAAGGCTTTAGATATTTGCTCTGCTTGACATACATTTCTGAGATCTTGATAAACTTTCATCATCAAATGAGTTGGTTCATTTGGCAAACACTTTTGCTTAATTTTGCTTTAATAAGAGCCTGTTTCTTTGAATCAAGCAGTAAAACCTCATTATTTGTTAGTGAAAAAATTCATTTCACTAACATGAGACAGATACAGCACGTGAAGTTAATGGTCATTTTGTGACTGTGATTACAGGATCGTGTGCGTGACAGAAATTCATTCAAGAACAATTTTTGCTTCACATGGATTTAAGCCTGCTCATGACTCCATTTTAATTCGTGAATAGTTCTTGCAAGTTTTTAAAACTTGTTTTCTACGTTCATGAACATTTCAGGCATGAACTAAACTGTATGAATGGTCACAAAAGGTTATTTATATTTCTGCGGATGTGCTTGTGGAATAGTGACTGTGTGTCACAAATAATGAAAACAAGAACTGAAAACCAGATGAAGCACAAATAAATGCAATTTCTGTTTACACGGCTGGTGGATCATTCAAGTGCCTGTTTTCAGGGTGTTGTCCTTCTGCTTTGTGCTTTGCTAGCGCTACAAACACCTATCCAAATTTGTAAAGGGACAAGAGAAAGTAGCAAATCTTGGACTTCTTAGTGTATTGGTAAAGGCAAGGCTGTGATATAATGTAAGCAGATGCCATGACAATGCTCATCTTTTCTAAGATACTGTTTCCTCTGCCATCCTCTCTCTCAGCTGTCTCTTGCTGTCTCTTCTGTTGCAGCTGTTTCTCTGCTGTGGTTCCACATGTAGCAGTTTCAAACTTCACCGGCCCTCTGACAGCTACCAGAAGACACCGCTATCCGAGGAGGACAGGGGCTCAGCTAAGGCAGTCTCCGTCTAGCTGCATGATCACTGTTACTGAGAAGGTGTACATGAAGCAGCTAGACGGAGACCTTCTCAGTAACGGTGATCATGCAGCTAGGACATGAATCACAGCCAACATCTCTTTCCCAAGGCTGGGAACACAACTTTTGCAAACACAGGAACAAGAGATCAGGGTGTGACAGTAAATACTGCTTAACTAAGTCCAGTGTTTAAACAATTTTATTTTATGTATATATGAAGTTACATAGAAGAGAAACAATTTCAAGTTTCTTGCAAAGGGCAGAAGCGTAAGGTAGAATAAGGACAGTTAACCATTAAAGTGTGTTACTTTTACTGTATTCACTCTAAGAAGTACTTACTGTACTTCTCTGTAGGACTCCAGTAAGGTTAGCTGGCAGTTGCTAAGCTTAAAAAAGTGAGTTTTTCAAGTGCAGGAAATACAGTTGTGAAGGCTGCACTTCACAAAACCTTCACAGGTAACATGAGATCTCAAAAGAACATATCATTGTTCTTCCTCCCCCATCCCTGACAGGCAAAATCAGGCCCAGCCGGGAGCAGCATGACTGGATTGTATTACACACCCATCATTAAACCACCGAGAACTCTCTCCTGCTGCAAAAATAGAATGAGCTGCAGCCCTTGGGCCAATGTCCCTTTAAAATCGAACATTACAAGGTGAAGATGGAGGCACCAAAATAAAACCACAGAGATCCACGAGAGCACAGTCATATCAAACTCAGCGAGCTCGTTTTCATGACTCACTGTGAAAGACACAGCATCTCTCTCCATTCGTGCTACTTTTACAGTAATCCGACACAGAAGATGAACTCTTATTGCTCTGTGTGTAAAGAAAACTTGCCAGACAACAGCCACAGAACAAAATAAAAGGTAACCAAGTCTCTCAATCCATACCAAAGCTAAGAGCTCTGTTTACCTTTCACTAAATCCAGCCGTCTTCTGCTGCCTCTGTTCCATTAGTAACATTAGTGAGGCCACTTTGAGGAGGCACTGCTGGAGACACACTGTCCCAGTGTGCCAAGACTCTCTGCATGGGGATCATTCAAAACATGCCAAGCTGACACCTCACTGATGCAGCAGAGCTTCTGTTATTGTTCGGCACACAGATGAGATAAATCTCATGGGAAAAAAAAGGGTGAAAGCTTTATTAAGGCTCCCGAGGTGGATGAAACTAATAGCAATCTCTCTAATCCTAAACATTGCTGAAGTGAGCTCTGCTTTTCTGGGATGGCTCTAGAAGATCTCGGAGGACAGGACATTAGAGCTGTGCTGCAGAGTGCACAAGGTTTGCAGCAATGCAGTCTGAAACTGGCTGGGGCATCAAGATCCCCCGCCAGGAGCTGGCTGGCAGATTTCAGACCGCTAGTAAGAGAGGTACTCACTCTGCAGTGTGCTCTCCAGCTCCAAGCCGGCCTCCATAAAGCTGTGATAACTTTCCATCTCCCTCTCGGATATCTGCACAGACTCCAGCGATGATGTTCCCATGACCTGACCCCTTTCCCTGGAATTGTGGGAATCAGAATCCATGGATCCTCCAGGTCCCCCAAGAGGGGCGTCGGGTCCGCGTCGTCCTGCCACGTTCACCCCAGCTCGTTCCAAGAAAGGGGGCGCTTTTCAAACAAACCAGCCACTTGAAAGCAATGCCCCTGCATTGGATGCTACCGCACCGACTGCTGTCGCGCTTCTGTTAGCGATTTGCTCCCGTTTCTGTCTCCCAGAGGCGGCTAAAGTCACCTTGAGCCATGAAAAGTGTATTAACACACTGTGGGAGAAAGGGAGAAGTGCGGTCCAGAAAAATCAATGAAGAGCTCAAGTTATGTTGCAGCAGCATGGCTCAGGAGAGATCCATAACTGGCACAGCAGTGCAGAGGGGAATATAACTTTAAAAAAATTAAGCAACCGCAAAACAAGGCGAGTGAATAATTCACCCTCTGAAAGCTTGTGCGCTGCAGTCCCTCTGTGTTTTCTGGCCTCTCTCTCCCTGGGTCCCAGTGTGTCAGCCGCGTGCTGCCAGAGGCACTGGCTCCTGAAACTCTGCCAACTTCCTCCCTGGCTTTGCTTTTTAATGAGGACGGTAAGAGTGACTCCTCCTTCCTCTCGTTGACCGCCCCTCTGCCCCAGGTTCTGCTGCAACTACGGCCGGCAGTGTAGCTTCTAACCAGGAGTCAGCGCAGCCTTGCAATTTGAGAGGACTGGCAGCCAGTCTCTCCCCTCTCTCTCTCTCAGACACACACATCCACACACAAGCGCACGTTTCAGTGAGCCGGTTTGTGAAACAGTGCCTGGCCCTCACGCAGCTACAAGCTTCCCGGCTGTCAGCTCGAAAGGTGACCAGTTCAGAAGGACGACCCGGGTATATCCCAGCTCACAGCAGGTGATCCAGATCACCTCGAACCACCCCCCACCCCAGCAGATCCTCTGATCCTTTATCACAGACAGGTTGACATTTACAGAAGCAGGGCCTGTTTCCAGAGCTCGTTCTCCCCCCAGCCCAGACCTGCACTACAGCAAAGAGCCTTGAGCCACGAGGCTCAGCCCTGTGCCCCTCAGAGCTCAGTTTATTTCTTCCTGACTCATTTTTAATTTCTTCTTGTCAGTTTACTGATTTGAGGAGTAAAAGAAGTGTCAGTAAAAAATATCCCAGTCAGAAATACTTAACGTTTTGAAGTAGTCTCTTCTTACTTGTCAATAAAATTGCTTCGTTCAGTGTTAACAGAACCGTTTGAGTGACAATCCTATGTTAATATGTTGAGTCAATTCACAATTTGTTTTGTCTTATTATTCATTTGTATTGTGATATGGAGAATATATTTGAATCTCCATCAATTCTTCCTGCATTAAAAAAAATCACATGTAAAAGTACAAGTGGGAGATTCCAGCAGAGCACAACAAAAAACAGCCAAGGTCAAGCTTAAAGAACCTCAGGAACACAACAATTGAACACTGCACATGAAGAGCATTAGAGCCACAGCTGGTGAGCCGACTACATCAGAGGCACCCGAGGAAGACTGGACCTGCTGTCAGGCGTGACGAACTCACCTGGCGAGACACTCTGACCCTCTCACACACCACCTCTCTCCAACAGTTTCGCTTGGCCATGGTCTCGTGACCTTTACCGATGTTTCAGAAGCCCTCTTTCACCCTGCGCCCAGCACAAACTGAGACACACCGTCCCCCGACCCTGGGCAGCTCTGGCTTGCTGGACTTGGTTCAAGTCTTCCTCAGGACAAGGCCGGAGGCCAGCGGAGGAGCAAGGCGGCTGTGAGAGATACAGGACCAGGTGTATCTAGGAGGGGTATCTAAATTAAGGCAAACGCCATTCAAACCAACACGGATCAGACCAGAGAAGCAAAACCGAACAGGATGATAAAATGATCCAGATCAACAGGAGATAAACAGAATGCAAAACAAAAGAGAGCCTCAAGCATTTCACTGTATTGTTTTTTATTACTGAAAGGCTTTCCAGGTTGGATGCGCTGAAGAGACTCGCAGCGAGAGGCCGTCTGAAGGCGACTCCTGCACCCCCATGCGTCTCCTAACGGGTCCCGCTGGCGAGAACGAGAACGTGCACCTCGAGGAGACTCGCCAGGGACAGCATCGCGAAACCCCACCCCACCCCCCGCACCATTAAAAACACATGCTCTTCACATTCAGAGCACTTCGGAGTTCCATTTTATCTGCTTTTTGTTTTTTTTTTACAAAACATCACTGGAAAAAAAGGCTGCGTTAAAAATACAAGTAAATCCCGTGGTTCTTTTCATCAGGCAAAGGCGATGCCAGGGCATGTTAAAGGCTCTTAAAAATCATACTCAGCACGCACTCGTTACCAGGCCGCAGGCGCCCCGCCTCTCCACGCCCTGCTCTGGAGTGACCAGCTTGTCGGTGACGCAGGACGCGTGTCCAGGTCCAGCCAGGCCACAGAAGAAAGCACGACCCCCCTTCCCTTCCTTTACAGCCTTCAGACTCGGTCAATAAAAACTGCCCTGTTTTCCACTCGATCAGAACCTGAAGTTCCACGTGTGCAAAGACAAGTCGTAGCATCGAGATCAAATCCCTTTTTGCTCCTGGAACCACTGCCCGAGCATCACTTTAATCCTCGGAAAGAAACCCCTTCAACCACCCCCCTCCCCCAAGATGTGATTTGTTCCAATTACAAAGATGTTCCTGACACCTTTGGCTACGACAGCTCCAATACTGCAGCTTTAGGGATGGTCTTTTTAAATGGCACTACTTTAAAGCAAGTAGTACTCCCTGGCCTGTGTTTTCTTCAGTGTCTAATTCTCCTGTATCGTGCTCATCTCTACACTGAGGAGCGGAGTCTCGCAGCTCACGCTCCGCCTTAAATACATTATTCATAAGCATCCTTTGCGCCAGCCTATCACAACAGAGCAGGGCGGGGTTTAAAGGGCAGTGCGGGTGGGGTCAGAGCATTCACACTGGTGAACTGGTAAATGAATCCGGGTGCAGGCTGATCAATCCATATTGATTAAAAAAAATAAAACAACATCAACGGTAATAAAAAATAGTTAAACATTACACATGTCAATAAATACGTGAATAATTAAGAAGACTATGCACAAGTAAAGACAATCATTCCCTAGGGTGTGAAGTGATGCAGGAAGCTCTGTACAGAGATGGAATGTATGAAAGCACAGAACAAAGCTGACGAGACCCCAGCTCATGGCGCCTGAGACACCGGCCACAGGACCAAGGACAGCCTGAGTGCTGCCCGCGGAGAGGCACATGTCTTCATAGTGGCCCTCTCACGAGCCTTTGGGGTGGCCCCTGGGGAAACTCCGCCACCGACAGGGCGCACCCCAGTGTCTGCTGGTACCGAGCGACCCGGAGCCCCACTGGACAGAGACGACCTCCAGAACCACAGGCTTCACAAGGCAAAATGAGAACACAGCCGAAGGATGAAGTCTCCCCGTTCATCACACCACGCAGGACACAGGTTCAAAAGCCATGGACTCGTCCTCTCACTCACTCACTCACTCGACATCCTGTTCCCCATTCACACCGTCTCCTCACCTGCCCTATTCCTTTCTCGGGGGCTCAGATCTCTCCCCTGCAGTCTGGGCATCGGGCTCATACACAAGTATGAGAAACACGGAGAGCCAGTCTGCCATCCTGACAAGACAGGAGACCCGGCATGAAACGGCACTGGCTCTCTGAGCAGCAAGAAAAGAGTCGGGGGGGATTCAGGTCACGGCCCTAGACCCAGAGGAGACCCCGACGGCCCCACACAAGAAAAGAGTAAGGCAATTCGCACACGCACAGGCAATGGGCCCCGAACCCCCTCTCACCCTCTGCATCACTCCCGTCGGTCTCGGACCCCCGCAGAACCCCGCACGTACCGTTCGAGTCCGGGAGGGGAGGGCGAGTACAGGCTGAAATGGAGTTCGTTGGGTCGATGCACACACACAGACACACACAGACACACACAGACACTTTCTCACTCTCCCGTACAGCTCATGCAATGTGTTGTGCCATTGGCTTTGGGTCACAGAAGGCGGAATGGAACCGGCGTTGAGGACTGCCCTCTCCACCGTGCCACAGCAGCTGCGCCGGCCTCCACCCAGGAGGAGCGGGAGGACCATGCTCCCTCAGGTACTGCTTCGTACCCAGAACAGAGCAACCCGGCAGGAAACCGGGACCCCAGTCACCTATTCCCCAGCTAATGGTGTGGTTTGCGCCAGTGACAATCATCGCCTTCGAAATTTAGTAAAAAAAATCCTCCTGCAGCTAAAGCAAAACTTAACATCTGCTGGGATTCCTGCCATGCATTTCCACTCCAGGAGAATTCTGGGAATGGAGGACAATAACCTATAAAACCTTTGCAGCACAAAATGAGGCCGGGCCCATCAGCTCAGCTCTTATTGCATTAGATCTTCAGAAAAACACCTTCCGCCCCTCTATTCAAACAAAGGACAGAGGTCATTATGAACAGTGGTGGTAAAGTTTTCAGCGCACATCCAAATGAAACCACACTGCTATCCAGGTACCAGCTAGGATCTCTCTGGTGGTGGTGAAGTGGTGAACGTGGCTCCTTTCACTCAATTCCTGACTCAGTGTTTGTGAGTAATGTTGCATCGCTGAGAGGAGCACATTGGAAATGCGATCCCTGGGGCACAGCCCCTGGTGGCACAGAGAGACAGTGCCACAGCACATCTCATCAGCAGGAAGACGACATGGGCACCGGGTGAGCAGAAGTCCTGTCGAGTGTCCAGGTGGAACAGCCTCTCAGTTCAGCTCCTGCAGGTGCTTGTAGGACAGGGGCACGACAGCGCACACCTGCGGAGAACACATAGAGCCGTCAACCGCGTACCCAGCCCACGCCAGCCGGTCTGCAATCCGGCTGAGACAGCAGGAAGAGGCTCAGTGCATTCCACATTGCGAAACAATAAATGCTTGTACTGAGAAACGGGCCAAAGTAGGAAAAATCACAAGGTCTCTACTGTATTTTTGCCCTGGGCCAAGATCCATAGCTACTCCTTGCCAATGAATATCCAATAAAAAACTAACCTCAGCCCTCATCTTTTTTAAAACAATAAAGACCTTTACAACATCAATATGCAAGACAATGTTATTTATTCTATTTGTAACAGGGCCGTCACTTAAAGCACTCTCAAGAAGGTTTTGCAGTTCTCAGACAACCAAACGATTTAAGCCTTGTGATTTCTTTTACTTTCACCTGCCCCCGAGTGTGATCACAGCCAATCAGCATTCCCGAAGTCTTGATTAGTCACAGACTACACTACTGTCCAAACATCAAGTGCACAGCATTCCACAGCAGCCCAGGAACAAAGTGCACACAACACGCATGCAGTGAGCAAGGCCCCAGACCGTGAAAGCTTAAAGGTGCAACCCTTGCAAAGCCCAAGTGTGCCTGATTAGACACTCCACTATTCGGTCAGAAACCACCGTTAAAAAATAAACCTGTTCTGAGAAAAGAGTGACATTGCACCTTTACACCTGATCATTTGCGCGCACATACACTCTCACAGCACAATGAACAAAACCAAATAAGATTGATTAAAGACAACCCCACACCAGCACATCTCTTGAGTTGATTTTAAGGAAAGAACTTGGTGAGTAAAGAAAATCGAATGACAGGATATGCAAGGGCACAAAACATTCAGGTTCCTACTGTAAATGCTGAGCCTGAGGCAAGATGGTTTTGGCTGGATGACCAGGCTGGGAGAACCCAGCAATGGCCTTTGGTTTTGGACTGTGCAGAGGATGGTACTCCAGCCATGCACTAGAAGGTCTGATTACCATCTGAGCAGAACAGCTCATGAATAGTTACGAAAACAGAGACAATTGGTTGGTATCACTGGAGTCCCCTTTTGGTTATATTATTCATGAGCTTGCATGACTGCAAATTCCCACCTAGCAGTGTATGAAACTGTTCCCCAGTTGGAGAAATTCAGGAATGATGCTACTGAACAGTTCATTCACTGTCTGAACAAATACTCCGCTTTACTCCCAAACAGGATTCGATAACCACCATCTTGTTCATAGATCAGTCAGATAGGACATTTGCAGTTTAATCAAACATCTGCAATGGAGTGAACTGGGGAAGGGTGTGTGATGCACGGTTTCGTTGGACTTATTCACAGAGCTGCTCACAGCTAGAGTGCCCGATGGCTAAAAAAACAATCTGCGTTACCCTCTTCGCCGTTTTGTGCCCCAGCAGATGCCAGGTCAATCTATTCTGATTGGTCAGAGCCACAGTCCCGCAAACTGCAGGGATCTGGTACCTGTTTAAAGCACAGTATTGGACTCGTCTGAAAAGGTTCTCAAAAGCAGGGGCCGGGCTGCAGATCGGGGAGACAGGACGCCCCCTGCATTCGACTGACCAGGCTTCTTCTGAAATGGTGAGGCAAGAGACATTTAGACACAGACAAGCGTCGCACTTAGACTGCTCTGCACACACGATGCGCCGACACAGAGACACAGCCCGAGCTTCTTCAGCCAAACTCCACTCCAACACACTCCCTTACCAACTCCACATGCCTACAAAGCTCACCTTGTTTTTCACACCAAATGAAGTCTGCACAACATTCACTTCTGCCTGCAAATGCACTGTGTAGATACCTAGTGTCTTAGAGCACAAAAAATGTGTATGACTTGCCTGACATCTGATATTAACATTGTTATAACACTAATTATATTAGTTGGAGAACGAACAATAGCACAATAAGTAACATGAACTTGTTTTACAGTTGTTATCGATGTCTCCCTGGGGATTGTCAATGGAAATGAGCCTGCAAGCTACACTGTAAATACAGTGCATCCTTTGTCATCTATATACCACCTATATTATTACTGTAGTTGCCTCTGGCGAAAAAAAATAACTAACATAAACAAAATGCATGTAAAATGTATTGCTGCTCAGCATGCAATTCAGATTTACAGCGGGCCTTAGACCACAATGGAATAAGTTATATTTATCAACACAAGACCTGTAACAAGACTAAGAAAAACAGCATTAGAGGTCAGGTGACACTGTCATTTAAAGGTTAAGAAATATTAGATATCAGGCCTGGAATGTGAAACGCTTTGGCCTTCTCAATTCAAAGAGACATCCGCTCAAAGACAAGAGCACTGGTTGACTGAACAGAACCGGAAAACCTTAAAGGCTAGAGAGCTCTGCTGCATTACCGCGAGCCCTGTCTCCTCTCACCTGGTGAAAAACTGGGAGCTGTTTTCCACTCTTATTATAAATGACATCAAATAGATGAGTTAAACAATCAACAGGTTACTTCACTCAAGACGCCGGACCATATTGTATAGACACCATGATGAAAATGCAAATCCATTTTAAAATAGTATATATGTAATTAATGAAATCCTGAGCAGTTAATAAGGACCTTAAGAATTAAGGTTCAGCATTGCAGAACATAACCATTACTAGGACCTGGGCTTATGAGCTTGTCAATACATGCAATTAAAACTGATACAACTGGCAGCATTAAAGCAAACCAGTGTCTGTGGGATAAGATGAATTCCCCAGTTCTGCGGGCTTGCTACCGAACACACAGACTCATGCTGTACCAGAGGTGACCTCAGGCTGATGCTGAGGGGCTCAGGATGCAGGCATGCAGGCAGGCAAACCTTAAGAGAACCTCAGCTTGCGGTGCATTCTCTCATACAGGCATGCAAAGAAAACAGGCACAACAACAGGCTGTACTGAAATATTGACACGCTCTGCGTCAGAGGACAGAGGAGGGCAGTTTCAGTGTCAAAAAAGAGTTCACAGAAACTGCTCTGCCGTTCAGTTCCCAGCATTCTGCGAGGTGCCCTGCAGGACCGGAGCAGGATGCACACGATTAATGTACAATGTTTTCATTAGCAATCAGGAAAGGTATGCTTTGAAACTGGTGCTCCGTCCTCATGCCCCCAAACGGGCTGCTAAGACTGCTCTGCAGTTTCGGGCTGACATGACATGACATCGGAAAAGTCACCTGAACTCACCATCCCCTTCATCACAGCTTGGGGAGGGTGGTGATTCAGAGACGGTCAGTACATTCTGGTCAAAAATGGGTCAACATGCAAATACCGTGGAGGCCAATTATGCAAATACCTTCCTGGTTAAGAACAATAAATGACCAGTGCACGTCCTGATTCACACTGGGGGCTTGTGGTAATCTGTACGCGAACCCTTGAGGGTGAGATAAGGGTTCAACTGGGCATATTTACTGAAAATTTCAGGGGGGTTAAAACTTAAATGTTTTATATTTACTGAAATTTTAAAGGCAATTTAAACCTGCAGTCCTTACAAAATGCAAAACCAGCCCGATTAGCATTCTCAAACATTTGCTTTAGCAAATTTTGAATATTGCCTTTAGAAAAAAAGAGGTGGAGTAAATATTACTCCTGGTTGAAACGCAGTCAATTCACCCCAACATCTTTTTTCAAGGCAAATCCGTGCGATCCTGGAAAGAGATTACAAGACTTGCGCTCTCCGGCTTCCTGATCGCTTTGGTCTAAAGCTCTGCGAGCTGTGCTGTTCCAGCACCGACGTTGCACAGGCAAAAGCACCACACAGGTAGCTCAATTCCAACTCCTGCGGCACCACTGGGCACGGCAGGGAGCCGGCAGGCAAGACACAGGCACTGACACAACCCAAAGAACAGGCAAGAACACCTCAATCACTCCACGAAAAGCTGTGACTGCTGGTGGTCTGAGACAGCATGAAGATTGTGGAGGTTCCAGAGGAAGGAAGGTGCTGCTTGATCTAATAGACCACAGGAGGAACACGGGAGAGAGAGAGAGAGAGGGATCAGGGAAGAGAAACAGAGGGAATAGGAAAGGAGGGGGGGAAAGAAACACACAGCTCATAAGCAGTAACAAACAAACAGTCTGACTAGAGGAAGAGAAAAGGGACTGAGCACTGCAGCCCCTTGGCAGAAAGAAGCAGCACAGCATACACAGCACAGTCACAGAGACTGGGATTGTCGGAATAATCCACTCATGAATGGCTGCCCCCGACAACTCTGGATTTAAACCGGATTATTGCTCAGAGCTCGCTCGGGAAGGCGGATTAGCTATTCTTCGAGAAAATAACGTGGCGAGTGTGATGTTGTGACGGGCCAGCCCTGGGGGGGAAAAAAAAAAAACACAGTTTTGCATTCAACACCTCTTTCCCACAGCAGCGAACACAGGGGACCCGCCTTTTGTAGGCAAGAATGTGAGTGAGTTGTGGAGGAAGGCAGGAGGAAGGGCTTGTGGAGGATGAGAGGATGTGAAGATGGCAAACTGTGGTCGGTCTGCACAGAGGGGCGCTGAGCGAGACGATGGGGGGGAAAGCCAGAGAGATCACAGTGCAGCTGGGCTTTCACAAACGGGCCAGCACCTCTCGCCTGGGTGTTTAAAGAGTGCTTGTAGAAGAGCAAGTGGAGCTCGAGGGAACCCACACCCGTCTGAGCCAGAGGGAGTTTGCCTACACTGGAGGGGGGGGCACACTGTGGTGGACTAACCTGGCGCGAAGCCGCGGCCCTGGGCCGGCGACAGATGACCAGCAGGATGTCGGGTAGCAGGCTGACCACGATGAGCAGGATGATGATCAACCAGGCCGAGACGGAGCTCAGCAAGTTGGCGAAGACGAAGTACATGCGCTGCTGCTTGAGGAAAGGCCTGTTCGGGGAGAGGGAAGAGACACAGTGCTCTGAAGGAGTCTGATTCCTTTCCACTAAACATCAAACCCCAGAGTTAAAACAAATATTTCAAATCAGAGCTAGCATTACATCTGCTTCTTATTTCATACTAAACACATAAAAATGTGTTTTAAAATGTAAATTTCAGCCTTTTTCCTTAGTCCACTCAGAAGTTGTGTTCTCTTAGAGTGACTGCCTATATTTCCAGAAACAACAAAGAACTGTATGTCAGTGTTGCAGTACTGCCTTTGACCCACAGGGTGGCGCTCTGCTCACCATATGATTCCACCCCAGAAGAAGCTGAAGAAGATGTAGAAAGCCAGGGAGCCCCAGATGACAAAATGGTTAATCCAGGTCCAGTGCCGGGTGTCCAAGGCCAGCTGCGAAGACAAGGATGGATGAAGCAACTGACCTGTCTTAGTCTTAAGTACATCGTCATTGTCACTTAATTAAAACTATATTGTCCAGCACAGTCAGCCTTCTCAAAACTAAGGCCACACAAAAGACTGAAAACTGATGGCTAAACTGAAAAGTCCTCCTCCTCAGTGGAGAACAAGCAAAACCTTTATGACCATCAGCAGGAACAGTTCCTGAGTCTAAGCCTCATAATAAGCAACCTTGTCACACATTCTCACCTTCCCTGTGAAATCACACAGGACACCGAGGAGGTGAAGGAGACTGCTGGCACTGGGACAAGCGAATGATGTAAAAAGAACATAAATTAAAGTCGATGACTTTCAGTTCAGGTCAGTAAATTGACAAAGCACCATAAACTACAGAAACACTGGCAGGCTTTTACAGACACCATGTTCTCACTTGCCAAGCTGAAAAAACACTTAAATGTGCAGTCTTTTCTTACCTTCAGTGTTACAGTGAAGACAAGTACAGTGAACACAATTGTTCCAAAGGTCCAGTTTCCAAACACCTGAAAATAAAGCAGTTGCACAATTTAAGTATTAAGTGGATCAAAGTCCTACAAAAGCCCTGGTGGTCCAGCAATGACTGAGGATATCAGACAGTAGCCTACAGGATGTTTCACAGCTTATGAAGAGAAAGCAAAAAAAACCCCAGCTCAGACAAGCAAAGACTCCAGAGAGTCCAGCGGTGTGTCTGAGGTGCCCTATAGATGGGACAGCACTGACCTGCCCATTGTCCTGCAGTGCAGGATTGCTGAAGAGACAGCGTGTGCCGAAAAAGAAGACCAGCCCCTCGAAGGCCCCCAGCAGCGTCCAGTACAGGAAGGGTCCCCAGAGCAGCATGGCATTCTTCGTAATCTCCCTGAGGCGGAGAGGAGAGGAACGATGAGAGAGAAGACTGATCAACCAGCTATACAGCACTGGAATGAAAGACAGACACTACCCGCCAAGAGTACTATCTACTGCCACAGCACAGGGGCAGTGAAACAGTTTTATTCCCTCTAACAACATGAGATGGAGCTCACATCTTTTCAGGCTGGGCAAAAAAAGATGGAGAAAGATTTACTACCGTTTCATATCCAGATATATAAATTCTGATAACAACACAGACGTACTGTGAAAAATGCAGATGTGTGCATGTCCTAATCTCACTATTTAATTTTCAAGGAATTCCTGACACATCCAACCTAGAAAACATCCGTGTCGGGCTTCAGATTTCTGGATATTTTCTATTCAAATATGATCTTCTGTTAGGAGAAAGTTTCATATTGAATATCTGCTACGAAAGAGACGGAGACAGATGATCCTGATTCCTCTCCAACTACCATGGTGAATCAAACACATAAGTGACTATCCGTTTATTCATTTGCTTTCGAATTGCACGGATGTGCAGGGTGTGCAATATTACTTTGCACCAATCCCTGTGTCCTAGTGGTATGAAGTGCGTGGATCTGCGACCTACTGAGCTGACCGGAACATCACTGTTCCCGAGAATGCATCCTGCAGTAGTAATATGAAAAAGGTATGGGCACATGTGAAACCCAGGGGGGTCACAATGTTCATTCCACTTACAATCCTGGCTTGTACACGACCACAGATTGCTGTCAAGACTGCAGAAATACTTACTGTGTAGGAATCCGCTAAGATCAGCATATTCTAGGAACGATTCACACATAGTGTACAGATCCCTCTCCAGTACCAGCAAAACAAACACCGCCTTTTTACCAGACAGGGACTCCTCCGCCCTCACTCCAGCCTGTGCTTCCTGATGAGCCCTACCTGTAAAGTTTTGCATCCTCCATGAGAGTCTCTATGCAAATGTGTTGCTCCAGGAGGCTGTAGGCCAGGATGGGCATAGAAGTGAAGCAGATATTGTACATCGTCAGGTAGGCTGCGTCGTATAGGGGCTGGCGGGGGAGGGAGGGGAGCACTGAGGGTTAATAACACATGGACAGGAGCGCTCACACGCACGCACACTCGTTCACAAGCCTGCAGCTGCAGCTCAGGGGAGTCTGCACAGCCACAGTTACTGGTTCACTTTGCACTGGTGCTGCAGAAAGACCAGCTGCTCTCCAGCTCTGAATGACGGTCCCTCTGAGAAGCAGCATATAAGCAGATGCTTAAACCTAAAAACCCTTCTACCACACAACACAGCAGGGGAGGGCAGTTCTAGCGACTCCAGTCCTTGGGTTCTGCTGATTTCACAGGCAGTTTCTAAGTAGCATCACTCAAAAAAACAGTTCAGATATGGAATGAACACCCTCAAGGGCTGGAGTCGCTGTACTGGGGCGGATCCCATCTGGATCAGTGTGTATTGTACGGGACAGAGCAGGGCTTCAACCCGGGCCCTCTGTGATCCGGACGGGCTGAGCTCTCAGTCGCGTCATCGAACCCCGAGCTGAACCAATGAGATCCACTCCATCCCGTTCACCGTTGTCAGCTCTAAAAAAATGTCGGCAAGCTTCTGCTCTTACATCTCAAAACCTTGAAACGGTTCCAGTGAAGCAGCTTATTCGTTTCAATTAGGGGTTCAGGGATGGCGAATGAAAAGGCAGCAGGGCTGGGTGTCACAAGGACCAGAGCGTGTAAACTGCACATATTAGATATAAATATACACAGACTGTATACACACATACAATATATATTAATATTTATATACGGGGGTTTCATACATACACATGATGTATACACACAAGGGCTTTTCACAGCTGTCTTCTACAACATACAGGGCTCACTTCTTTTGGGGTTGGGATGTTAATCTTACTAAACATGGTTTTTGTCCCAGGCTGAGGCACATTAGCAGAACAACAGTGGTCCATCACTCCAGCTGTTCTCACCTGGAACAGCACGTGTCCCTTTTTATACTGCACCGTTTCTAGCTGGAACTTATTTCTTTAAAGCAATTAAAAGATGGCTTTTCTGTACTTTCTCACTGGTGCATTCCCCCGCTATTTATTTTCAGTGTTTCCATAGCTTCTGAGGCATACAGACACTGGGGCATACAGAATCGATATTTAGAAAATATAATCTGGTATTTTAAATTATAGTCCATGTCCATAAATCTAAAATAGTACTGCGCTGAACAATACTTAAATAGGAAATCTTGCTGAATCATCTATATTTATAGTACATTTTAATTATAACAGGTTGTTTACTCAAAGCAAAACTAAATCACAAAGTACAACGGAGAGCTGTAATTATGTTTTTATACGGCAGCAGCAGCAATATGGCCTCCAACAGCAGATCTCTTATCAGTGCATTGATGCAATGCTGGTCTCATTTAAATTTAAATCAGTGAAACATGAACCAGATGGCAAGCACAAACTATGTGAAAGTGCATTTAAAACTGAGAACGGGAGGCACCTCGTCATGTAAGGTGATGGGGGTGTGTGGAACGGGTTGCCCAGACATGCTGTTGATGCCGATATCTAGGGTACTTGCATGAAACAGATCAATTATCTGCTAACCACTAAAGGTGCTCGACAGGCTGAATTGTGTCTTCTTGTTTGCAACCTTATGTTCTCTAACTGTTGTGGATGCAAAAATCTAGCACTTTCAGTTCATGCTGGGTGGGTACTGTACTGAATTTGCATGTATATAATGTACCAGTATGAAGATCCACTGTATACCAAACTTCAGGCCAGATGAGCTACCCATATCTCCCCGATTCAGCTGTTGAAATTTGTTTTGTGATGCTATCACCCCGGGCTGGAGCCCTCCTCAAGCACAAAGGTGTGAGTATAACTCCGGCCGAGAGGTGTGCCCTGGACTGAAAAGAGCAGCACTGGGGCTGGGGCTAACCCGGATCGAAAAAGACAAGTGAGAAAATGCCTCTGTTACCTGTGAATATACACATGTGCATGTATGAGAATCGACACTGCTCAGCACTCACTCCAGGGCCAGAGAGAGGGAAGGGCAGCCAGAGGGCCAGGGGAACCCCAGAGCTGTGACAGGCCTACTGCCGCGCCGCTGAGGCTGCAGAGGTCAGCCCAGCTCCTTTAGAGCAGGTATTTTAAACACCTCTCCGTCAGCAGAGGAAGAAACAACCAGACGGGTCCCGCATACTCACTTGTTGTGAAAATCCACAGAAAAACTGGTACAAGAACTGAGGTAAAATGAAGCAGAGGTTCTGCCAAGACAAAGACAAAAAGAAAAAGTCATTTGATCAGGCCTTGCTGACAATTCGCCCGCGGCAGGGTATTTGCCAAACCAAAAACTGAACTGGTGCAATGTGATAAAGATGTCTGACCAAACAAGTGATTCAATTAAATTAGGGGTTAATTAGTCGAGGCAATTAGGGGTCCTTCACGACCGTGGCCGAGGACCACTGATGCAGTCGGTGAAGATCGCCTGTGTTCTCACCTTGTAGAAGAAGTACTGCACCAGGTGGGCAATCCTCACGTAATAGAGATGCCCATGTGCCAGCAGGAGCTTCCTGAGGTGCTTGAGCTTGGGGATGGCATAGTCGCTGTTGCGCACGGCCTGGCGCCCCTCCTTGCCCTTCACGCCTGGCAGGGACAGGGGGGAGGCATTAGTGTACACATGCATCGGGCAGGGGCGCAGTTGTTACCCCCCCGCGTCAGGCACAAGCGCCATCATCGGTGAAGTACACAGCTAGCAACAAATACAGGCGATTGAGAATAAAACTGATCCATGTGCAGGGGGCGTCAATTTTCCTTCAAACACCTTTTTCCATCAAAGGCCCTCTTCATCACAAATTAAGCTCATCTCAAACCTTCGCTGGACTGCGCTGTGACTCCTTGCATCCCCACACTTCCTCCAGTCTCGTCAAGGTGAGACAGCACTGTCTGAACTCATGGATGACATTTCCAGCAACATTTAATATTGACATGAAATCCAATGTCATCATATTAAAAGACTCCACAAGCGGTCCTTGATGTACATAAAATATCAGTTCCATAAGTCAAGCTTCACTCGTGAGCCATGTGCATGTCTACTGTTCAACGGTAGTTGGCTCCTATCCTATCCACCGCTTAGCGCAACATGAACACATAATATGGCAAACACACTGTACTCTGCAATGGACTAAGTAAGACATATAAAGAATGAAATAGTCCTTGTAGAAATAAAAATAAAAATTCACAGATTAGATAGTGGACGTTATCCAAAGAAACGCCTCATGGCCATAAGTAGCTCCCACTTACAAGTATCCATTCAAATGTACGCAAACCTCAATTCTTAGTCACAGGGGTTCTACATGAGGTCAGATCTGCCCGGGGGGGGGGGGGCGAGGATGTCCTGATTTCCGGCCGGCGCCACCTACCTATGCCGACATGAGCCTCGAGGATCATGCTGACGTCATTGGCCCCGTCTCCGATTGACAGGGTGATAGGGCTGCCCTTGGAGTTCTTCACCATCTTCACGATCTGCGGGGAGCAGACGGCAGGGGTGAGGGCCCTGGCAACACCCCCGCAGGACAGGGCCGGTACCACCTGCTGTCACCAGCTTCACCTGATTCACCCCAAGCTCAGGCGGCTACCGGCCTTGGGTCATTTTGAAAGACAGCACGGCCCCGGCATTAATTAGATCTTTTTTTTTTTTTTAAAAGTGAAACGGCAAGTCAATAGCGCTTCAGTTGGCACATCAGGATCAGGAAGCAGTTCAGGAATAAGAACACAACACAAACCAGCCCCACTCTGGCCTCACCTGGGCTTTCTGGAGTGGTGCCATGCGACAGCACAGCACGGCCATGCAGTTTTGGCAGATCTGCAAGAACAGGCTCTTGTAGCGACTGTCGCCGGAGGTCTCGGAGGACTTCAGCACCAGAGACAGGGTGGCCCCGTCCACAATGAACCCAAACTCCTGGATCCCAGCCGACCAGCTCCTGCAAAGCAGGGAGAGTCTCAGACGTAGATTACATGCCACACGCTCTAAAAAGTGGGAAAAGATACCATGGAGGATGCTAAATGATAAAAACCACCGATAAAAGAGATCACAAGGGAAATGACAAAGAATGAGAGAAAATGGCTTCGCAGAGCCAGGTTTCACGTTTTTGCTGTAGCATCAACGGCTGGGGAGTGTTTATATAATGAGGGAACTGGACCACTGACGTGGTGCAGCAGGCAGCAGGAACCTGCGGGCGGTTACCTGGCCACGCCCTCCTTCCCCCTGGGCGGGTCCTGCACCGCCCTCTTGTGGTAGTCCTGCAGCAGCTCCAGCAGCCGCTCCTCGCGCCGCTGGCCGCCCTGCTCCAGCGTGCGCACCGTCAGCTCCAGCAGCTCCGTGTTCCTCCGGAAGAGCCGGCAGGCGTAGCAGGTGGACTTGGCCGTCTCCATCTTGTCCCCGGTGAGGACCCACACCTTCATGCCGGCGCCGTGCAGGGCCTCCATGGTCTCCGCGGCCTGCTCCTGCAGCCTGCCAGGGGCACACAGAGGTTGGCCAGATGGGGCTGACCCTGCCTCTTCCAGAAGAGCAGCGGGACCCCGGCCCAGGGGGCACAAGGCACGTCTTTACACAAAGGGTGGTGGGAGTGTGGAACAAGCCACCAGCCACGTTGTTGAAGCCGACACCCCTGGCTTCTTTAAAGATTAAACTCTTGGATCAGTCACAACCAGGCAGGCCAGATGGTCTGAACGGCCTCGCGTTTGTAACTGTTCTTAAATAATTTCACACCCACTCCAGTCTATTATTAGAATAATTAAATCCCAAACGCAGCTCACATTCAAAAAAAATATAATGTTAAGTAAATTTTTAATTAAATGCTGGAGCGAGTGACCTTTTAACTTACAAATACCTTACAGTTAATTACTCCCCACACTGTTCAGTAATGAAACACAAAGTAAAACCCAGAGGCAGCTCACAGCAGGAGGTGTGCAGGTGTGTGCAGACTGGGCCCAGAGTGAAGGGGTGCAGGTGAGTGTAGACTCTACCCAGAGTGAAGGGGTGCAGGTGAGTGTAGACTCTACCCAGAGGGAAGGGGTGCAGGTGAGTGTAGACTCTACCCAGAGGGAAGGGGTGCAGGTGAGTGTAGACTCTACCCAGAGTGAAGGGGTGCAGGTGAGTGTAGACTCTACCGAGAGTGAAGGGGTGCAGGTGAGTGTAGACTCTACCCAGAGTGAAGGGGTGCAGGTGTGTGCAGACTGGGCCCAGAGTGAAGGGGAGCAGGTGAGTGTAGACTGGGCCCAGAGTGAAGGGGTGCAGGTGAGTGTAGACTCTACCCAGAGTGAAGGGGTGCAGGTGTGTGTAGACTCTACCCAGAGTGAAGGGGTGCAGGTGTGTGTAGACTCTACCCAGAGGGAAGGGGTGCAGGTGTGTGTAGACTCTACCCAGAGTGAAGGGGTGCAGGTGAGTGTAGACTGGGCCCAGAGTGAAGGGGTGCAGGTGAGTGTAGACTCTACCCAGAGTGAAGGGGTGCACAAACCTGTCCTCCACAGCAGTTGCCCCAATCAGGCTCATGTCCGTCTCCACCAGGTCGTACACTTGTGCCAGCTTCTCCTCTCGGTCCTGCAGTGCCAGCCGGGCCTCAGTCAGGCCTGCGTTTACCCGCTCGTACTCCTCCGGGCTCAGCTTCTTGTACGCCACACACAGAGTCCGGTACCCCTCCTACACGGCAGCACCCAAGCAAAGACACGTAACAGCACAGTTTGCGGGGTCAGGAAGAATACTAGGAAGCAGGACTGAATGAAGCAGCGTCTTAAATTAAACAGCTGGGATAAAGAGGGTGCATGGAGCTCAAAGAGACAATCCCCCTGCGTGACACTACTCCCAGATCTGACCGTGGCACTGCGCTCCACGTGCATCCGGATCCGCTCCACCTCTTCCGGCTGGACACGTGGGAACACGGAGGAGTCGGCGCCCTTGCAGAACAGGAACACATCCCCTGGAGAAGGGCAGAGCCGCGTGAGAGAGAGCAGGCCAGGGCCGGGGCCAACAGATGGGAGCTCAGGCTCAATGCCCACCACTAACCTCCGCTGCATTTCACGATCACGCTCATGCGCCGGCGCACCGGGTCGAAGTTCAGCACCTGGAGGAGTTCGTACCTCGAGGAGAGATGAGACCGAATGTCATTCTCACAGCCAACTCTCCGACTCTCCACAGAGGCGATTCAAGAGAAGGAGACGCACAGGAAACCCTCAGCCCCGAAACCCATCAGGGCTGACTTACTCCTCAACATCGTTGCTCCTGTTCAGAACTTTCATTATTTTGCCCTCCTGACCCTGGAACGCGAAGCCGTACCTGCGAGACGAGAAGACCAGGACAAACACTCAGCATCAAGACCTTGCTGCTAGACTGCCAAGCGCTCAGGCCACTCGGGTCCTTTCAGGCTATTCCTTCCAGGGCTGCTCTTTGTCTCTTGTCGATTCATGTAATTAGAGAGATGGCTGAATCAGACACCTGCATGTCACGGGGAGGCCTGGTGTTCCACTGGCAAAGGCCGAGACGACCGAATAAAACCGCACGCGTTTAGACAGGAGAAATCCGGCTCTGCTCCTCCCTTACTTCATCGCTCCCTTGACCAGCGCCACCTCGTCAGGGGAGGAAGCAATGTAGCCACACTCCTCCGGGCCGGAGGCGTCCCCGTCCACCGTGTCCACTCCGTCCACAGTGTCCACTCCGTCCACCGGCAGGGACTCCTTCACCTGGACGGTGTGGCACAGGCAGAGCGCACGCAGGAAGAGCTCCTCCTTCTCCTGGACACACAGGAAGGGAGAGACGGGGGGTCTTCACCTCTCACCTCCAAGCACACGCGCGGATTTCCGCCCGCAGCGAGATCGCTCTGAGAGGACCTGAGCTGCTCTAGGGCTGCCGGAGTCTTGCTGTTCTCCTCCCTGCACTGTGATCTGCTTCATATGGGACAGTGGCAAAACTACAAAAGTGCATTGCTGCCATCAAGGAAAAAATATTCCATGCGGTATCCCTTAATCACGAGTAAATCCTATATTTTATGTTATAATCTCGTGCTAGCACAATTACCGTACAATACCTACAGTACATTATGATGAGCTGACTCTGGGTTTTAAGCAGTGGAATCAATTGAATGGTACTCTCTTTTTATGTTTAAGGATATGTGTGAGTGTGTTCATGGCTATCATGATTCTGTTCACATTTTATTAAGTCTAGATCCCATAGCAAAGTTTGTGCTCATGCTGCAGCACTGGACCCTGTAACAAACTCCAAACCCACAGTTACAGCTAAGCTCTCGGTAGCTGCTACGTGCCACAATTGCACAATGCAATAGGTTATTTGTACACTCCAGTGATCATTTGAAATTACGAGGTAGTAGGCATCAAGCTCTGACCGCCTGTAACAGAAAAGCAACCTTTCCCCACAATCCTTACCTTGCCCGCCTTTTCAAACAGCTTACTGACGGGCCCATCAGTGGTACAGAACCCGTCCAGCTCGGTTCTTGAGTCCCGGTAGTTGTACTGGAACCCGTCGATGCAGCACTCAATGAACTCCATGTTGTTCTGAGTCAGTGTGCCCGTCTTGTCTGTGAACACGTACTCCACCTGCAGGCAGGCAGAAGACAGGCGCGCACTGTCAGAGGAAGCTAACCACACATCGGACATGAAGTGACACGCTCACAGACGTCATTAAAAGGTTCATCTTGTTGACATTTGATAAAGAAGATATAGTCCTGCCAGTCAGTTTTTTTCCTCTTCTTGTTGATTGGTGTGATGTTGAGGATAATGAAATGAAGTGCAGGACTTGATTTATTCTAACGCTAGAGACACGAACAACAGCACCCCTCCCCCCCACCTCACCTGCCCCAGCTCCTCGTTGAGGTCAGAAGTGTTGACCAGGGCTCCCTCCTTGATTTCGGGGTCAAAGAAGTCCTTGTCCCAGGAGATGAATAACGAGCCCAGGAACTTCTGCATCTCGACCGTCACGTACATGGACACCGGGATGATGAAGTTGAACAGGACCATGAACGACAGGAAGTCTGTGAACATCTTCAGGTACTGAGAAACACACAGACGAGGTCCAGTCAGAGTGAGGCCAGTGACAGCAAACGTGGACAAGATGACAGTACTCCCAGCCTGCAGGCCACACTGCGGCCTGTCTTTACCATCAGCACCGTCCGCTGCCCAGTGGCACGTCTTGAAAGCCCCCGAGAGACAATAACTAGGGCACTTCCAGGGCCTGCCAACCCTGCAGTTTTGTTTTACTGACTTTTCGGCAGAAAACCTCCTATTTTTAATCTTTACAAACATTTTTATTTTTTACAGATGTGCCCGTCAGGTGGGGGTGAGCTTGCAGTATTTCTGTCTCCTGGGGAAAAGGGGAGGGAGGTGGAGGAGGAGGAGGAGGAGGAGTTCTGTGGGACACAAAACATTTTGCTTCTTGAGCTCAGGGGGCTCACTCCTGTGCTGTTTTCCCCTTCTCTCACACAACATCAGAAACAAACCACTTCTTATTAAGTTACTGTTAATATATATTAATATTTCCATATTAAAAATTAACTATTTTTTTAAACTTGATTTATTTTCAGTCAGTGTTGAAGTCAGCCCTTTTACAGGGCAGTCTAAGCTTATTTACACTCTAGGGGTGACAGGTCTTTCTCTTGCTGCGCCCATAAGCTCTGGAATTGTACCCCCAAAAATATCAGGGAGCATTCAGATCCAGGCTCAAAATCGTCTTCTTCAGAAAGGCTTTTATTTAACTAGTAACTATTTATATTGAAAATATTGTAAATTATAGTACTTTATATATGATATAGTAGATTCTAAAGACATGATACAATAGTATACTATGTAATATCGTATCTTTTCTTTTATAATAAGGATGCTTGCACTGGCCTCTCTCAGCTGTGAATTCTCACTGTAGGATGAAGTTGAAGTCTAACAGCTTCATATGCAGGAAAGTAAAGTTGTGCTTTCGTGACGTTAGCGTACATCGTCATCGCAACAGAGGGTGTGGAGACCGAGGGGATGGTCCTTCCCTACGCCACACCGGTGCTGGGGCGGGGGCGGGGCCTTACCACGTTAGCCTCTTTCTCCTTCCGCGTCTTGAGGTTGTACCAGGGCTCGTCGTTGGAAATCTCGTTCTGCCACACGTACTTCAGCGTGGTGCACACCAGCGCCTTGCCGATCAGGATGAACAGGTACACGATCAGGAAGGCGTTGATCGACCTGCCGGGAGCGAGGACAAGCAACGGCAGCCGGGTCACCGAGGCGCTCTCCTTTGGGCAATCCAGCGCACTCGAACCCGGGAGAAGGCCAAGCCCCACTTACTTCTCTACCGCCGAGCGCTTCTGGGACTTCCCCTGGTAGTTCAGAGCCATCTTGGTCTCCATGCCCGTGTAAACGGCCACGCCTGCGGGCGAGAGGGAATCTCAAGATCACAGGGCATTGAATTCAACATCCTAAATCCATGGGGACACACCTCCCTCGGTCCTCACTGTGCCAAGCTAAACTATACAAATCATCAAACTCACAAACCTTGAAGGTCAACAGTTCCCCCTCCCAGGTGGTCTACCCACGAATCGCTGAATTTTAGGAAGTGCTTTTAAAACACTTGATGCTGCAGTGCATTGTGGGAGAGTGGGACAGGCTACCCAGCTATGTGGTAGAAGCTCATGCCCCGGCTTCCTTCAGGGAACAGTTGTAAAACACCCACTCCTATCCAACAGACTTCTATTTAAAATGCAGGACATCTGACCCTATTTTCCAAGATAAGCAACGATTCAGTGGAAAGGAGGAGGCACTGTACTCTGAGGATTGTAGGGGTCTGGTACAAAACTCCCTGACCATGCTGTTGAGGTTGACACTGTGCTATACTTTAAGGGCTTGATGAAATTCATAGACAATGAAGCTGTCGGCAACCAGATAATAGTGGTTTGAAAAGCCATCTCTGGTTTGAAATCTTTCTTATGTTCTACACAGGACCATTTGGTGCTTTAAACTGAGAAATCCCAGCAAACCACATACAGATACTCCTTGCTATCACCAACGGATAGCCTCTCTTATTCAGTCTTATGTCTACAGGAGACTGAAGTTCACTTCTGCCTTGGAGAAGCTGCTACATTTGAGGCAGGTACCTCTGTTTGAAAATGTGACTCAGAGTTCACTGCTGCTTGCACTGTTTGGGAGGCTGAACCACATAATTTCAGTGCAGCAGGACAGAGCTGAAACTGGGCTGAACTTCACAAAACCTGCGCTGCAAAGATGAGCTCTCAGCCCGTCTGGACCTACCATAAATTTTCTTGGTGTTTTTCAAGGTGGCGCCTTTTAGAAGCAGGTTCTCGGGTCCTAAAGACCTAAAAAAAGACAAAAACCAAAAGCCACTCACCAGCCACCATGACAAACTGTGCGCTGCACACTCCCAGTTACTCACCACCCAGGACTGACGGCAGGAACACAAAAGAGCAGCGAAAAGCGCTTTCCTTTCAGCGCACAGAGTTCTCTTAATCTCTCCGAGAACAAGATAACTTCATTTCTTATGGCTTTGTGTGCTGCAGAGGAGAACGCCAGGACGGTCTGACAGTAAAAGACTGTGCATTCTCCTTTTTCAGGGCTCGGGACATTGGACATTTCTGCCAGGCTAGATTTCTTTAAAACAGCTACAGGCTACAGATCAATAAAATAATAGTTTTAACACAATTCAGGGGGGAAGGCGCGCAGATGAGGAACAACACTGCTGCCTGTGATGCAGGAACAGCAGCCTACGATGCTGCGGGTCCCAGGCTACTCGACTGCACTTTCGGGCCGAGCTCAGCAGAACGGCAGAACTCACCTGACGGCAGACTCCTTGCCCGCTTTACGGATGTGCATCCGCCCCACAAACCTGCGAACCAGCACAGAGAGGCAGGGCGTTAAAGAGAATCAGTGGCAATCAACCCATGGGAACTCGCTTTTCCACTCGCACGAGGTCTTGCACATCACAAAGGACTTCAGCCAATCGGACACTTCCATTTTCCGCTTTGCAATTTTGGCGTTTTTGGTACAATGAGTATTAGTGACGTCTCGGGAGGGAATCTAATCTTAACACGGGATGTTACGAGTTCGACCAGTTCCGATTCCACTCCTTCCTGCGCCCAAACCTTTAGCTTCTTGAAAGCCAGTGGGTTACCGATTCCCCTTGGCTGCTGCTAGTGCACAGAGAGCAGGCAACCCGCCTGCCTGCCCCCCTTGTTAAACACTCACTGCACTCCACGCAGTGTTGCCAGCTGCTGCAGGCAGTTTTTTCCTTCCCATCAGCGGCTTACTGGAACCCCCTGACAGAGCTGTGAGGAGGTGACGGCCAAGTGCGACGCAAGGAACTTCACAACTCAAACCCGCACGCTAAACAGGCCTTTTTTATTTTTGCTCAAGAAAGATCAGCGCCCTGACACACCGAGGTGTGGCTATAAAGGAAGAACCACAAGGTGGCGCCAAACCCCCAGTGGCAGAGGCGCAGCTGGGGGGCCAGCTGCTCACTCACTGCTGCTGCTGAAGGCACTCTGAACAACAGAACAATTATTGTTCACGGTGATTCGGAACGAAACAGAAAACTAGATAAATTGTGAACGTCACAGCACATTTTTCTCTCACTTCAAACACCCACAAAGTACAAAGATCTCCTTCCTGAACAGTTCATGGGATTAAGCCACGGGGTGTCACGCCCTTTATAAATAACACTTTCAAGGGAGGTGGCTAGCCGACCCCAAGTTTATTTAATGAAGCCTGACCTCCATATCACCATCATCATTGTGTTTTAGCTAAATACATGTGGAAAAGGAACCACTACAGTCCTGAAAAACTTTCAGATAAACAACATGCAGTACAGAGGCCTTGATCAAACAAGTCCAGGAGCAGACATGTTCACGCGTCTCAAAACCACTGGAACATTCATCAGCACAGGGTGACATGATGAGACACTGGTGCGCACACATGCACAGGTGAAAAACCACAGACGCACACACTCCCACCACGCACAGGGGAAAAACACACACAGACGCACACAAGACATGCACACGCAAATAACAGACACATGCACACAAAGACACACCCTACGCACAAGTGAAGAACACGCAGACACAAACCACGCACACAGGAAGGACAGAGACGTGCAAACACACTCCCTCCTTACTTGTAGAGGTCTGGCTGAGGCTGCTCACACTCAATAATGGCGCAGAGGGAGTCCAGGTCCTTCTCTGTGTCGGGCACTATGAAGTGTGTCTGCAGGGGGCGCCGGGGAGGAGTGGGGGCAGGAGAAGGGGAGAATTGAGAGTGGGGAAATAAAACAAGGGGCAGTTCTGCATTCATGGGTACAATTTGAAGCTGCTTTTAATAAAAGCATCAGGCAGATGTATTAATTAAAAAGAGGAAAAAACCCCAGATTGAACAGTGCAACAGGGCCATACACAACAAGGCCATGGAGTCAGGCTCTTTACCCAGTGACCTCTGTGCCAGCTGCTGTTATGCGTTTATTCAGACAGGGTTGTCAACAGCTCTCTATTATATGGAAGAGGAATACTACATAAGAAAAGATACCAACGAGTGGAGGCCATTCAGCACATAAGATCGATAGTGGCTACAGTAACTGATCCAAGGAACCCGTCCAGCTCTTTCTTGGCGGGCAAGCTTGTTCCACACTCTCACACCCATTGGGTAGAGAAGTGCCTCCTGTTCTTATACCTTTAGGGACCAGCGCTGCCTCTGTGGCCAGCAGGAGGCGGTACCTTGTGGTTGGACTCGCCGTCCAGGCTGGCGGTGGTGACGAAGCAGGTCTCGTCTTCGCGGCTGGACTGCAGCAGGACCAGGTCGCAGGGGAAGGTCTCGTCCTCCCTCACCTCCACGATGTCCCCCACCTGCGGGGACGGTCGGCAGAGCGCAAAGTGACTCCAGGGCCGGGCGTCCCCCCCCGGAGAGAGCGGCCGAAGCGAACGGGCATGGGCCTCACCTTGATCCTCTGGCTCTCCGTGCGCACCCTGCTGCCCTTCACCAGCACCGTCACCCGGTACTTGTTCACCTCGTTGTCGGCCTTGTGTCTCAGCCAGTCTTCGTAGCCCTGCACAGAAAGGCACCACCCTCAGCCGGGCCTCGAACCCGACTCCGCGCAGCACCTCGGGGATCACATTCCAAGACTCGAGAGGGGGGAATAGCCATTGCACGGACGCCTTGGACACAGGCTGCTTCCGAAACACGACCTTGAGGGCTAATCCAAACAGCGGAGGCCGGAACAAGCGCTGTTCTTTCAGCCTAACAAAGAGGAATTGTTCCCCAAGACAGAACCCACTGTTCGCCCTTCTACCCAGTTGCCAAGGTAATCTGAGGTTACTGCAGCAGGACTGACTGCTCATAGTTTTAACAGTGGAGAACTCGGCCTGTGTGGGGTGGGGGGCTGGTCTTATTGAGGTGTGCAGCTCGCCTGCTGTCAGCTGGACGAAGCCCTGAGCGGGGCTGCGCGAGGCAGGTGTCAAGGCTGCCCTCAGCACCGTGGGGGCTGGCCGTGGGGACGACGGGACAGCGCTCACCTGTTTGATGGCGGTCACTGTAATGACGAAGAACAGAGGCAGCCCACTGGTCACCGGGCTGGTGGGCGTGTCCACAATCACCTGCAGGACAAGAGCGGAGCATGGCGAGTCAGAGACAAGGGGAGCAGCCTCAGTCAGGCAGCACACTAAGCGTTTGACTGCTGCACCGGACACCAGTGTGCTGTGACAAGGCACTGATATCCCTGCCCACGCTCAAGGGAGGAAAGCACTGTCCAGAGGAAGCTTGTGAAAAAACTCCTGATATTTTTTGCACGTAACCACCAACCCTAGAAAAACTTTCAGATTTTGTCATGGTGCTGACAGTACAAACAGGCCAAGTTTACCTTTTCCAAAGCTCCAGCAGTATGGTTAACATAAATATAGACATTTCAGAACAGAGTGGCCAGAAAACCCTAGGAACACCATCTCAAATCCCCCAAATACTTGGATTGTGCGTATATCTGCAGCCCCATGAACAAGTGTCCCACACACAGCCTGTAAACCGGTTGTTATGGGGCTGGCTGACCTGGCGGGCTGGGAGCCGCCCGGCGCGTGTCTCAATCAAACCGAAAGCACGGGGCCTGCACATTGAACGATCCCGGGCCCTCTGGGAGAGCCGGCTACAGTAGCAAGCACATATCCTGAGAAGCAGAACTGCACACGAGCAAATAAAAGTCAAGTCCACCAAAAATGAAACTAAGAACACAAATAACTTGAGCAGTTGGGTAGTCAGGTATTTCCCCAGCAGCTGCTGCTTCAGCTCATGAAATCTTTGATTGGTATATTAAACGTCTCCTCCCCCGAGACAAAAACCAAAAGCTCACAGGCTGTCAGTTAGAGCCGCTCCCCCCCCACCCACCACACACTTTCCCACGAGCCCGAGCAGCAGAGAGCACCAGCCTGCTCATCACATGGACAGCAGCCATGGTGCACCAGTCCTCTCCCCACACACCAGCTCTCAGTGGGGAGGAGAGCAGAGTGATGAAGCCAGTTCAAAGACGGGGATCATTAGGAGGCCATGATTGGTAAAGGCCAGGGGGAAATTTGGCCAGGACACCGGGGTAACACCCCTACTCTTTTCAAGAAACTCCCTGGGATTTTTAATGACCACAGAGAGTCAGGACCTCGGTTTTACATCTCATCTGAGGGACGGCACCTTTTTTACAGTATAGCGTCCCCGTCACTATACTGGGGCATTAGGACCCACGCAGATTTCTACCAAAGCATTTGTGGAAGTTTCTTTCACCATTTTAAAGCAGGCTGGCTAGTTGTATGGAACTCTTTCAGTTCAGGTGACCCCGATACAGACAGTGTGATCTGCGACCTGTTTTTCCTGTTGATACTCATGACTTAGACACCCAGGGGTCTCAAATCCCAGCAAACGGTTAACAAGGCTGAAAAGCGTACACAGCAGTGAGGTCAGCCAGCAAGGGGCAGGGAGTGCAATATCGCTGCTTTCTCAAGAGCCAAGACACTGGGGAGACCGAAAACGTTTCGTTTCTCTCAAAACAAAAATACCCTGAAATGTAAGGGAATATAGATCTTGAGCTCACAAGGCTTTATTTAAATCTTCACACAGAAAGAAGAACGCCTCACTGATAAACAGGCATCTCTCTCTCACCAATAACCAGCATAGCAAACGCGGTGGGGGGGGATACGTTCAGAAACAGGAACAGGGAGAAAGTCTTCAACCGCCCTACATCAATGACAGAACAGACCCAGGTGACCGGCTCTTCTTCAGCACCAGCTCGGGCTGGGCTCCGCCCGTGGCGTCACTCCGATCTCATAAACCGCTCCGACGAGGAGGGACGATCTCGCTCTGCGGGTCCTGCTGGCTCAAGCTCTTGGAGGTCGATTCTTGAGCGGGAGCCTCCCAGGAGGAGTCCACGCCACGCGCCCAGCAGCGCCCGCTCACAGGAGCAGTCAGTTTGTCCCTGGCAGTTCCGAGCTGCTACACAGAGCGTCGTCTTTTCATGCCGCGCTCATCTGCGGGCGACGAATTCAGAGTATGATTCCGACGGGATCGCTACGACTCGGGATCTCCGCTCAATAGGACAGTGGAAAGTGACGAAGACTTTCCATCCAGCCCACTCTGCATCAGTGGGGTGTCAATAGCGGGGGTCTTGTTAAAAAAAACCCAAGACAATTTGTTTATTATGGAGTTGGATTTACATTTTTTGTATCGCCAAGCAACACACAAGCATGTCTGAACGCGGGACCAGCTCTGGAGTGTGCGAGCCCACAGACGGCTGTCAGAGCTGCGCGGTTCGTTTATGAAAACCTCACTTGAGAAATTCCTCAGCGCGGAGAGAAGCCAGCTAAATGGCAGCATCGACAAACACCATGAGCGACCCCACTGAACACACTTGCGCGGCGGCGAGTTCACAAAATGTCAAACAGCTGGGCTGCTGTAAACAAGGGCATTACTTTAAAACTTTGGAATGAAGTTCATGTAAAGACCGGGGTTGCATTATAGAAACTCCAGCCTTATAGTAACACACACACACAAGCAAAACTGAAATCACAAACTACTGTTTTTTACCGCGGTTGCCGGTCTAACCTGTTTGACTGCGCGGCCAAGGTTGTCTTAGGCCTGCCGTTCACAACACGCCCATCTCCGCCAAAAAAAAACCCCACAAGAGACGGAAATACCCTGGACACAACTAGACAGTTTTTCTTTTATAGATTCCCGAAGCTGAACTTCCCTTCCCCCCTAGTTCAGAGAAAAAGCAGTCGCAGAAAGAATACAGGATTCCCAAGAGATGTGCTGCAAGTAGTTTTTTAAATTTTTTTTTTGCTTTGTACATCTGGTTTGTGGGAAAACAGCAAAAACAAATTCTCCTTTAGTTTTCTCTCTGTAACGTCAGGGCTGTTTTTAAAGCAGACATGAAACGAGTTTTACAAGTGTTGCAGAGATCCGGGCGAGCGATGTTCTGTAAGGTCTGCAGAAATGTAACAGAAAAATCCACACTCTCCTCTCCCTTCTTTTAAGGACAGGCTTATATAAAATGGCAATGTTGATTAGGTCAGATTTGTTTTCACAAATCCTTCCAAGGAACATTCACATTCGAAACTCACCTGCACCAGAAATATAATGAGGAAGTAGAAATTGGCGATTCGTCTGAACTGTTCAAACAAATTCTTGGGAAGGAAGTTCCAGATGGTGTACTGCAAAACACACAACACAACAGGGTCAGTGGAAAACTGAGGCTTTCAAGCCAGAGTCTCCTTGGGCTAGGAGACACTCCTCCTCCTGCTCTTTGCTCAAGAAATAAACAAGATATTGTTCATAAGATTTCTGCTCTTAGGCAAGGGTTCGGGAATATATACACAAGAGATCAGGAGTGAAAACAAAACTCGCAACAAAAGCCAGAAATGGATTTTCTTTCCACACTGTTTCTGATCTGTTGGCCAGCCTTTTCAGAGTCTCAGGTATTTAATTTAATTGATTTGGATTAGCAACTTTATCAACTTAATTCAAACAGGCTTGAGTGGGGGGTAGATTACTTTATCTAGCTCGCAGCAGCTGTTGCAGGGGCGTGACTCTGTCAGCGAAAGAGGTCAATTTTATCTCCTCCAACCTGACCACAAGCTCTGAAGTTAAGGCTGGTGCTAACAAAGGACTGTCTGTAGAATTCAAGCTGAATACTTTCAGCAGAAAGAACCACTGGTTTCAAACTTGTTTCTGTGTTGTCTTTTACAACTGCTGACTCCATGCTGATAACCAAAGACCAACTGTCATAAAGCACTTCTTGCACTTGAGTGTGAATTTGAAGCGAGAGAGAAAGTGGTCTAGACTTCACATCAGATAGCACGCCGACTGATAAAATGCTGGAATTAGAGAAAAGTGTGCCTGAATGCAGAACTGAGAAACAAAGAGCGGAGAAAAACCCTAACACAGGCAATAAAAGGCCCCTGTGATTCAAACCTGCTGGGGAGTAATTAAGTTTTTAAACAGCCTCGCAGCAGGGGCATTGATTGGAGATCGACGGCAGAAACCTCCATCCTCCTGCAGGACTGCGGTAAATCCCCCAGCCCCCCCCACCCACACACACTGCGCTGATCTTGTCTGGTGGGGAGGGGAGGGTGGGGGCACTTCTATAGAGGCTGAACTGAACTCTGACACTGTTACACAGCAGCTCTGACAGGGCATACATAGATAACCCCCATTTATCTATTTAAATATTCACCATTCACAACTACCTGCAGTTTTAGCTTTTTTTTTTATTTGAATGGTCTACACCGCCAGCCTCCTCTCCAGAGAGGAGCTGGGAAGCAAAGGCTGTGGCCACCCTGAACCCGAACGGAACAGCACCATCACCACTGAGGAGCTCCAGAGCTGCAGCACTTTAAAACATGGTCGAAGCCGAAACTTGGGCTTCTTTCAGGAAACGGCTGGACAAAATTCTTGGGTTAATTTTCAACCGGCAAACAAATAAGGCAGCTGGCCTCCTCTCTTTTGTAACCTTTCTTGTGTTATTCTCTTTTCAAGGCACAAGGAGGCAGTGAGAGCAAGGCAAGATAAAGTGCGTTGTTTTTTTTGGAAGGATGTTTTCCCTGAACTCTGGAACTGGACGTCTTTGTGGGCGGCCCGCTTTGTTCTAGCTCTGGTGAGGAAAGGCACATCCCCCCTCTCCCACTGGCCCACTCCCCCCCCCCAGAGTCCCACTCCCCCCCCGGCGTCCCACTCTCCCCCCCCTGGCCTGTGTCCTACCTTGGAGGAGACGATCCTGTTGTCGCAGAACTTGGCTGGAACGAAGGCCTCCGTGTTGGACCAAGGCCCGGGGCCGACGTGTATCGTCCTGCTGTCCACTCGCCTCTCGTCCCTGCCGAACTGCGGGGGGAAGGCAGCGATTAACTGATTGCGCGTCAGACGGCTAAACTCCTACACGCATCTTACTTGCTCAGCAGATCAAACAAAGATAAATACATCAGTTGTGTCTTACCTAGCAGAAATGATAAAAAAAGCCCAGCTCTGCTCAGTCCTGCCCACCTATGGGATGCCACAGGACAATGCCTTGTAATCTGCTCTGATTACAAGGCTGATATCATTGCTGCTACAGCTCAGACAAGTTGGCATTAACCTGGCATTTATACAGATTTCTTTATCATCATCTGAAATGAGTCCTCTGCTGCCTATTTCTACTAAAAGATAACAAGACTAGAGAACTGGACGAGCTGGACGGTAGTCTAGTTCCTGATAACTAGCACACCATCTTATCTTTCCTAAACTTAGACATCGCTCATCTGACAAACTTCTGCTCATATTTTCAATCCGTCACCAGTCTTAGGGGGTATTTGACATCATCCCTGAATTACAACTGCAGCTAATAACAGGCATTAGTAAATGCTTTTGTGGCTTAATTGACACACTTTATAGCTGGGGTTAAAAAAATTAAGAAAAGTCTCCATCTCGTATGAAAACACTCATTTTATATTACTCGAACAAATCACGCATTCTGAAGTGGTGTGCAAAGAATGAATGAAGAGACAACAGGTGTTTATGACAGGAACACAGTTTAATTAAAAGACTGAGACCAATGAACCAGTCAAGTTGTTCAGGAAGTGGGAATGTACCGGCTAAGGTCGTTTGGAATAGCACCTATCTTAGCTTGCTTTCCAATGAGGACACTGATGAAAGTTACTGGTCTCGCTTATTTATCATTACCCCCTGTTTCTCATGGAGTTAAAGCAACTTTAGACACCAGGACCTTCTCTGCCTGGTGCTGGGCTGAAAAAAGTCCAAAGAATTCTGGCTGAGTTACGCAGTTATGCAGAATTAACACAATATGGAATAAACACTTCCAGATGGAAATGAGTCCTGAAAGCTCTTAGCGCCCTTTGGGTAATTTGTAATTGATGTGCAATGCGATTAAACTGGTGTAACCACACCAACAACCCCAGGCCTCCTACTCAGTCAATATTCCTAGATTATAGTCCATCTTCTGGAACGACATACTGTGTCAGCATGTATCCAGGGGGGTCAGGGCTTGTTTAACTACATGTCTCTGCGTTTGGGACTTGAATCCTGTTTGACCTGTGTTGCTACTGTAGACAAAAATTCAATAAAAACGTTCCACCCATTCTTCCATCCATTTTCATCTTCTTAGTGTTTTATCCAGCGACGCCAAGATAAAAACATCTTGTTCCCGGAGATCAAATGCCCCCTGACCTGAAGCTTTTTCCCCACTTTTATCCACCTTTCCACAGATTTCACAGCAGGCGCTCCCGTTAAAGGCCTTTCAGCGGACGGGCGCACCAGGAGCAAACACTGAGTACAAACAGGACACAGAGGGGAACTGCCCCTGGTTATTGTTTAGCGCTCTTGGCCTGAACCCTGGCTCGCTCCAAAGCCACAGCTGCCCTGGAGCTCTGGACGCAGACTTCCTGCATGATGCAGACTGAACTTCTGCGAAGGCAAAGGCACAGCATGTGGGAAAACACTCCCTGTTTTCATCAAGCTCCCCCCGGCAGACACACGCCAGAAAGGCCCGCATTGCTCTCTCTCTTGCAGCGACCAGACGGCAGAAAGCCAGCCATCCTGCGGTTGCTGAGCAGTTAAAGGAATTAGACCTCTTCTGGAAATACCAACATGCCTTCGCTCCTTTCTCTAGCTTACCAGGGAGTATTGTTCCTCCCTGTATGGTCAAGGAAGAGAAAAACCTCCTCTACATTCCTGCAAGAGCTCAGAGGGGCCAGTGCGCGCGCCGTCTGTGCTGCGTATGTGGCTGTTACAACCTGCAGAGATCGAGAAGCTCTTAGCCACGAGTGGTCAAAAGCTGAAATACGGTAATCAGCAGAAACCCCCCGATGACTTTTCGTTCATAGGAGATGTCGCAATTCCTACCTCTGTTTTCACTTAAGAAGTCGTTTTCACTCTTACAAGCTGGGCCCTCGTAACAGCTTTGCCGAGAATCTTTTCTCACATGGTCTTCTATGAGGAATTGACTTCTCTTCTCTTTTTTTTTTTTACGACATTTGAACTTTTTTTATAAGGAAGAAAAGCTGTGTGTGTGTGCGCGTTAAGTGCAGATTGTACAGGATAGTACCTAATGTTTATGCATTTCCTAACAGCTGTAAGGATGTAACTCCTAGGCATACTAAACCACACGCTCGAAGAGACTGACAGCGCTCCCTGGTATATCAGCTATGGCCACTAGAAAACCTAACGCACCCGGTGTTTTAGAAAAACAGAGCACACAACTTCTGAATTCTGGTCTAACTGGCAGCAGCCTATTTTGGAAAAGCAGCCCAGGGAAACAATACCATAAGGTACATTAAATCAGACGATGTGCACTGTAACACACAGACACTGTACGCAACAAGTGCTTCGCTCCCATTTCTGGAACAGAGGAGGAAGGAGTGCTGTCAATTCTGTCCAGGAAAAATAAACATTCTCCAGTGACAGATTCCAGAGGACGCTTTTCCAAAGGTGTCATGGGATGAATAGCTCTGCATGTATTACAGAGAGCACATCCAACTTGAACAAGGAACCAGCACATAAGTAAGGACCCTGCAGGAAGCCCCTGCAGCCCAGCTCTTGGGAATAAGAGCTAACTAGAGGGAAGAAGAACAGGATGAACACGGCCCCAGGTCTTCCCAGCTCCGGACTCGATAATCAATCAAAATGCTCAGGATCTCAAGACGTAAGAGACCACACAGTGCTGTTGTGCAGTACGAAAGCCTGCTTTTATTCCCACTCAACATTCCGAGCGGCTCCCATTTCCTCTGCGTTTTATTCCGGCGTGTAGAAAACGCACTGCTGTTAATAATTCAGCCTTCCTTGCGAAGATGAGCAGACCAAGGAAGACCACCTCAGAGCCCAGGCTACACCGCCTTCAATAAAGCACAGCTGACGAGGGCTGCAGGGACTGAGGAAAGAAGAACTGTCACGACCGTATTGTCCGACGCATTTTCAAAGTGCTAGCAGTTTGTTTGCCTTTTTTTAGTAAGAGCTACTGCACATTTAACACATTGTGGTGCTTCCGACACCCTCGTAGCTAAAAATGTAAAATCACACCCCCAACACAACAGCACACAACAACCTGCGACTGTGGCAGTACTGAGGAAACACCAGCAATAATGCAGATAGAAAGAGCTAGAATTTCAGCACAGGTACCAGACAGTTAGGCGAGTGCCTGGGCCAGGAACAGTGGTGAACTGTAGATCTCTAGGAGGGTTTAAGGGGCAAGACAAGAAGAGCTTTTAAGGGAAGTTATAAAAAAGGCAAACAAAATGTTGGGATGCATAGGTAAAAGTGTATAATTTAAATCAAGGGATGTTAAGTTAATATTGTAAACGCAGTCATAAGAGCTCTTTCAGAATACTGCGTGTAACTGTGGTCACCTCATAACAATAACGAAATTGCTGCCGAGTCAGATTCAGATCAGGCAGAGAAGAGCAAACAGATACATTCTGGGGCTTCAATACTGTCCTGCACTAGTCGTCAGCACAGCCTACGTGAGGACCTGATCCAGGAATTTTAAATCCTCGCAGCAAATACAAAGTCAACCCAGTGAACCTCAGTACCAGCAATGAAAAACAGCTAGAGGTCACCAGTGGAAACTACAGGGAAATGCATGTAAATCCGAGATTAAGAGGCGCCAAGTTACCCAGCTGAGATGTTGAAGTCAATGTCCGGGTTCTTATTTTAAGAAACAGCTGGATGAAATCCTGGGATCAATTAGCTACTAACTAAACAGAGGACCAGCTGGGCCGAACACCTTTCCCGCGTGCGTCTGTCGCAGGTGGGAGCTGCGGTGTTCTCGGTAGAAGCTGCGCCAGTCTGCCCCCCACCGCCCTCCCTGGCAGTGCCAGTGTGAAAGACAGACACTGGTGTGAGAGAACAGGCGAGCACGCAGGAAGGTCAGCGGATTCGCTCGCTGGGGACTGCTGTACGAGCAGCTCCTGCAGGGTGTGTGCACCGCAACTGGAGGAAGATCTCTTCACCGGCACCCGCCCTGCTGTACAAATACCACAGCCCCCGAGTTTCAGGTCAGTCAGGAACCTTGAAGCAAAGGTGCCTACACGGATGTCAGCATTACTAGGTCTTATTTCCGAATTGTGTCACGTACTGCACCCATGCGGAATTTAGGATTGCACAACAAACCAGCCGACAGAATTACAGAGGTGCCTAAATTCACCCCACCCACCAGTCTCAATCTACAAAGCCTGTATTTGAAAGGGCTGTGTATTTTCCTGAGGCCTCTTCCTTCCAACCAGTTTAAACCCACTGTCCAGTAAGGTTATGCATTAGGGATGATGACATTTTGATTTCTGCTTGGTTACTGCTTACTGTTCTTTATAATAATTCCTTGCATGGATCACAAAGAACTTCACACACAGAAAGGCACCCAGCTCCCTGTGTCATCAGAAGGACAACACCTCCTGCAGCACAGTGTCCACAGTCACCATGCTGCGGCACTGGTTTGGATATTCTGCTCCAGAGGGTTGAGCTCCCCCTACTGGTCCAGCAGCAACCTGCTTATCCTTAGGAGTATCCCAATACCGACCAGGTCTGGCCTTTCTAGGCTTGAGATCTGATGAGATCAGGCTGCAGGGCGGTGCTACAGGATGGGGACAGACAAGACAGATAACCTCTTTATTCCAGTCGGCAGCTTCCGATGGACTTGGGGGACAGCGGTGGTCAAGAACCCAAGACCCACAAGGTGTGGTTTTGCAGCTGCACCTCCAGCAGTTAGCCTTTTATACTGGGACTCCTGTAGTACGTAGGAGCTCTCCCGTGGAGTTCGAAATCTGCGTGAAGACCGCTCAGCAGCTCCTCGAACCCCTGCAGCTGGAGGCAGCAGTCGGCGGTGGGAGCTCTTTTCTGGGCCAGGCTTTCCAGCAGAGGGCCCCGGTACCCGTCTGGAGACGCTTGGGTTCCCCCTTGAGGCAGCAGAAACCCCCAGCAAAGCAAAGTTTCAGGGGCCACTCCCTAGGGCTGCCTGAACTAGTATGATATTAAAGCATTTCCAGGGCGTAATAAAGCCCAGCTTGCTTCTCTAGGAAGCACTTTTGCGGAAACCTACCCTCAGCCGTCAATCGGTCCTTTGCACTGTTCTTGGCTCGGGCTGCGACCCCTCTCCTCATTCCCTTATCTCCCAATCTCCCACAAATCAACATCCCCGAGGACAACGGCCTCCACCTGAAGGCCAGCACGTCCCTGCCCAGCTCCGCCACTCCCCCCGCCTGTTCCTAATCCGGGAACGCCGCAGCGCAACGTTCCCAAACAGGCTCCGAAAAACACGCGGACGCCAGACACAACAAATGAGCTCCCACTGAGCTTTAGAGGCGTTTCGCATCAAGTGTAACCGAACTGACAACAACCTGCACTTCTGATGACACCGGGCTGCTTTCTCCAGTCTGGACAAGGAGGGCTGGCATTTTCAACACTTAGCAAGCCTGCAACTGGACCGCTACCTACCGGGCTCCACGCGTACTCTTTACCCAGTGTCTGACAATCATCCGTCTAAGTGAAGGACACTGACAAATCCCTCTCATCTCTCATCACCAGTAATAATTATTATGCAGCTCATCTATTAGGAGGCTCCAGACAGGGAGATAAAGAAAGGACACTTTATCTCCACAGCTCCTGGCACAGCCTGACCTCAAACGCCCAGCATAGTACAACAACAATACCCCCCCCCCCCCACCATTTGTAGACCAGTGCTGGCATCCTGCTACCTCATTCCAGATGCCCAGAGCAGAATGTCACCAGCATGTGAGGAATCAGAGGCTCCCGCTCTCTTTACAGGATCAGAAGTGGCTTAATCCCCCCTAAGCAGACTGGCACGCACGTCTCCGAGTGCCACACGAGCCTGGCAGGTTAAAGTCCTGTACTGCACTGTGCCACCCGCCCCTCTGAGTGCCAGTGCCTGAGCCCTACTGGAACACGATCAGAAGCTCGTTTCTTCCGTCTCTGCGTTTCAGATTTTATCTACAGCGCAGTGCATTGCTGACGCATAATATCTTCCTTTCCTGTTAAAAAACGCTACCTTGTCTACAAGTGCGTCGAGTCATGATTCATGGTTTTGAAGAGGCTGTTCCGGCTTGGATTATAAACAAAAAAAGATGAAGACGCAAGTTTAAGCACTTCTAACAATGTCACTAATAACAAGGTAGTCCTCGAGCCTAAAGCTACATCAGGCCACAATCAGGAAGAACGCACACGAAACACACTGAAGCAACCACCTGAGTTTCAGGTTTTTTTTACGCGGTTCATAAGCACGCGCAGTCTTCCATCTCGGTGCCGAGTGCTGGAGTACAAGGAACCCAATGGGTTCTCCTGTTGTGAGCACTGGAACCCCGAATCTCTAGGACCACAAGACGAACTGCCAGGCCTCTGCCCTGCCCAGAACATCGCCAGCTGAGGGCCACTGGCCCTGTTTTGCAATGCAAACAACTGTTTTCAAGACAGATCATGCATTCAAATCAGGAGAGAGTGAAGTGTATGTCTCATTTTTCCAGAGGAGAACAGCGAAGCGTTCCTAGGGGAAAAATCCAACCCATCCTCTGTCTGCTTGAACTCACATTTACAGCCCTGAACTGTTCCTAAGCTAGTCAGAGGGTTAATCATTGTCATAGCAAGGAGGAAACGCTGGAGGGTGAAGTCCTTCGGCCAGCCAGAGAGAAGGGATCTGAAAGTCCCTTTGTGAGTGTCTGACAGAGCCCGCAACAGAATCACATCACAGGGTATTTCTACATGTGCAGCTCTTTTCAACACTAAGACTGGTGCTGTTGGGTTGAAAAACAGACTTCAGAAATAACGCCAGTTTATGTTTTACTTTAAAAACAGCCTGATTCAACTGAGAAAGCCATGGGCGTATGTTCAACACGCTCCTGCTTCTAACTTACAGGCACATGGAGTCATTCAGGGTTGCGAGTTAACAGAGACACTAGGACAGAGGTCAGTCACAGTGCCCAAGCAGGGTCACAAAAGAGACGACTGCTTGATGTGTAAAAGCACTTTTCCAAGTGGCTTTGTTTCCTCTTTGTGGGTTTAAAACACCTTTGACAAAGCTGAACCACCACTGACCCTTTTGCATTGGAGGTGGGAGCATTTGCTTAGAGCTGAGTAAGTGGACAGCACTCACCAGGACTCCGGAAACAAGAGGCCTGGTTAAATCTGCTCTCCGATTGTAGCCCAACGACGGCAGGGGAGACCACCAGCCAGCCTGCCTCCGTCTGAGGAGACTACAGTAGAGCTCACAGCCTGGACTTCCAGGTGCTGAGGACAGCCTCTGGAAGAGTCTTACTTCCTTCTAGTGCAGCTGGGCTGGGGCCCAGATTAGTGCCCCAGCTTTTCCTGAGCAATCAAAAATCTCTCTTCTGACAGTACAGTTAGGAAATACTTCACTCTCTGACAGCCGCTGTGCATCCAGATCGTCTACACAGGACTCTTAACTTTGACAGGTTTTATGCAAATGAATTACAAAGTCAAGAAAACGTCAAACGCCACACTGGCCCTTATCATTGGAACAGCTATAAACGAGAGGAGGCCATTTCTTCAGTGGCTACAAGCTAGGTTGTGAGAGGATCTCATACAGCGGTTTATTGAAAGTAACCAGATCAACTTTAAGGACAACATGGCTGGGCAGCTTGTTCCACACTCCTTTTTAAATGCACCTTGTTTCCCCATATTTTCCCACTAGTGTCACTTTATCCGATTCTGAACAAACATAAAGATCTCTTCACGGGCTTCTAAGATCACACAACATTCTCTGCTTTTAATCTGAACACTGTCCAGGGCTGATGTCCTCACCAGGGAACTGAAACTTCTCGCTGCATCCAAAGAACAGTCACCAGCTCTGTACAAATGAGGGTTTTGTTTTGGCCCTCTTCCTCATTTGCTTGCTCGGGTCAAGCAGAGACAAATGATTTGCTTAATAAGAGCAATGATTACTTACAAGAACAACTTGAGGACAGGCAGGTTTGCCAGTGTAGCTGTGTAATGAGGAGGCTGTCTGGGCTCTTCACACCTCACCCCTGCAGCCTCGGCTGACTGCCCTTCCCACGAGGCTCCTGAGGTGCCAGGCTCAGCGCACCCGCGTCAAGTCCACACCTGCATGAGCCACTGGGCCTTGCCCTTACCAGGAGGTAAGCCTGGCAGGAGGGGCAGTGGACAGGCCTGGACAACTGTGGACATGAGAGGCTGAAGTGCTGCTGGTTTCGTTGGCCTCTCATCCCCACAACCCAAAAACATGCAGCTCGGTCCAGGCATCACCTTATTCATCAGTATGGTGCAAGCAACCACACGAGCAGAATGGACTGAACGTCCACACCTCACATCTCTAACCGTGTACTGCGATGCTCCTCCGAAACCCAGGTGCAACAGAGACCTAGACCTGGAAGCCCTTCAAGTCCTTTTGCATCAGTCTCAGCCAGTTACGATGAAGAAACTGACTTCCCTCTCAGCATTACTGACCTACAGTAGGTGTGGCGTCCTCTGCCAGACACCCCAATTAAAGGCCACTGTCTTCCACCCACCTCTATTGCCAAAGAGGGCGGCCTGACCTGCTCCTCCAGCTGGTTCTCCACCCTGGTATTTAGGGATTTATTTTCACTGGCGTGAAATTTATTTTTGGAAAAATGTGCTGTACCACTGCTATTATCTTGATGTCTGCTCTCAACTTCCTTCTCCCTTATTTATCAAAGTCAACGCAACCAAATACAGGTTAACAAGGTCATCACTGCTTACAGTGACTTTTTCCAAACACTTGCTTCTTTTATTTACTGCTAATCAAAACCTGCTTCAATCTAGCACTGTCCATGTACCCGCATTACCATTCCTGGGACTACGAGAAACAACAGTCATACGGAGCAGGTGGCAAGGCTGGGACTGTTCTAATAAAGTGAAGGCACCAGAGAGCTGTCCCTGCTTCTTGGTTTCTGAACAGCAGACACACACCATGACATTGCGAGTTGCCAGCTGTAGAACAACCACAGCCTACCGCCTGCTCAACAGAATTGCCCAATTATTTCATTACCAAAAACCATGCTGCAACCAGACAGCTCAGTGCTCCACATCCCTCCAGGCTCACAGAGGGAAGCTGACACAGAAGACACATTGAGGCTGAAAAATTGGAACTCACTGACAATGTAAAAAAAAAAAAGACTAGTAGATTGCTTAGTTCAATTAAAACAAAAGGCTCACCTACTTTAAATTAGTTTAATAGAGGAGGCGATTTTCTTTCTTTTTAAATGGCATTTATTTCAGGCCTTATTCACAATTCCAACACAAACAGTGACCAAATCCAAGACTCAATCGAAAGCAGCAGAAGGCATTTCCTTAGGAAACAAGGGGAAAACAGACTTTAGAATGGGAAATTCTATAGCTGCAAACACCAGATAGCACAGCTCATTAACTAAAAATTAAGAACTTTTAATCAAATAATAATTTACCTAAACATCTGTATCTTCTTATATGCTAGATACAACATTCTCCTGCGCAAAGGCTGTTTAAATTGCACCTTATTATTCTGTGAGTTCAAGAATCAACATGTTCAAACTGTGCTGCAGGGAGGAATGTTCAAAATCCATCAACTAGAGATAACAAGTGGCCTTGACGCACTAGGAAATGGGAAAGAAGAACTTGTCGGGTGGCTTCAGTCTTACACAACCCCCGTCACCAGCAATACCTCTGAGAGCATGAAGAGTGACATCAGGAAAGTGCCTTCAGCCTTTCGCAAGCTCGCATGCAGGCTCGTGAGCCCAGGAGACCGTCCTCAGAGCGCGCTCAGCTCGCCCCTTCTGGGCCGGACAAGGGGGGGGCCAGGGTCCACACAAATAGGCGGTTTGTGCAAGAGGGGACTTGGTTTGCATGAAAGCAAGTGACGAGGAGTTCTCGTTATTTAACAGCACGCCATGACACCGAGGAGAACCTCACACAGGAGGGGAAATAACACCATGTAGGAAATAAATAGTGGGAGTAGTTTGGATAGAAAAGCAATGCATAAGTGCACTGATTTTGTTTATTAAGATCATCAACATCACGATTATCATTACTCAGCTGTCGTTATTATTAATAATATCTCAAACTGGGCCTAAAGCTCGGCTGGGTGCCTGCAGTGACATGAACACAGCTGGAAGAGCTGGGGAAGCCGCTGCGCTGGGAGTGTTGTGCCTCCTGTGGTCGCCCGTTTGTCTCTTTGAGAAGAAACGCACGCTCTGCTGCTTGACACGGTGCTCCTCACGAGACCAGCCCGAAGAAAGGTCTCGATCTTCTCCATTCACAGCCAACGCCTTAGTGGAAAAGGTGCCCCCAATGTGAGCAAGTGTTGCCAAACTGTGCTGAACAACAGGACCACTGCAGACACCTTTATCTCCTGCAACTCCTTCACTTCACCAGATGCACATCTCACTGTCAAGGGTGTCCTGGCTGCCTGCTACTGGGACAGCACAGGAGACGGAGTCCTGTACAACTGGCTGGATCGGTACTGAAAACCATCCCCATTTTAGGCCAGCTGAACGAGGGCAAGGCGAAGGAAGACAAATCCAGGAGGGCTGGGGCATTTGAGGACCCCAGCCCTGATCAATCTGCCTCTGCCTCTGCCTCTGCCTCTGCCTCTGCCTCTGCCTCTGCCTCTGCCTCTGCCTCTGCCTCTGCCTCTGCCTCTGCCTCTGCCTCTGCCTCTGCCTCTGCCTCTGCCTCTGCCAAATACCCCTCGCCCCACCTCAGGCATGCCTTCATAAAAATCAATCTCCCTCCCTAAATTTTCTGTTTCGTCCTCCCAGCCACATCTATCGCACACTGTCTCTCCCCAGTTGCACTGCCCGGCTGAAAAGCCGCAGTCTCTCCCAGCCTGTGCCGTGCTCCTGCTCTCCCAGCGCGTGTCAGAGCTCTCAGCATGTGCCCAGCCTCCAGGCCGGCTGACAGCCCGCGGTCACAGCTATCCCCGGAGATGCAAACACAGTCGCAGGAAAGATAGTGCTGGGATGGGTTGAGAGTGACGCTGCAGCAGATGGGAACCCCCTCCATTTCTCTAAACACACAACCCCCTCTCCCCTGCACATCTCGCACACAGTGCACTGACGTTAACACTGCAGTTAGCGCTTTTTTCCCTGTAGGACCTTCTGATACAGACAGGGCTGAAAAGGGAGAATGTCCAACTCCTGGGGAAAAGCTTCATCAATATACGGTATGAATGAAGAAGCAGGGCTCTGTTTTTACAGGCATTCCTACTGGCTAGGGGGGACCGAGAGAGGCAGGGAGCTTTTCAGAAAAGTGAATCACTGAAGAGTACAAAACACAGGAAGAACACAGCTGGGCTGCCAGTTAGAACATCACTTGTAGCAGCAAGCAGAGCCTCTGGGAACCATCACCACCCCCTGTCTGCTTTCCGAAGACACAGAACCACCGCGCTGACACCCTCAGCGCTGCACAAGAGGGCTCACCGACCCTGACCACGACACTGCCGAGCTCAGGGACGCTGGCTGCTGCTCCAGTGCTCCAGTGTTCCAACACTCCACTCACTCCCCAGGGGATGTATTTATTATGCTTTATCCGATGCGGAAGGACTCCGGCTCTCCGATTTCATTAACCGGGGGCAGGGGCCAGCCGGGAGACAGGAGAGATGTTGAAGTAAGCAATTCTGTCCTGATCCCCGGGTTCAGGACGAGACAAATGGCTACAAAACAGATCTGCAAAGCTGTCATCAATAAGCGCCAGCCTCCCCTGACGCCACCAGGTATAAATCAGGAGGCAGCACAGGCGCAGGCTGAAGCTCAGCATCGGCAGCCGGGCCGCAGCTCCGGACCTGGGCCCTGCTCGTCCTCGTGTGTCTGGTGACCCAAGCACACCTCAACGTGCACCTGCGTGCCCCCACCTGGGAAATCGTGCACAGCCCGGGGTCACCACGACAGGGCTCAGTCCACGCTGTGACGCCCTCTCCCCCCTAGTCGGGCATGAGGCGCTACGATGGTCTGGGATGGTTTTTTCCCCATCAGTGCGCACGCACGCACGCACGCACCCTTCATACTACAATTTGAAAACAGAGCTATTGTCAAGGGGGGCACTGCAGAGGCAGAGTGTGGGTGGCTTTTTGCTAAATAAAACGAGCCCATTTTCCCTCTCACCACCGATTCCTGCAGACTCTCATTGGCTGGCTAACCAGTGACCCGTGTCCTAGTCACAGCACATTTGGCTGAACGCGTTTGTATTCATAATGTCTTAGGTGAGGAAATGGCAGGAATAAATACAAATCACTGGCAGTCGAGACTGATTGAACTTGGCTCTTGTCACCACTCCCGGACTTTTGTTCTAAACTCCTTTCGACAGCGGCTGCCTGCGCGAACTGCGGTCCCCCACTGCAGCCCACAGCCATGACCGAGAGGGGGCAGCCTGACACCAGTGCCAAGACACATTTACAGCCCGTCTGCCATAGAGCGTGGAGTGGACTAGATCACACAGCACATACGGTACAGAAGCAGACAGTGCGTTATAACCAGCAATCAGCTTTCCTTCAGAAAAAATTCAAAACGGAAGACAAATTAATGATGTTATGCAACAAGTTTTATAGCGTGCAACGACCAAGAACTGTGGCCATCAACCAAGCCTGGTAAGTACTGCTTTAATTATAGAAACGTTTAAAAAGCAGAACTCTTCATTTCCCACATGCAACCTGTGGTTTCCTGCAGAGACAGCAACAGGGAGCCCCTCATGCCTTTAGCAGCCTGGATCCCAACATGGACGCACAAGGAACAAGTGAAAAGTCCGAGTCGCTCTGACGGGAAGGTCTGGTTAAAGAGGCTGTTTAGCACGCTCATCGGCACAGTCCAGCTTTCACACCCTGCCCTACCAGTGAAGCTCAGCCTCTAGCAGCTCGGCCAAAGCCGCGAGCAGCCGAGAAGGAAGGCGGTTTCTAAAACAGCAGCCCCGCACAGTGAACAGTAGAGTCCCAGGCAGGGAGACACCAGAGCACAGGGCTGCTTTTCTGAGCAGATAAGGAACCACTTGAAGACAAAAAGCGACTAAAAATAATCAAGAAGTAGAGGTTAAAGACTGCAAGTGCTTGCAAGCTATTACACCTAAAACCACAGTCACACATCAAACACACGCGGCGCTGGTGTGAAACTCCGCAATTAACAGTTGGGGAGACAACTTCAGAACCCCTCGGGGGCTGGACTTCAAATGTCTCTTCACAACAGCTCCAAAAGCAGGAGCTCGGTATTTCACCAAGTAGAGGTTAACTGAAGTAGGACCCGTCTGCTCTGGGCACTGCCAAACCATTTTTCTTCCCCCACTAAAACAAGGTGAGAAAGACCCTTCTTTACAAAACGCAGGCAGTGAAACAATTAAATGGGAAGGTTTTTACGAAGCAGGACCCACAACGACATACGACTGCACTACCCAGTGGAAGCAAACCCATACCCAGTTTCTGAAGACCCACTTTAAACAGAAACCATCACATTTTCCTCAGGGGCAGGAAGAGGCGACAGCAAAAAATAAAGAGAGTGGGAGGGAAGAGTCGACTGTCCCAGCAGGAGAGGGCCTTGGGGATCCTGTCTTTTTCTTTTCTTCAATGTGTCCCATACGTCCTGGACATTGCATGAAGGGGAGTAAGGGAAACCCATCACCATTAAATAAATATTACATATGAAATAGCTCCGACCTCTTTCTTCCTTTCTGCAGGTAATTTGACCACACAGGTGTGTAAATTCTGCTGTTTAAAAAAATCTGTATTGATAAGTGGAAAAGAAATCCGACCTGGGAAGACAGGGGCCAGCAGAGGATTTTGGATCGGGCCTCTGATTCTGCTGTGCATCTCGGCCAGTTCACCAGCTCAGCTCTGGCTGGCAGGAGGCTGTTACCGCTGCAGTGAGATGCCGGGACCCAGGTGCGCAGCTGAGGGCCTGTGATGTAGAGTTCTTTCGGGATCAATAATAAGAATGATGATACTCTCGCTACCCTTCAAAACACGACGAGAGACCGTAAACTGAGAGATGCTCATCGTTCAGCTGTGCAGCAGCTGGTCTGTACAGGACACCTCTCTAACTGACCACGCCAGGCCCCTACGGCCGTATCCCCGCCGGGCCGGGCTGGAGGGGGTGACCCCGCCGGGCTGGGGTAGAGGGAACATGACAGGAGGGAGGCCGCTGTGGGGAGCCCGAGGGTGAGCGCGAGGGCAGCTCTTTTGGTAGCCGGCTGATCAAGGAATCTCAGCCAGCCGCTTCTTGAAAGAAGCCAGGGTATTGCCTTCGAAAACACAGCTGGGAAGCGCGTTCCCGACTCCCGCTACCCTTTGTGTAAACCCCCCCCCCCCTTTTCATATTTAAATGAAGTGCCTCCTGCCTTTCAGCCTAGGTTTTACTCTTCACCCCGGTGACTGAGTCACCAAAAGCCATTTCTGTGTGTGTGTGTGTGTGTGTGTGTGTGGGGGGGAATGTCAGAAAAACACTGATCCACGAGCTTCTTGAAGACCCCGCTTGGGCGGCTCCAACTAAAGGACACTTCTGCGGCTCTGCCAGCTTTTGTGCATTTAAAACTTACTGAAGGGCCGGCGCAGGACTTATTACAAGAGCCATCTTGTGCTGAAGATCCTCCCCTTTCATGTCAGAAGCGCTGCCCGGCTGCCTCTGGCCTGCCTCTCCGCAACACCGCAGCTCTGTGCGCATGTGAGGCATGCAGCATATTTCAGACAATAACAAACTGCGCTGACGACAGCAGAGCGGCTCTGCCGAACACGTTATTTATCACTCCTGGAATTTGCAGGGGCACGGGACGATTTGAATAAAAGCTGACCTGGCGTTCAAGACAATATTCAAGAGCAGAGAGAGCCCATGCCGTGCTGTAACCGGTCTGGTATGGCTCTGGGAACGTGCTGGAAGGATGTGACAGTAACGCGCCACGCACAGGTTCAGCCCGCTGTCAAAAGAGGGCGCTGAAGGCACGCACCGCCCATCCATTTTCTACACCTCTTCATCAACCACAGAGCTGGAGCCTATCCTGGCCAGCAGTGGGTGCACTCGGGATGGGACGCCAGTCCACTGCGGGGCACACACAGACCCACACACTCGCTCCAGGGCCAGCTGTCCCAGAAGCCAGTTAACCCACCAGCTTGTCTTTGGACTGCGGGAGGAAACCGGAGCACCTGGAGGAATCCCACGGGAACATGGGGGGAACATGCAAACTCCACACAGACAGCAGCCCAGGGCACAAGTGCTGTGAGACTCATAACCACCGCACCAGTCCTGTAAGAGTGAGCGAACATCACGGCCTGTGCCCATCGCTCTGGGCACAGAGAGGATCACTTTCTTCCATCTGAGGGAATGCCTGAGCCCCTAAAGCCCATCTGCAGACCGGCCCCAGCCTGACAGTCCCCCTGTGATAAACACCCACACCAGGGTGGAACCCAGCGCACACCAGAGCACGGCGGTCCTCTCCAGCGAGCATGCAGTGCTGCCGCCAGACGCCAGACCCCAGGCCCCAGGCCCCAGGCCCGTGTTGACTTTCCAGCTGCTGGGAAAGCCGGGCGTCTAAATATTTATCTTAGCACACCGTCTTGCGCAACGTCTCGCAGCGCGGCTGGACGCCACCCTGCTCTCAGGGGGGAGCGAGCCGGACAGAGAGCAGCTAGAAGAGACCTGCTTGGGGCCGGCATGCTGGAACTGGGGTTATCTCCAGGGCAGATCTCCTGCGCTGGCCTCCTCCCTCACACGCACTCACAGCCTCTCTCACAATCGCACACGAGCCCCTTGTGTGGCTGTCTAGTCTCGTCTCCTCTCTTCTCCTCGGGGGCTTCTTCCTTACTGTAAGGCACTTCGAGAAGCCACTTCTCAAGGGGCTACACAACAAAGTTTATTATTATTATTATTGTAATCTTGGCAACAGAGCAGTAAAGGCAGTAGAACTCCCGGGAAGCCCCCAGGTGTCAGGCTGCAGCCAGGTGTGTTAAATGAGAGCTCAGGACATCTTCAGGCGCGCCAAAAACAAGCCAGCCAGGAGGTGGGGGTAGCTTAGAGACACCAGCACTGACCATAACCTAAATGCTAAGCTGGGACCTTGTGGTTAAACACACACACACACACCGCCGCCGCCCGCCCTGGGAAAGCACGCAAACGCGCGCTGCTGGTCGAATGGGTCAACTATAAATTAATTAACAGATCAATTAATCGTTTTAGAATTGGCTGGCGCGCACAAAGAGGCCCAAACAACGGGACGCTGTAGTAAGAGGCGAGTCCGGCCCTGGGGTAAGTGACAGCGGCGGGGGGCAGTAATTACTGCGGGGAGCGGAGTGACTCACCGCCCCCCCACCCCACTGCGCTCCGTGACAGGCGCTATTCTGGCCGCGTGCCTCGGATTGTCACGGAATTACCAACTTGTACCAACAAGCAGCTAGAGCTGGGCTTTTTCTGTTTTTTTTTTAAAAAAAATCCATTCAAGGCAGTCTTCTCCATCTCCCACCGGACACAGTTGAAAGCAAAACCCGACGGCAAATATCACCCGTCTTCGCTGCACGCACGCCGGCACACAACCCACCCGCCCCACGCACCAGAGCGGCTGGGGTGAGAGGCATTACAGTAAACCAGCCACACTACTCAAAAAGACGAGAGAAAGCGCGCAGCCCTGACGGGGCGAAATGACAATTCAGTCCTGATCGAATGGCAGCTATTAAGCCGCATTAGGAAATTAAATATTGAACAGCGGCGTAGCAAGAGGCAGCACGGCGAAGTATCTTTAATCGTCTCTTCCCTGTTCGATTGTGTAGCGTTCCCCGGGGAGAGAGAGAGAGATCTGAAACCGGCGACCACGAGCCCCTTCGACACGCACACGCGTGGGGTGGTTCGCGACACGCGCCCGGGTGGGGACGGCGCGAGCGCTGCCACCGGGCAGGCTGGCAGGCGGTCCGTCACGGGGAGGTAAATCCGAGGGAAGACATGACGCGGGTTCCTGGAGGAAGTTACAGACACATTGCAGCCAGCTGCGGCTCGGGTCTGCCACTCCGATGGACACGCTAGAAACGCGGCGACTCTGCTCGGAAAGATACTGATCTAGACGCTACAATTCGAGAGCAAATCCCGAGAGCAGCCCCTCACGATGATGGATTGTTGTGCATGCGTGTGTCGGCAGTACTCCTCGTATTACACACCGCGTTGTGTCTGAAGTCGATATACAACCTAACGTTGGGTCTCCAGTACCTACCAGACGGTTGAACCTCCTTCGCAGCATTATTGCAGCTTCTCCTGTTTCGCTTGGTCTGAAGACACTAAAACTGCAGTTTCTTTTGTCTCGGGGTCGTGAGGGCTCGTCCTCCGTGGACGTGTGAATGCCTGCGCTTCTCCCCTGCTCCGCTCGCTGGATCGCCACGGCTGTGCTACATCACCGCTGTTTCCACGTCCATGTCGATCCCGACTCCCAAACCGTCTTCTCACACGGAGATTTTCCGCGTTGCGGGCTGGCGGCTGTTGCTGCTGTCCCCCTCACAGGCGGCTCGGCTGCATCTTTCTCGGCGCCCTGTTGCTCACCCGGACGCGTTCATCGCACACCAGCCTGCTTCCCCAACGGGCGACACATCAACCGACACGGGCAAATAAAAAAGACAAAGTTTGGATCCGAAGTCCAGCACAGTCCTGCTACCGCGGCTGACTCCCCACCTCCTCTGTTCCCTGTCAAACAATCTCTCCCCTCTAAGCTACCACTTCCACTTTCTGTAGCACCGCCCCTCCGCCCCCCCCCATGCACGGTCGTTGGGCGCTCTGCATCGTGGGAAATGTAGTTCCCTGCATATGCTGCTGTTGGGACAAGAAAGTTAACAGACACCTTTACAATCAGCCCGTGATAAAACCATCAAACCGATTGCAGGGGCAATAAAGGGAAAGAGCATCCCAATCTCTTTGTGTCACTGTCACTGAGTTTGCTTGTGAACCCCTCTGATCCGTTTATAAAAACAACAGTCAGTAAATAGGGTAAAAATAAAATACAAATAAAGTATTTTTAGTTTTTTTTTTTACCAGCTCCTGAAGCTTAGAGAAGCAGTTAAAGAAATGGTCCTATCTAGATTCTGAAGTAGTACTGATATTCATATATTTTAAAATAATTCAGTCTCAGGGGGTTAAAGAAAAATATCTCCTGAAATATATTTGAAAAATATACTAATATGGATCGCAAAGTTTCAAACGAATTGTTTTCAGTTGATATGTATGAATAATATTTGGTGGAATAACTCATGCTTCCACCCTGCGCCCCCAAACACGGTCTCGATGGAGCAGGCACAGGCGCTGAGCGGAGCAGGGGACCGTCACCACCCCCGTCTGAGATGAGTCCCAGTCCTGGATCACAACAGCCCTGTGTCAGCCAGCCCCCTCCAGGACCAGCAGGCCCACACTGGGAGGCCCCCGAGTGGGGCTCAGCACAGACATCCTGCACACATTGGCTGGAGAGCTGAGCTGGGGGGTTTCCCAGGGGTCACGGCAGAACAGCAAGGCGCCCTGAAATAAAGTGACCCAGACTCCTGTCACTGCATCACCCCGTGTTCACACCACACACACGTGGTACTTGTGCGCATCTGTATTTGTGTGTAGTACCTGCGTCAACGGCACTTGATTTCACACACACACACACGGAAACAGAGAGACAGACATGCAGGGTCAAAGTTCAATCCACAGTAAGAGTTCAGAGACATGCCAATCCCCTGTGTATTCCAGTGTGGCTTTTAACATGAATTCTAAGGTGAAGTCTCACTGAATCTCAGAATAACCTTGGAGGTACAGTATGCACAATCTGAACACCTGTGCCATAACCCCACCTCAACCACCAGGCCTGAAACCGAGAAGACCACGGGGGGGCCTAATCCGTCAATTCAGAATCCTTCAAGACGTTGGGATTCCTCGGTGACAAGTGGAGACTACCTGGAAGTGCATTTAATACAGAGAACAGGAGGCACTTCTTTACACAAAGGGGTGTGGGAGTGTGGACCGAGCTGCCCTGGCTCTATCAGAAAACAACTAGATTCTGAAGTCAGTTACCTACTAACTAGCAAACAAGCTGGACAGTCCAGACGGCCTCTCCTCGTTCCTCTGTTCTTGTAGGAAATAATGCCTAAAGATATTTCCAGGGCTCTAAACTGATGTAAAACGACTTGGTATTTTTTTTTAAAAAATGTCTCCAATATATTCAGTCCTCTCAAAAATAAACTAATAAAATAACTTTCTGTCAATAGAAAGTGTTTCAATTTTTAAGACGTGAAATATTTCCAGATCGCATTAAATGAAAAGTTCTCTGGAAAGAGAAGAAAAGTAAAATGTGATTTTGTTGTACAAAAACGTTAGGTACAATGATTTTAGTTTGCTTATACCTCCCCCCCGTGGCCTTTTTAGGTACTGCAAAACTTTCCCTTTATTTCGCAACTGAAGGGAAGTAATGACATTTCTTCCCCTTTGACAGTCGTTTTCTGCAGGTTTCCGTGTCTGTCTTTACGAATAGAGGAAACACTCATTTCTCAATAGGAAGTGAGACGGACGTGCGAAATGCCTCTTCCTCGAAATCGGCGTTATTCTCCCATTAATACAAAAGCTAGACTTGGCCGAGGACAAAAGGTGCATCATCCAGGTGGGGCTGCACACTGGTGGTGGTGGAGGGGATCCCCATTACCGCTTTGAGTGGGGTGTCCAGAAAAGCGCTATATAAGTGTAAGCAATTATTATTATTATTTTAAAAAGCTCCTCTGCGTGGGCATTACTAAAAAAATGATCAGTAGGGGGCAGCAAATCGAAGCCCTAAAGAATAAAATCCTTTCCTGTACCTTCTACATTTGTATTTAGCAAATCCGTTCAGAAACTGAAGACTCCCTTGGGTATTTGGGATGATAACGTTGATGTCAGCGCTGTTTCCACCTCGCTGGAGCTGAGAGGCGATCTGTCAGGCTCTCCAGACGCGGCTCTGAACGGGAGGGGCGCGGAGTGACAGGGGTGACAGTGGAGACCTGGTCCTGATCGGCCTTGTTTCAGGTTCGGTTACCCGTGGAGCAGAAAGGACCGGGGGAGGGGGGCGCAGGGTGAGAGCAGGGCGATATTCCTCTTTCTACCTCCTCTCCGCCCTTTTTAGTGTAAACACCGAGGCCAGGGGCCAGCGACTCCTGCGCTGTCAATCAGGCCCCCCAGCCCTGCGCACACCTTTCCGGGAGCAGGAGACGCCTGTCTGGGCGGACAAGGGCGGCTCGGAAGAAGTATGCTGAACGGAGCGTGAAGAGGGATCGCAGGAAGACCCGCGAAGGGTACGTGACTGACAGAGCTGCAGTTTGGCAGCTGCAGGCGTGCGGCCGCATACCTGTTGCCCAGAGAGGGAATTTGTGCCGGGATAGCGAGACGCAGATCCTTTTCAAGAGATTTATAGTCTTAAACAGCAGCACATTTTGAAGCCGAGAGCTTATCTAACATGCACAGTGGGAACAACTATTTACCTTAATAAGGGGACTAAAAAGACACCACTTTGGGTCTCAGCCGGCTTCTGAAGTCGGTGGAGAGCCCAAGTCGTTGCTGGAACAGCTTGACCTGAAACCCCATACACACAGAGTGAACCAGCAGCTTTTAGACTTATCAATCAGAAAGTACTTAAGCTGAGTAAGTGTTTAGGTTAACTCATTAATGCCCTGTTACGGAGAGACGCAGGGAAGGGCTGAAGAAAGCCACAAGTCTGCGCCGACACGCTGTTGAAAAGCGGGCTGATATACCCCAGCGAGGATATACCCAGCGAACTCGTGCAAACACCTTGCGGAGTGCTGTCACCACGCTAGGGTCAGAGCACACGCCGCTTCTTTGGAGAGATGAAAAACAAACTTTAGTAGCACTGGTGAGAGGAAACATTCAATCCCTTTAGGCTGTACACGAGAAGACAATGCTTGGGTTTCATCTAGGTATTCAGACTCCTGAAAGGAGCAGAGAGCTGACCCAAGGGCTGTCAGTCTGAAAGGAGTACACCAGGGTTACAGGGACTGGAGATCGCACGCAAGCGAGGCTAGGACAGCAAGGCAAGGCGCTACTCCCTTCGTTTGGAAGTAGAAGACCGTGTTAATCGATTGTCTGGGCTCCTTAATGCAGCGGCTCGGTGTGGTCTTTGTGTCAGTGAGGTGCCATATGAACAGATTAGTCTGAACGCGCCTTTCCTGGTTTTGCACGGCGCTAACGATCACTTTGCGTGTGTCTGCTTTGGTTTCAGGCGATCTGCTTTTGTACATTACTGCAACTAAACAGAGCCGTAGTCCAGCGCAGCGCTCAATAAGAGCTTCTTCCTTTTACGATAATCCTTGTTACCGCAGCACGCTGGAAATCGTGACGCGCAGAAAAACCTGTTCCTTCTAAAGTAATACGAACACCTTTAAGTGAAGCAGATGCAGATGCACAGAATGCCCAGAAGGTGGCAGCCTAGTAACACGTATTACGTACTTTTTCCTGTTTTGTGTAGTATTCAATCAAAAAGTCCACTGAGAAAAAGTCACGGCGACTAAAAAGGCCTGAAGCTACTGGCTAGTTTAATGAACCACACTTTTGACTTAAATGTGTAAGAATTCTGAACAATGCCAATTTCACAGTATGTCCGGAGAGCAGCGGAGCCAAAACACGTGGTCAGAATAACCACAAATATTGAATTGCGTCTGTGTTTCAGTCTTGTGGCGGTTCTGAAGTGATCGCGGTCTTTAACTGTCTAACTTACGTGCTGATTTGGAAATATCGAGTATTTCCTTCCCACGTACTTTTAGTCATTTCAGTTAAAAATTCCTCCCCTATTCAAACTAGCATTTAGCAGTGAGAGTCAAGGCAGTAAAGGAGGCTCTCAGGTGCGCCTCGTAAGACCAAAACCATAATCTTGGGACATAATGGAGCCAAGGGGCTGTAGGTAATGATAGGGTCTGTGTTCCCAGCTGAGCTCGGGTACTGAGTGCACAGGCGTCACAAGAGCTGGGCTTTTTTAAGAGCTGTAGTCCTGTTTTAACTGAGAGAAATGCACTGAATTCTTCCAGTTTCTGCATTCAGGTTCCCATAGATAGTTAAAGCGATATCGTTTTGTCTGAATTCTGAAAGAGTTCTGATGTACAATTTATATGTATATAATTTTATACACAATTGATCATGATCATGATCACCCCACCAGCCTCAAAAAATGAAAAAGATTAAAAGAATCAGAAGACAAGATATAATTCCAGAATGCAAGTGCCTTCGTATTTATTTAGTTTACTTGCACTTTTGCATTTGGATTCTGTATTTGACACTGAGAGCTGAACTAAAGTTCTTGTCTTTATTCCTGGACCTTCAAGATCTGAAGTTGTGCTCATCGCAGTCCCTGTCCTTTGACAATGTATCTGCAATGCCAGCAAGCTGCAGCCGCACTCCAGAGCTCGCAGACATGGAGATGGTTCTGAAGCTGTGTTTGTTTGCAGTATGAATAGCAAACTACAAGCATGTGTCGGTGTACAAGCTTAATAATAACTCTGAGATCATGTTGAACTTCTAATTAGTTTAAATGAGCACAGTGAGATACTGTCAACCAATTGACTTATTAACGCCACAGGTATTTTCCAGTTCAGATTGTGAGCTGTAGGTGCTTGAGAACAAACTCTGTTGTTGTTGTTGTTCAGGCCTCTGGTTGTGGAGTGGAAGTTAAGGGCTCATTCCTGCACTGCCCCTGCTGTCCCGGGGAGGCCGAGAGAGACCCGGCCATCTGTCCGCCTCCCTCCTCCCTGCGCCGCCCCCTTCCCACACTGCCCCTTTGTCAGCGGCACTTCCTGTCCTGCTCCTGGGCGTGGCGCGCTGAGGGGCTGGCGGGGGCATCTGTGGGCGCTTTGATGGGCACCTGCAAGGGGGGGAATCAGAGAGGTCCTCCGAGAGACAGATTGAAGCTTTGTGCGCGGAGGCAGCGGGGGGGCTGTGTGTGTGGAGGAGGGTACGCTGTCACTCCAGCCTGTGTGAGTCCGGGCTGGAGCAGGGGGGGCAGGAGAGATTGACAGCTTTTGTGGGCTGAATTTCTTTACAATCCCCCTGAATTAATGGGCGTTAAACTAGAGTGAGGACTTCAGGACGGAGGTAAATGGGGGAAAGTGGTGGTGGCACTGGTTTAGGGTGATGGGATTGTGGGGGGGGGGGGGGTTGGGGGACAGGGGGGCTATTTTACTGCTCTGCTGGGAAGGGACCAATTCATAGGCATTCAGCTCTGAGCTCGTTATTCTTTGAATGCGCTGAGCGGAGGAATGCAATGGCATCAATTAGAATGTGTTAGCAGATAGTGAGTGAAGGAAAAAAAAAACTTTCCTCTCTCCTTTTTCTTGCTGGACAACACAGCTCCACTATAGGAGGTGTCAGTGCCCACAAAGCCTTTTTGTGATTTTCTCTCCATTACATTACCAGCGCAATATGCAAGGTGGTGATTCCTTTGATTTAAATTAAGTGGAAAAACCACTAAATCCTAGTTTTATTCAGCGGAGATAATAGCACTATACTCTATAAAGGTCTCTAAGTACTTATCTGTTGGTTAAAATCTCCCCTTCTCTTTTTCACTCTCTGCCTCTGTTTTCACCATTATTAGTTTTGTTCAATAGTTTGGGTCACAGAGAGCCTGTTTAAGAGCGGAGCTTGTTTTGCTGCCTGCCGTATCTCTTTTAATTGCAAGTAGTAATAGGCAGCAGTCTTGCCGTGTTTTCCCCCCTTAAAATGGATATGAATTAAAACAGTAACTTAGAATCTATTGTTTGTCTCAGACCTAGGCTCCCGGCTTCAGACAGTCAGTGAATCGAACCCCGAACTGCGGCGTGTAACAGTGAAACAGCTCCTTCTGCCTTGTCCTGGATCAGAAGAGAGAAAAAACAAATGGGTGAAATGATGATGAAATGTCACATCCATCTTTCTGTCTCACTTCTAACCCCTTTCAGAAGGGGAGAACGGGCAGACAAAATGTTTAAAGCTGCCCTGTTTCAGTATAGCCCAATTAAAGCATGAAGTACAGTGTTCCGTCTGAGCAGTCCTGCTACAATAAAGGCGCTGCTGGGCCTTGCAAACAGGCCTCATCTGAGAAAGCAACGTTTTTTTCCTTCTCTGGTGTTCTGCTGATACAAAGCAATGTTAACAAAGACACAGCAATTGCTGTTACAGAGATGCTACTGGGGAACTGTCTGTTAACATTCACCAGATAGACTGTCCACAGTGGGCAAGATGTTGCTAGATCCTTGCTTTATGAGCCACCTGATGTCTGCTATAGCCATTACTGCCTGTCGATACCCACCCAAGACAAAGCAAATCGCCATACCAGGACTCAGAGGAATGACTGCAATCACGAGCCATAGCCTTTAATTGAGATAATGTCCCTTCTTGGACAGACAAGCATGGTAGGTATGATTTAATATATACACCATTAAAATGTGAAACCTGGACTTTTAGGTAGGCCTCCCAGTTGTAGCAGTGTGATCCAAGCTATTTCAGCATCAATCACCTTCCATCTAATAGTACAGCTGTCGCATGTCTTTAAAAGGGTTTGCATTAAAAAAAATCCTTATTTGACAGTCTCTAGGTTTAATGCAAGCTAACTAGTGTGAACCTCCTGTTGAAAATGGCACAGTTGAATATGAGTAATTATGTTTAATTTTTTATGAAATAAGAGAAATTTACATCCGATGAAAGGCAACTGGAGCTTAACTGCAGTGAAAGTGCAGTAAATTGGTGGAAACGTTGGAGCTCGCAGAAACTCAATTACAGTGTAATTGTATAATTGTACCAGAACGGCTATAAATGCAGTTCTCAATTAAATTCACTTCTTTTGCAGCGCAAATCAGGGCTAAATTATGAAAACGCCTCGTGTCACGATATCGTTAAAAACTGCCTCTTTCACGGAATCATTTGCACCAAAATAGAATTTTATTAAAAAAACAGATGTCTTCATACATCTTTGGATTACTTGCTTCTTCATCGGTTCTAATTAACATGGCAAAATGAAAGCTCCTCCTCAAACAGGCACCTCTTCCTGCTCAGGCGGCTGCTCGGGGGAGAAGGATGAGAGATGAGTGAAGATGTTTTCTGAACACTAGTTGATATAAACCCCACAATGGGCTTCATCGGAGGTGCACGGTGCCAGGAAGAGCTCTTCCTCTGTCTGGAGTACACCGTGTCGCTTCCACAAAAGCCCCCGCCAGTATGCAGCTCATGAATGCCGAATAATTGCTGCCGTTTTCTTTTTCAGCAGCATGCGGCTGAAGATATGAAGGGAACAAAATGGGAAAAAAAAAGGTTGAACATAAGTTAGCTGGCAGAAACAGACTCCAAGTCGGGGTACCTCTGCCTCTGAGGTACAGAACTGAAGTCTTTATTCTGCTTTGTAGTTTTGGGCTGATGGTTTTATGATCAAGCGACTTCGCTTTGTACCCACTGACGCGGGTGGTTGTTTAACCAGGGTGGTCTGAGACCGGCACCCTGCTCGCTCCTGCTGCTCACCGCCATCTGAACCCACAACCTAATTTCGAGTCCACAGCCCCAGTCTCTCCTCCGTGCTGCTGTCTGTCCAGAAATCAGCACTGCCAAATACCAGTCACCAATACAGCAGTGTGCAGCCCCACCTGGATGGTGCACCAGTCCGCTCCCCACACACCAGCTCTCAGTGGGGAGGAGAGCAGAGTGGTGAAGCCGGTTCAGAGACGGGGATCATTAGGAGGCCATGATGGGTAAAGGCCAGGGGGAACTTTGTCCAGGACACAGGGGTAACACCCCTACTCTTTTTGAGAAGCTCTGGGAAATCGTTCCCCTTCTCTGTGCTGCCTCGGGAGCAGGTGTCTTATGAAACACCTCCGTGGCCGTGCCAGAGCAGGGCAGGGCAGGCCGAAGCCTGACACAGTAAGGGTGTCTGTGGGGCTGGCTCCGTCTGGCAGGGCTGACTTAACACGGGCTGAAAGAGCCATTTCACTCTCTGCCCAGCAGGAAAGATCTGGTTTTGGAAGACCTCTTTCAACGGCTGAAGGCTGTCACAGTGGATAAGTACTCGGCAAACAGCGTGAACAAGGATTTGAACCAGAAAACCAACAGAGCCTGGACAATATTGTGACGGGGACTTGTCTTCTTAGTGGGGGCTGAATAGTGAATAGAAGCCATCAGCAAGTTCACACACACAACAGGAGATGATGCAGTGTTGTAGGTTAGTGGGAGTCAAATACAGTTGAAGATTAATAAATGCTTGTTTGTCCAAAATTTGCTTTATCAAGAGGTATCATCAGCTGTCAGTTCTTAGAATTAGTAATAAAGGGCTTATTGTGATTTTGGTCATTGTCTACAAGCATTCATTCTCTTAATGCTTAGAAAACCTGCAACACTCCACAACCCCGTCCTGTTGTCTTTCCCTGAGGCAAATGCTTCTGTATTGCAGCAGAGCCGGTGACCATAATTATTCATGTGGAGACAATCTCCCAAGTCCAGGGAGTTTTCAAGAGAAGACACAGATACTGGACGCTGGAGTCTGAACTGTTCTCTCATGCCTTAGTATTTCCCTTGCAGGGTCAGTGCCCTCTGGTCAGGGATTAACACACATTAAAGCAGAGCAAAGCTGCACATGTACCTGTGTTGCTGGAAGATATATCCATTTTTCTGTCCACCACCTTTTTTCTTAGAAACTTAAAAGCAATCCGCTACTTGTTACACAGATAATTACACCTAGTGTTTAAGATGAAATGTTTAATCATGCCCTACACTTTCTAATAGAGATAAATGAAAAAAGAAGTATGATGTACTAACCCTAGGGGGTGCCTGGAGGAAGTTACTGCATTAGAACTCTACATCCTATAATACCTTAATCCACGGTAGAAAAAAAGTCCAATGTATTTGATCATTAAGACAGGTTTGTTTTCACTTCTCCTGAGCAGCTGTTAGAACACCTGGTTGTAACGAAGGAGATGCCTAGGCTCCAGATCTCACACACCACTGAACGCCCTGGTTTAGCCCTGGATTACTGCTCGAGACAATCTTCTGCACTCCAGCTAATAAGATGTCATTACCAGCTAGTAATTAAACAATACAGGGCCTGTGCAGAAAGATTATCAGGCACAAAACAGAGGACTGATTTACAATCCTCAATTAAAAGTGGTGGGGTAATATTTTATTCAAGTTAATTGATTGGTCAATTGATTCATTGATTGATATTTTAAATGGTAGATGATCATTTACCTTAGTTTCAAGCAAATTATTTAGATATCTAAATTATTTATTAACCATTTCCCCAGTTAACCACACAAAAAATGTTTCTACACTACATGTAAGAATGGCCTAACTCCAACCACCTTCTAATTTTTCCAAAATAGGCCATTTATTTTCATTTTGAAATAAAAGAGATAAGGTGACCACAATCCTTCTGTGTGTCAGTATGTGTATTTTTCCAGCACTGGCCAAGCCATTAATAAATTCTGACTTTCTGACAAATTCCTGCGGGCTTTTCACCTTCCAGCTTCCAAATTCCTGCAGTTGAAATCTCGCAATACGACTCGATATTTCCTCGGGGAAACAGGAAATCGTTGGGAACGAAGGAATAGAAAAGACTCCCAAATCCTGAAAGCCTTCATGTACGAAGAGCTCTGTTTCCACTTTGGATGAGAAGATAGCTGAGTGCCAGTAACAGCAGCAATCTGACTATCACGTTAGGGGGACAGCCTGTGATGGCTGTGATCACTGACTGTGATCGCTTGAGGTCAGCTGAAATATCCACAACCGAATTCATGCAGTGCATACGACTAGTTCAGAGCTTCCCAGAACTGGTCCTGGAGAAACACTGGGTCTGCTGGGCCTCGTTCCAACTGAACTCCAAAAGAGGACTTAATTGATCTGCTTGCTTGTTCAGACTTTTATTTAACTTGAAATCCATTAGAATTCAAGAATCCATCAGGCGGCTTTTCCTCCGGGACCAGGACTGGTAACCACTGACCTAGTCTGTGTCCCTATGTTGTCGCATGATTGTGTGTATAAAACTCCTGTAAAACATTTTGTACTTTCATAGAGGGTGTTATGACTTTGACAATTATCTGATTCCAGGTATCTGTCAAAGTACAACACTACAAAAACGCAAAGAAGACCACTCTAGCAGACAAGTGAGGTTAGCAGGGTATTGGGCCTTCACATTAACAAGAGCCCAAGACACTCACACACGTGAAACTGTGCAGTACATCAACCCCTTCTATGACATACCCAGCCGGAGAAGAGGCAACACACAATGTGCAGCACAAACCATTGTCTTGTCCGCTGTTCTGGAGAGAGAGATGTAGGTCTTAACATAATCCTAATTACTCACTTTTGACAAACAATAATGCGAAACTGTATACCGCTACCCACGTTTTAACAAATATTCAAAACCAAGCACAGAAATTATTCCAATACGGACATCAATCGCAGCGTCACAAATGTGAGATTTCTGATTTCAACTAGACAGACCGATCTGTCCTTTGGAGACACATAGACTTGTGTGTACGCTGGGAGCATGTATTTATTTATTTGATCATCTCAGGCAAACAGCTGACAAAGAGCTGTATTGTTTCTTGAAAGTGTTCTCCTAACTTTGAAGGTTTCCAGTGCGGGGGGGAGGCTGTGATGGAATGGGCTGGGAAGAACTGTGACTTCTCCATTCAAAGTGGAGGGGTACGCTGAATTAGGTTGATTTGCCTGTGAATAGAGGGTTTCCATTATTCATGTTGGAGAGCTGTCACATCGAATTGAGAAAGTGAAAACCTCCTTTTATCAAACCTTTTGCAACTGAAGCAGGACAGGCAATCAATAACTGAATTCAAAGTGAGGGAAAGTCAGGCAGAATGAAATGGAGGGTGTGTAAGAAAAGGGGGTATTTGTCAAATTGTTGATGGGGAAAAAAAGGAAAGAATTGATGCAGTTCTCGCAAAACTTTGATGGGTAGAATAACAGAGAATTAAATATCAAGCATCAATTAAGTCATTGGACAAAATCGAATTGGGGGGGGGGGGGGCTCCGTTTGTGAAATTGTTAAACGCGCTTACACTAATTCCCTTTAAAGTTAGGAGAACAGAAGGAGCACCTGATATTGTGAACAACGGGGCTTTTCGAGAAAGGGGTATGGTAAAAGTGCTGTCGGGCTGTTTTTAATAGAGGACTTTGTTGTTTCACCCGAAAGGCAAAGCAAGGTAAAGTGAAGCCCTCAGCAAGACGCGAGCCGCAGATAGCGATTAAGCACACAACGTTCACAAAGCAGTTTGATGTCAAATAATCCCCAATTAGCTAAAACACGCTGATGAGTTTAATGTGGTTTTTGGCCTGTACCTCTTGCCGCCATCAGCCTCTTAAATGCAGCTATTCCAGTAAGCCTCGTCAGGTGCTTGCCTTTTCTGTGGTATTCTGCGGCGCTTTGTGGCTCTTGAATTGCGTGTTGAGACACGCAAGTTTTGGGGCTGGTTTATTGTGCAGAGCTGTTCGAGAGAGCACCATTTGACGCAGATCCCAGCTCTGATACAAACTTTCGCCGCTCCTGAACATTGAGATGAAAGTCCAAGCTGAAATCAAGTGTTCTGCCCTTTTAAAAACTAGATCGTACCGTGGTTAATTAATAAAAGGTCATATAATAAAAATAAGCCCACTTACTTCTTATTTTTAAAAGAGCTGTTTTTTTAAAGTAATTGGTCCAGTCGCGTCCTCATCATTTCATTGTTTTTAATACATATTATTTAAGTAATAATACATACTCGTTAACGTGTATATTATGTCTAATTATCATTTAAGTTATGTGACGGTATTAGAGGCGATCGGCAAAATCAACAGCAGTCTATTGCCATTCATTCATTAAATTAAATTATATTGCTAAGGCGTTAATACTTGTTATTTTAGGATGACAAAAATATTTTGTCTGAATTGTGCACGAAAAAAATATTTACTTATGATATAGCCAGTGTGTGATCACACAAAACAATTGACAGTTAGAGAGTAGAAGAGTTTATTGCCATATGTACATTGGAAGTCTTATTCGCCCTGATCGCTAGGAGTTTTATGTTGCGGTTAACTGATCTATTTACTGTTAAAAGCAAACATACAAATTGGCCTTAAAATAACTCCAGAATGCGATCAAACTTTTTGTGAATACTGTATATAATCTTGTCGACTCTATCATAGCTTGTATAACCCTAGGCATAAATATGTACATTTTATTTATCACGGTAGAACGATAGTATAAAAAAAGTCAACACAAATTTGGCGCAGACATGGTTTACAAGAGGCGGCGTTTAAAATAATAATATAATTTATTTAAATATAAACACCATAAAAGGTTAAAAACGTTATTTCAGTTAATATTTTCCAACTGTAGAGCAGAGTCACAACAAACATCCGCGATGTTAAGACAGACACGAAACACAAAGTAACTTTTAAAACGTTTGAGTGCGTTTTGTCCTGATCTTCTGTATACGAATGAATAACATTTATCAGCAATCGTACATCTGGATCAGTCCCTAGTTCGCGTTAAACAAGGACCTAGTGTAACAGAACGCTCTTGAAGAGGAGTTACGAAGAACAAAATCCCCACCACTTTTTTTCACAGACGCAAACGATTTCCGAGATTTTTCAAACATTAATCAGCTGGTTTTTATATTGATGGTGTGATTGTTCTTCCGCTCGAGGGAGAGAATAAATCGGACCATTTGGCCTCATCAATCAGCATTTTAAATGATTGCCTAATTGATGAAAGTGTTATACAGTTAATTGAGCGCCTCTATTGTAGACCCTCATTGTTCGGGCGGCACAGATACACTACCCGGCAACAAGCCGGGGAACTCGGGGAGAGGCACAGAGGATTTCAACTCGTAAAACTGGTTTCCAGTCTGACCTCTGAAATATTCGTCTGTGTGAAAGAGAAGGAACGGCCTCCCACCCCAGTTTACACTCTCCCGCACCTACGATAAAGGCGAACTGGCAGCTGGCCTCCAAGGAGAATTAGAAACTCTTGTCCTGTAGTTCAGGGGGTCCCAGGACCCCCACACCTGCTGGTCTTTGTTACACCTGAGCAATCAATTAAAAAATTAAACCCTTAAAAACCCAAATAACGGGATTCAATTTTACCCTTAATTGTTCGGTTCCTAAATACGTTGGAAGTTGCCTCTTTAACAACTGCGTTTCTTAGGTAATGTAACATCGCCAGTAGTTAGGAGTAGGAAAAAACAACAACTTGCCAATATTTAAGCCAAGCCACTTGTTGGATCAATGAAGACTTCGTGCCATTAAAGAGCTCAGCTGCAGTAAGAAGCGGCCAGCATGTGTCCCAGAACCAGCACTGGACACCCCAGCTGCACAGAATAACGTCCGTCTCAGGCTGGCTCTCACTTGTAGCTTTCATGTGCTGCGTTTCGTATTGTGTGAGAACGTCTTCATCACAATATTCTTCAGTGTCTTTGTTTATTACAGTTAGACAGGATTAAATAGTGGGATTGAATGAGACAGTTGTGAAAGTACAGTAAACAAGAAAAAACACGTTCTTGATAGGAAAGCGCGCCCAAAGAGCGCTTCAGAGCATATTGCACCCTGAGGCTGGTGCTGTCTATATACAAGATAAATCACACTAACTCACTTCTCATTTATAATGATGAAATGAGCTAATCAGCTTTCTTAATCTTTAGGTTTGTTGTAAAAATCACTTAGATTTTTAAATGCTTCAGTTGGCATTATGGTTATTATTTTATGTTGAGACAAGGATCATAACAAGGTTTTAGTAAATATATGCAAAATGCGTTGATATAGGCTTTCTGCACCTATATAAGGTGCGTTTTGAATTCAAGGTAAATGAATGACAGGAAGAAATGGCCCCATTTAACCTCATTATAGATTACCTGAAAAAAAAGTCTTCTTAATGGAAATATCTTGTTAGAGCTCATTTAGTTTTTAAGTCCATTTTCTCACTATTTTTTAAATAACACTATTATTTATAGTAATAAGAACCCATTTTAATCATATTAAATGTAAATGTAATATAACTCAACGCAGAAGGAATTTAGTTCCATGATATATTGTGCATCTCTCTGTGTGCTTCTGTGGAGATAGGGGACAAAGTAATTAATCGCATTTTTTTAGTGATCTCTAATTTTGAATAAATGACACCCTCAGAGATTTTTAATGGATTTAATTGTCAGCAATCCATCTTCTTTGTGCTGTGCAGTGAATAAAAGACTTTGACAAAAATCTGGCTTTTAATGAATTTTTCACCTCAATGTCTATGAATGGGAATCAGAAAGCTTTGAGCAGTAGGCTTGCTAATTTATTCCATTTCATTCTATTTTCAGATACTTCTATCCTGCCGTTTTTTTCTGACAAATTTCTTCAAGACTTTGAAGCAGTTAACCGAATCAAACATGATCCAGCTCCCCGTATTCCTTATGGAGAGGCAGGAGACCTCGGATTGTTCCCTCAAATGTTTGTGTGGGTTAAGGATATGGTTTCAAACAGACAAGAAGGGGAGTTGAGAAACTACATTGCCAAAGGCAAGAGACTTAATTGAGTTACAGAATACTTTAATTATGGCACAGAAATTCCCAGATTCCAACAATCTCGGGACCAAAGCACACGTTTCACTCACAATGAAATTCTTGACTTTAAATTGGTGGTGCGCTGGCAGGTGTCAAAATAAGAAAAATGTATTTTTCAGGCTACCATGACTCCATTAACAGCCAAAGCAAGAACGGCCTCAGATCTTATCTGGAACACACTGTCAGGATCAGGTGTAAAAATTCACGGCCTGCAGACGAGTGAGTCAGAGTGTAAGAACCGTTAGATCCATTTTGCACCATGTGGTGTTTGTGGAAGTCAATGAATGATCAGTATTAAAGAGCAACACAGCAGCAGAAATACAACTGAGAAATTTATTAAACAAATTAAATTCTAGTCGTTTACCGCAAATAAATAATTGCACATTGACCATAGAAGCAGATTCTTCTTCTTAGTAATTTGGGGACTGTCAGGACATCAGCATGTGACTGGCCTGGTTTTCACCAGCTCAGTGTGCTGGATTAGCTCATGCGCTCTGGCCTGGTTGTTAGATCAGAGGAACTAGAGGGCAGTGTGGTTTAAAGATTGTGGTCCAGAGAATGGCAGCATATGGGATTGTGAATTGGGTATTGGTTAGGAAGGGACACTGTGGTAAAGGCAGAGTAGAGGTCTGAACAGAAAAAAAACACAAATGTGCCTTGATCTTGTTTTCAATCTCCGAATATTAAGTAATCATTTGGATTGGAAATGTTGGCACGGGTGTATCGGAACATGACGAGCACTAGCCAGCAATGAAAGATTTAGAAGAAATGCAGGCTGGCGGCTGTGGTCACATGCCGCTGCTTCATGAACAGAACTGGGATTTTGAGCAGCATTGTGGCAGAGGAGAGGAGTGATGGGACAGTCTTTCTGCTGCCTGAGAGCAGGCTGAGTTCCGGAACACCAGCCCCACCTTATCCTGCCTGGGCCTTGTCCGCCCGGGCGTAAGCTGGGTGTCCTCCACTGCACCGTTTAAACATAGCTGTTTCAAAGCACTTCACGTGCAACACAAGGGCTTTGCGCTCTCCTTCAGTCCGAGAAATGGGTCTGGAGGGGTGGCCTTGTAGGGAAGCCAGCTCCCTGCCTCCCTGTGCCTTCGGAGCTCAGAGCAATCTGACACCACATAATCACATTGGACACCAGAGCAGGAAAACAAGCCGAAACATCAAGGCCTTTTTACAAAACCAACAAACAAGCAGGGAGCTATGAGAGATACACACAGAGGCCCTGCTTCTGTGATGTTGGCTTAAGACACTCAGTTAAGCAGACACCCAGCAAAGACTTGTCCCCGGGCTCAGGTGTACAGAACAGATAATCACCCTGCTATTCCTGCAGTGCTGTCCTGTCCTAAGAGCCTATTCAGCACTGACTGCACACAGAGGTCTCCTCTGTCATGGTTTCAAAGGACAGGATCTGTGTTGTAATCTCCTGGAGAAAGAGGTATTCCTTACAGCAGCCAGGTCCTGCTCGCTGGGAAACGGTATCTTGTTCTTCAAGACAAATGAGATAACTACGGCTTGCAGATACCTTTCAGATACTCTGACCTTGAGTGCCTTCCTCATTTCAAAACATCCCCTTATGGTTCAGTTCCCCTCTTACTAAGCCACCCTGTGTGACACACATTAAGAATGCACATGTGTTAAGAATTATGCGACATCTCTGTAATTTCATCTATATAGCTTTTTTTTTAGTTTTGATGTCAGGGGCTTTTTTTAAGCCAATCCTGTAATTCAGTGAATGTGCTTCAATCTGCCTCTGTTCCTCTGTATCACGCTGCCTGACTGCTCGAGTGATTGACTGATCCTGATTTTCTTGAACGAAAAGGTGAAGGTTTTCTGCTGAGCAGCTGTTTACAGACACGCACACCCAATGATTCTGAAGCTGAGGACAGAGTTCAGAAACTCTCCATGGAGGTCCCTGAACGGGGGCAGAATGGAAAGAAACAGTAGATATCTGGTGCTCCACAAGACTCCTCTTCCTCCTCCTCCTCCTCCTCCTCCTCCTCCTCCGCCATGCTGTTTTGGCAGTATGGGGGGACGGCTGCCCTGTCAGGGGGCTGACCTGACCCCTGGGGGAGCTCCTGCCTGCCTCTGTACACCCATCTCCATAGAGCAGGGCCAGGAATGCACCGGAGCACAATGGGGGGAGCGGGGCTCAGGGGGCAGGCGAGTTTGATAACCACATTAAAGTCCCACCAACATCTGTTGAGGCCATAGAAAGCACTATCTGCAGGAATTAACCTCCCGAACGGCTAATCATTAACCTCGGCCCTGAGAGGGAGGAAGACAACAACAGACTATTTGTCAGCCACCCCACAGAGGGATTGCAGGGGCTAATATTTTACTGCAAACAGCGTGAGAAGAGTGGCTTAGCCGGGCTTTCCACATTGTAAAGCTGTGAATATATTTGTGTGGGAAACAACAGCACAAAGGGGAGTTTACAAACATCCATTAGTATACATTGAACTCCTATGCCGCTGCGGAAGTGTGACTGTCATAACCATGCAGACATAGAATTTATCACCTCTCACACTGCAGCCAGAATAAAACACACAGCAGCTAGTACAACAAAGTCTATTTTTCCCCACTCTTAACGCAATGCACACAAGCCCACAAAGTCACACAGTTAAAACGGACCTGTACTGCAGGCGGTGTCTCCAAGTGGTGACAAACACATCAGATCCCTCGTCCTCGCAGCCACGGCTACAGGACCCAGGGGGTTTCACTCCTCGATCTCCTCCCGAAGGCTTCCCAACCAAACGCAGAAATGCTATCGAAACAGATTTAACAAAGTAAATAATGAGGAGGGGAAAAGGAAAACAATTTATCGGCCCAGCACCAGCCAGCGAGGAAGGGGCACAGTCATTATGGTAATCAGATGACACCTTGTGCGTGTTCCCAAGAGATTAAAATTGCAGGAAGGTTTAGTAATGCGCTGAGGCCTTGAGGGCCTTTATAGAAGTAATCCCATTTAGTAGCAGCTCATTACATGGGCAATTAAGTGCTGGGGGCTTGGAGAGCCCCTGCACGGAGCCCGTGGCCAGCCTGCGAGTCGGAGCGGCCCTCCCTGCTCCTTCACCTGGGCTGGCTCTGTGGACACCTGCCTCTCGTAATGAAGATATATGGCTTCATTTCCATTCCTGGAGTCATATCAGAGACGGTGCCACACAAAACCGAGGCTGTTTGGCGGACTGGAGAGCCGGATAGAGTGACGCGGCTAAGTGCTCTCGCGGAGCAGGCAGCTGCAGGCCCTGAAATGGGATGTGAAGTTGAAGTAGAGCTGCATTTCCTTCTTATTAAAAGGGCGCGTGTTTGGATTGGTCGCAAAGGAAGGCATGTGGCTCTCCGGCAGCCCGGGGATAATGGGTCTTTCTGCGCTCCGGGGGGACGAGCTCTTCCCCTGAACACATGGGCTCACATCCTCTCCCGCACGCGGGTGCGCACTCCTCCACACTCCCACTCCCACCGCCACCCCCCAGCATGTCTCCCGCCAGAGCCCCGACACGGAAAACCCACCTGCAGATTGTGCTCCCCAAACCTCCTCTTATTTCCCGAGGAACCGAAATTGGGAATGGATTCTCGGTTTTATATCTTTCTTCAACTTCTATCGCACCGCTTTTCCATTTGCATTTAGCCCAAAAAGAAGGGCAAGATCTATCACGCAGAACGATTTAATTCAGCACATGTGACACATTAAGGCTGCAGGCACAAGGAATGAAACAGCCTGTTTGGATTCTGAAATGCATGCTCAGGTGCTACTGGTAAACAGCTTGAGTGCTGAACTGGTAAAACACATTCCCAGCTGGTGATGAGCCAAGTAACTTCATTCCTAGCTGGATTAAGTGGAATTTGTTGCTGGTATAAAGGATGAAACAAGAAAATACTTCCAGGCTACTTCCTATTATTTGCAGAAGTTTTCTTGTTGCTTGTCTGGGGCTCCTTGTACTAATCACTTAAAGCCCATTTAAAATTCTGAAAAATGGGTCCAAAAACAAAAACTAAACTTGCATTCTTTGTGGAGTTAGGCCGCACTGTTATAGAATCTTCCTATTCTCCAGAACGTCTTTGTTGGTGGCATTTACCCAACAAAACCAGTATCTTCTTAATACTTGAACTTCTGCCTGCGTGGCTACAGCTCAGCCCTGTCAACCTTGTGAAGACCAAGGGGAAATGCATGCTGCAAACCAGCAAACATGATAGTGAAATTAAGAGGAAGAGAGTCAGTCCCTCTGTCTGTTCCACCTGCTATCCCAGCAGCTGATCACAGCAAAGCCTCCCTCATTACAGCCTTCAGGCAATGACAAAAACCAGGGCCGCTGCATCTACCTGTGAATAAGTTGGTGCCTGTGCGCTCGAGGAAGCCCCCTTTTCAAGCTGTCTGTTCTTTGTGCTGCTGCACCGCAGAGCCTCTCTCCCTCTGCAGCCAGCCTGGTGTCTTTCAGCACGTTGTTTTCAGGGCAGCTTGTTAACATGTTCTAGCTCATTGATTCCCCACGCAGCTTCCAAAGGGGAGCTGTGTATCCCGGCTCCCGAGGAGCAGGAAGCGCAAGTGAAAACAAACAGGGCTGGCAGCAGGCTCTGCTCTCACCGGGCTGGAGGCGCCGCGCTGGCAGAGAGCACCTCAGCTGCAGCAGGCAGCAGGGGCACTGCCCTGCAGCGAGGGTTTATTCACAAACTGATGGCTAATTCTCCAGAAATACAAACTCCGCACAGAAGCCACTGCTAGTAACAATGTGGGCCCTGCTCTGGATCTGACTGCTTTACATACTGTAGATGGATATCCTCTCCAGCCTCCCCCCATGAAATCAGTATCAGCATCTTAAAAAGACCTGAGCCCTTTTCATGTATTGCTCCTTTATCTAGCATTACTATTAAACACACACATTCAGCCTCCACGTACTGGAAACATCAAAGTCTCAAGCGGGCCACCCCTCTGTTCCTTGCTTTACGAGGAGCACTCCTTACATACTGTAGGTCCCATTCTTATTAACAACAAAGTTAGAGGCTTCTGCCTGCTAAATATGCAAAAAACAACACAGACGCATTCCACTGAAGCATGAATCCAAAGTATTCTAGAATAAAGCTTCTCCGAAAAGCAGGGCATTTGTTTCCAGAATCATGTGGCAATTAGAAACACAGGAGACAGCATCAATTACACCTCCACGAGGGGAAAGACGTCTGCAGAGGCAGAGAAACTGGAGAACAGCGGAGAAGTGAAACACTCGCTGCATTGTTCCCACGAAGTCCCTGTGGGTCAGACCCGGCCCAGGGCCCGCTCCGCTGTGTGTGTGTGAGGGACGCTGTGGGGGTGAGGAGCCTGGGACTGACAGGGTTTTGTGCTGCAGCATTTCCTGAGTTCTCTCCACTCACCTGGAACGGAGCACTTCCCTTCCTTCGCCTTATCAGCCTGCAGAGGAAATACCTGCCGCAGGTAAACATGACCCCCTGACCCTAGAAGATATCTGGAAGGCTCAAATGCAGGTAAACACATGAGATGTTTATTCTGTAATAGAGCACAATCCCTTTTCTTTACCTCCTTCTTCACTGGATATCCATAGATGCAACAATCTATCTGCACATCTGCACTTGGTGTATTTGTTCAATTTCAGTGGGATACAAAGTATTTAACTTCTGGTGTCTTTCCATGAATAATGGCACAGTCACCAAACCGATTCAACAGAAACAGATAAAAAAAATGTAAAAGGGTGCACGTCAAAGCTGATTTGCAGTTTGTGTCTCTGCAATTTTCTGGTCATTGTGAAGTTCAAAGGTCTGAAATTAACATCTTACTTAGCCACCTGATAGCAGATTGAGGCTCAATTCCCAGGACTGTACTGAACAGCCTTTTTCACAAATGCAGAGAGATCCTCCACAGCTCTACTGCTGTTACACATAGGTCTGCATGAACACATTTGCTCAAAGAACACAGCTCTCAATCTGCCTTGTATTTACAGCTAACTTTTTTTCACCGGGGAGGGAATCTGCCAGAGATAACATGGCCATCACTCTTCACCAGAGAGAAAGATAACTTTTAAACAAAGACTGCGGCATCCCTGGAAAGACACACAACACCCTGTTACAGCAGACGTCATCTTTCAGTGAACAACGAAATGTTTCACTGCATTAACAGCAGGGGAGGAAGCAGAAGAAGAGGTTTTAGAACTGTTAGGACTTCCTACAGGATTTATTCGAGACCACATTACAACACGGCTCTGAAGAAATAAGCTCTCCCTCCAATTCGAGATCAGTCATTTACACTGGGCCCCAGAGACCTTCAACAGAAGCCTTGCATCTTATATGAAAATAAAGGGAAGGAACAATCAGACTGGGAAACAAGAGCAGTAGAAAGGAAATTCAGCTCAGTTCTTTTTTTTTTAAATAGGAGGAGATTGACTTAGGAGCTAGTGTTACAACTAAATTTATGTCTTGTCCAAAAGCAATACCCACTGGGTGCTTTTGGCACTTGCCTAGTTTTGGAAGTTTGAGCACAGTACCTCCAGTGCAATACACCCAGGCCCAGGGACTAGAGTACTACCTGTTGTGCATTGTTGCATCTCCACTGGGGATATGAGTGCATTCGGTTACTCTGGTTCAACACAGCAGATCAGCTTTCACTGCTCTCTCTGGGGGTCAGGGGTACTTCACTGTTCCCCTTCCTCCCACTGTAACCCCCCTCCAAGGCTTGGCCTCTATAAAGAAGCAGCTCCTGGCTAGATCACCTCCCCAGCTCCTCACCGTTACCTGAGCTGAGATGAAAAGTTCCCCACTCTGCTTGATAAATGCTGTTCCCAACACTGATCTGAGCCACGTCCCCTGGGGACAGTGTGGAGATTGAGGAGAGATAACCCACGTGGCACAGCGCAGTGTCCTCTCCCACAGCCCTGGGGCGGACATGCTGCTCCCGAGTCTGGGAAAGGCAAGACAGGACTCTCTGTGAGCCATTCCTCTTCACACAGGCCAGGCCAGGGCTGAGGAGAAAGCAGATTTCAACATATATATGAATACACTGAAACGTTTCAATGCCAGCATTAGACCAGATAAACTACTGACCAGAGCATCCTGGAAGAAGATGCCCGGCCCTATTTAGTCTTATTAATAGGATCAATCGACATGCTGATTCTTTTACCAGACAAGAAGGTTCCAGGGCTGTTTCCAATATTTACTCTTAGCCCTCTCTTAGCCCTCAAAGTAATCCCCGCTGACTTAAGAAAATTACTGGCCTGCTGTTGCCGGTGATCATAAAACAAATTAAAAACCGCCACTGGTTAACCAGGACTGAAAACAATATATGCAGATCTGTATTCCCTTTAGCGAAACACTGAGATCAGGAAATGAACAAAAACATCACAAACCCCTAATTGAGAGAGTTTTGGAGAGAAAAACAAGTGTAAATAAACTCATTAAAGTCTCAGGTCTCTTCGGCCCACAGTGCCAAGTCTCAGGTCAGTAACAGGTGACTGAAAACAACTGAGAGTTGTCACAGCTGCACCTTCACAAGGGCCCCTGTGTCTGCCTGATGACCAATTACAAGTATTTGTGCAGCGGCTGTGCAATTAAAGCAGGGCTTTTATTATCGCTGGCCTACAGGAGCCCCTTCTCCCCTCAATCAGCTCTGGCATTGAAGCCAGGCCTCCAGGAGATAAGAGGACAATGGAGAGGCGAAGAACAGCACCATCGGCTCCCCTATCTCTCCTGCATCTACACTCTGAGTGTCAGCGCTGAGGATGTTGTTAAAGTAAATTAAACATTCAAACATCCTGTAGTGTCACTCAGTGGAGAGGCTCAGCCCTGTCTCTTTGCTGCTACCTGTGGTGGTCATGCTTTGCTGAAGGAGATGGTTTCAGCCCTCCCTCTCCCCGTCACCCCCTGGGCAGTTCAGAGGGAGAGCAGACATCCTGCTGTCCTGGGCTCAGGGCTCCGTTTGATCCAGGACCGGCCTGCTTCTGAACAGCTGTCTTCCTAAGGCTGAGGAAGGGACAGAAGACAAAAACCCGAAAAGACAAAAGCTCTGTGGAACGAGCTTTCACCACAACAGATAAAAGTTGGAGAAACAAATACTCCAATTCAAATTGTTCTAATTGTTAGAAGTTAAGAAAGTTTGCCATGAGAGGAGGTCATTCAGCTCGCTCGTCTCGTTTGGTTGTTAGTAATTAATCCACTGTGCTCATCCAGCCCTTGTAAGAAGCCAGGGGTAATCACACACTACAGCGCTGCATCATTTTAACACATACAGGGGCCAGTCCCTTCCTTTCGATATCAAGAGTTAAAAAAAAAAACACTTTTTCAACTTTCATGGCATGAATTTCAAGGCCAGCTAACCTAAGGTCATGAATGATCACGTTCTCGCAGGACAAATGCCACATAAGAGAGATATGAGATCACTTTATTGGCCATATACAATTTCTTGTATTAGGAACTCATATTTTCACACACCCCAACTTGCTCTACATGAGATACACAGAGAGAAGTTTGGGTTCAGAGTGAAGGGTCAGCCATTTATACAGCACCCCTGGTGCAGTTGGGGTCTTGCTCAGTGAAGTAGGATTCCTCTGCCAGCCACGGGATACGAACCGGCAACCTTCCAGCCACAGGCGCAGATCCTTCACCACACCGCCCCCTTTGAGTGTGGTGAACTCAAAACACTGAGTTTGAACGAGAAGCTGGCCTCCATCCTCTGGTCTGCTCTCTGGGTTTCCGCAGACTCTGGGAAGGAGTCTCCCTCCCTGTGGCCTTCCCAGTCCTCAACAGGCCCTGCCGGAAACTGTGACAATCTGCTCAGCCCGTTGTCTGCAGAGGGACGATGTTCCAATAGAAGCAGGTTAATATCTGGAGCACTTCACTACAATGGCGTGTTATGAAAAGAACCGACTGTAATAAGGTCTTTGTTGGGGACCTTCAGGAAAATCACATCATCACTCATTTCAGAAGCCAATTTGCTGGTCGGCATGGCAACTGGGACAGGTTGTAGGCTTGCCACAAGACTTGAATCTCAATATGCTGAGCTGAGTGAAGGGGGGGAAAAAAGTTGGGAAACCACGACAGCAGGAAAAAAAAAAGTCGGAAACTTTTCAAAAGTGGCGCCTGCTGGACTTTGTCAGACAGTTGACGTGTTCCATGCCCTAGCGCTCAAATCCAGAGCCGGTGGGTGTGTTTCTGGAGATGTTAGCATGAGCCTCTCCAGTGGTAACTTGAAACCTTAATGGGACGTCTATATTAATTACTAAAGGACTGCTATGCGTACCCCTACGCGTGTTAGCTTTGCACACCAATGTTTAAGAATAAAGTTATGCATTGTAGGAACGGCCGGTTTCGTGTGAACATCGGCAGGGAACTGGAGCTCAAAAACAAAAACTTTTTTTTTGTCTGTGCTTGTGTAGTCGTCTCGGCGACGCGCGCGTTACCAGCGGAACCGCGACGCACGTTCCTGACAGAGGGAGAGGCGCACCGCGAGGCGGGCGGCCCGAGCGCCGTGACCCCTCGCGCGGCCGCGGGCGGCGGGCGGCGGGCGGCGAGCGGCTCCCCCCCCCCCGCCGCGCGCTGGGAGAGCGGCGGGTCAGCAGCTGGCCGCCCGGCCCGAGCTCGGTCCCACGATTTCCCAGGCTCGGCGGATTGACAGCCCGGCGATAAAATAACGCGCCCTCGCCGAGCTGTGGACCGCCCATTGTTCCCCCACTCAAACCGGCCGCTTCAGTTCGCTTTCTCCCACATGCATAATTCAGCGGCTCAGGGGCGCGGGGAGAGGGGCCCCATTCAGAGATCTCTTTGCTCTCGTTTTGTTTTGCTAATTTTCAATTAAAACAAACCATCTCGCTTGAGGAGACGATCCCGCAGCTCCGGCTTTACAGCTCCGCGAGTATCTCGGCGGAGAAGACTGGGATCGTTGCTCATGATCTCCGGGACGACAAAACAAACAAACAAACAAACAAACAAACACAAATGCATTTTAAATGAAAAGCTAATTTCAGAAATAAAACGCCGCAGAAATTCAAAATGAAACATGACGTACTGTTCAGTTTAAATGCGGCAACGAAGGGTATATGAGGCGAACTTAAATACTCCCCCAACAGAAAACCCCGTAAAATATAGAGAGTTAAAGCACGACGTGCTGAGGAATTTTATTCTGGAGTTCGGGCGATGGCAAGTGATGGTTTTGCTTAGAGCATAACAGCTCTTCGGCGATTTTAAGAAATCGTCGCATATAACAGCACGCCTACCATACTTTTTCACAAGGTCTACATCGTTCTTATGAAATGATTGTGAACAACAATTGAAAATGGTCGTTAACTCGTTTCTAAACTATGGCTCTAACTAGGACTCGTACGTTTCCGAAGGGTGGCGTTAATCTTGAAGGTTTTCTCAGGGCTTTCACGCAACAGTGAATCGGGGTTTCTGGCCGGTCTGGGGGCGCGGGGGCACTGGGGGTGTTGGAGGAGCCAGCCGCAGGAGCTCTGGACAGATGCAGTGTCAGCAGGGAGTGTGTGTGTGTGTGGAGGAGGAGGGGGGCACAGATTCACCACACAGCTGTCGCATCTTCAGAGCGGGGCCTGGGCACGGCGCTCGCCTGGAATCCCACTCCCGAGTGTCCTGTATTCACAAGCCCCTCCAGCAGTGTGCGTGCCCCCGCGCTCAGCACGGCTGCCCAGAGCAGCAGGGGAGGTTACCCTGCCACAGTCCCTGCGCCAGGCCTCGCAGCTCCGGGGCTGGTTTCATGTTGGAGTTTGTTTTTTTTTTTTGAAATGGTGAAAGACAAAGAGGGCCTCACAGCGCTGGGGCCCTGGGTTCTATTCATCTACTATCTGTGTGGAGTTTGCATGTTCTCCCCAAGTTCGCGGGCGTTTTTCACCAGCTGCTCCTGTTTCCTCCCACAGTCCAGACATACTGGTAGGTCAGCTGGCTTCTGGGAAGATGGGCCCTGGTGTGTGTGTCTGTGTGTGCCCTGCGCTGACCTGGCGTCCTGCCCAGGGTGTACCCTGCCTTGTGCCAGTTGCTTGCTGGGATAGGCCCAGGCTCCCCTGTGCCCCTGTACTGACTACAGTGGCCAGGAAATGGATGTATGTATGAAGGAGCCAAGTGGGCGTGACGACCTGCGCACAAGGATATATCAGCAGTCAGCAGGGAACTGCAGACCGAGACCTCAGGCAGGTGAGTCGGAGAAAAGCACACACAAGGTATGATTCAGGACCAAGTGACATAAAGGATGGCAGACCAGTCAGTTATCTTCCTATATAGAGGGGGCCCTCTACTGCCCCCCCTGTTGGCAAGATGGGGTGAACTGCGACTGGCACCCTCCCCTCTCTGTTGTAGAAATATATTACTGGCAGGGCTCCACAGCTCGGTTCCTCCAGCCTGCCTGGGGGTCTTGGGATCATTTTCTGAGCTCGACCATGGGCAGAGGCCTTAACTGATCCAAATAACGTGATGACGAGCTCAACTGTCAGGCTAAGAGCCCAGGGGGAATGAGAAGTCCCAGCGGGTCTCGGGAGCTGGAGTCGGCACACCCTGGGCAAGGTTATGAAATCTCTCTCTGCCCCCCAAGCTTGAGGGTTGGAGGGGGATTCACACAAACAGCTGATATGTGCTCTATGCTGAGCAAGAGACCTCTGAGTGCTCTCCTCTGCTATAGTGTACTTGCCTATAGTCAGTCATGCAGCTGATAGGCAACAGAACCACCGGCTGCAGGCCGGATTCTCCAGAGATGATGTACTTTCCCCCCTCTTTCGAATTTCCGAGTTACTCACTATTAGTCTGGGGGTATCCTGTCTTGGCTTAAATGTCCTCTCTCTCTCCCTGTCTGCTGGGCTTCATTCCTGCTCAGCTTTTAACTGCCCAGATTCACTAAGCAGTGGCTTAATCAGTCCAGTGTGACGTTTTTTCCCAGTTCTTAGGGTACAGGTTACACAAAGAGACATGGCCTGCTTAAGTCACTTTAGCTCTTTTAAGACACAGAGAAGAACATTTTGAGGAACACATAGGAAACTACAACTCCAGTGGCTGACACCTGTTCAATAATAATTGTAAAAAAAATTATGCTTTTGCAAAAAAAATAAAATTCTGCTGACCCGCTGGGAAGGCAGGCAATAGTGATTTTTTTTACTGTAACAGAGCGAAAATAAACGAAGCGGATCTCCGTAGTAGAATCCAAAACATTCATCTTAAATTTAAAACTTAAATCTAAAACTTTGTACCTCTTCACAAACAAGTGGGGCATTGTATATTTGCTGTCCTTGAAAGTTGGAGAGTTTTTTTTCATCAATAAATATACATGTGAAACGTGTAAATGTAGGAGAAATCTCAACCATCGGCGGGAAGCTGGTCAATAAGAACAGTATTTGTGGTTTTAATTTACATTATTTTTTTTCTTCTTCGAATACTCCCTGGCACCTCTGCGAGGGTCAGGGGAATAAAAACAGGTCTTTTGGCCTTTTTTTTTAGTATGTGGTTATTTGTAAAAGCGTCTTAAAAACCAATTACCAGCCTTTAAATGGTTTTTTTTCTTCGAGAGAATTAGGTTGCGGTGTGGTGGCAGGAGAGAGAGAGAGAGAAAGAGGGAAGTTTCTTTAAGTGTGGTGTGTGTGAGAGAGAGTCGGGAGGGGAGCACAATAATGACATAATCATCTCCTCAGAACTTTTCGTTTCTAACTTTCCGATTTTAATTTGCTGTTTCTGAACGGCGGTACCTAATTTACTTGCGCCCAGTTCCCTTCAATAACGCGAGCCTCTGAGCTTCCTCTCTTAGTTCACCTCAGCGTGAAATTGGTTTAATGAAGCTGAAAGATACGAAGCTCTAACAACACTGGGATTCAAGCAGAACCACTTCATTTTTTTTCCCCCTCCCGATGCGCTCACATTTCGGCGCTAATTTATAACGCGGCGCACAAAAGATTTTTATCTCGCGCGTTACATCAGGAGAAATTACTGTCCTTTCAGGCACCCCGGCGGTTAGTCAATCTTGAAAAGGGTGTCCATTAACTTTAAGGCAGGCTTTGGTTCAGATTAATAACAAATGAAGATATTTAAATATGTTTAATATTAATTCCAGTCTTAACATATACGGTCCCGTAGATAAACATCAATTAGAAAAAAAACCGGAAGACGAGTACACGTCTTACAGTGAGAGCTGCCTCCCCACTAACTCCTCGCTGCCGGTATTGACTGTGCTCTTCTGTTTCATGTTCTCTGAGCTGGGTGTGGTCCAGTTAGCGAGAATAACAACGTGCAAGCTGTATGCGTTACACTATATGATACCTGCGGTGATATCATTTACTTCACATCCCCCGACAATTAAATGGAAATACATCCGTAACTAAATATCCTGGCGCTCACTGACACTGACCCGTTGTTTCCTGGTCTCCTGTGCGCGCTTTTTTAAAAAAACACGCAAGAGGAGGTTAAAGAAAAAAGGAATAAAGTCGTATAGGTTTGTCACGGTAATACCTCATACCGGGCCTACTGAGGTGTACTCTTTAGGACTGACTTCCGCTGTCGCTGAGAGTTTGCCGAGTGAAAAGCGACGAGAGCTTAAGCTTGAGTCTTTTCAACAGCTCCAGGGGAGAACGGCTTGCTTCCCTGTCCGAGGCCGGCTCCGATTAAAGATCGCTTCAATGAAGAGTACGACGTTAAGAAGGGCGGAGGAGGGTTCATAACGTTCGCTGACATTATATTCATTCACACTTGAACTGTGAATGATCACTGAAGCCTTGCTTAGTGTGAGACGTTTTTCGTTGGAATATTTGCATTTTGCTTCCGGTCACAAAACAGTTAAAGGTCCAACACGGTTAGGAGCCGGGAACAACCAGTTCGAATTAATCTTATTCTCATGAAGTCAGTGAAGGGTTTGATTGTGTAACTGAGGCCTCGGTTGGAGGAAACACCAACTGGGGCGTGGGTCACCAGGACCAGGACCCGGAGCCCCCTGCTCCAGCCCATCATATGAATGATACAGGCGCCTGATCTCTTCGGCCTACACCGTACCAAGCACGACACCAGTGTCCCTCCCATGTCAAGATCTACCCTAGATGTTTTGGAGCTGTGCGAGTGAGGGCAGCTCGTGTTCCAGTCAGCGAAGGTGTTGAACTGGGGTGTGCCTGGCCTTGCCTTGACAAGCAGTAAGCCTAGCTCCGCGCTCCGCGACTGTGCCACCGGCGGCACTATCGCTTACGCCCCATTATCCAGTTATCAATGAACTCTGTCGTCAGGGGAACAATGCGCGATTTAAGGGCCGTGCAAAGGCTGCGGCCAAACTCTCTTTAAATTTCCGTTTGAACAATAGAAGCAACTCTTCCTTTCCTTGCCATCTCAATGGCAAGCTGATCGCAGCGGCCTGCTGTATGTAAGACGTCATTCCGCCCCGCTAGCGGAGAGCGCGACCCCGCCGCGTGGAGGCGGCCTTCCGCTCTGAACTCGCCCAAACAGGCAGATAACGATAAATATAAATATTATCCTTGTGGAGTTTCCTGAAGAAGTATATCGGGCGATGCATTTGAAATTACTGACAATATCGCACGAGTACGTCAGCAAGAGCACTGTCAAGACACAGAGTTTTAACGCGCTGAGTTACAGAAATGTAAACAATTTATGTTCATATGGACTAAAAATGGGCATTTAGTGGACTTCATTCTCTCGCTAAATATTATTTTAAAAAGATTAATCTCACAGAGTTCGTTAAGGAACAACAGATCAAGGACTGGTCCTGGAATTCGGAAGTCCAAACAATAATTAAACTGCGCCATAAAGTGTATGCGGTACTGTTTATGGCCACACGTTGGAGCCAAAGAGCAGTTTTAGTTCACAGCTCACGAACATTTCTGGCATTTGACTGATCTGTGAAGCGATAAGGATCTGAAATCCCAGCATTTTTGTCAAATTGTAAACAGGCCCTTTAGAACGGATGATTGACGTGGATAAATGCTTAGCTGGGGGTTATAGTTATCTTGCAGTTAAAGACGGTGTCATAAAAAATACCATCACATTTTAATACATTCGTTCTTAAATTCTCGCTTCTCGTCTGCTTCAATCCGATAAGAGAGTAATTAGTTACCTGCAACAGAAGTCAGACTTGATTAGGATGACTTCACCCACCCGGTCCTTCGACCTTCCGGGATGTGATCTGAACTTAAACCGAGCGGGGCTCTTACAAAGCAAGCACAGACGGCACGCAAAGCGAAGATTTGTTAGCGGGCATCGAACCCCCTCCTTGACATGAAACCAAGAGGGAAAGCTGTCGGATCCCCTGATGATTAAAGACGCGGGCTGAGTCTACAGGCCAGCTGGGAGAAGCGCATCTGCCCTGGCCGCCCTATAGGCAAGGCAGGGAAAGCAACAGGGCCGGCCGGCGCCGTGTCTCGACCCCCTCGGAGGACGCGCAGCGAGGCAGCGCATCGTTAACAACACCGGCTCCACAGGCAGGCTGGCTTCGCAGCTGACAGGCTCCTCATTCCTGGCAAATTCAAAACCGTCGATTTGAAGGGAGTGAACTTCTACACATTTTAAAGACACCTGAGAGGTGTTGGATGTTGCTGGTTGAAATCCCCCGCCACACATCACCCTTGCTGCGCACAGACTGAAATGATCCAGAAGTCTACCTGTTCGCATTTTTTGTGTCACTTCGTCCTAAAACAGTATTTAAAACAAGCGCTGCCTAATTGGCTATTTAAAACAAGTGTGATATGACTCACAAGGTCGATGGATTCATAAATTCAGTGAATTCCAGTGGCTGCATTGATATGTCACTGCGATTGAAATATTGATGACCATTGTTCTATGGTACCAAGCAAATACTATAACTAATGATAAATTTGGACTGTAAATCGGGATTAAAGAGCCTAATTTTATGAATGCTTTGGAGTAGAATTAGGCCTCTCAATGCTAACTTTTTTTTAAAAGAAGGTCTATAAATACTCCATGCCCCCTCTTCGCTGCTCTCTAAAAATACAGCTGGTATATCTTCACTTCCAGGGAGCTATTTTGAAAGCAGCAGATGTGAGGTAACAATGGAACTAAATTATGGGGGGATTCCTTTTGCAATTTGCACCAAGATCAGATTGAGTCCCTCTCTTGCTGTCCAGATTACGCCCGGCTCAGGTATGTAACATGCAATTATGCTGCCTGCTCACTACATGAAAGAATTTCTTTGCCTAGCAAATAGCCTCATGGTTGTGGATATGAACATGTTTCATGTTTCACGAGATTACTACAGGCAGAGACAAGTGTTTTGGAGTGTGCAGTATTACTATATTGGTATTTTAAATTATTCTGATGAATCAAGTTTGCACATCAAGTGAATTATCTGCAAATAGGTATGTAATGTATAAAGCATTATATCTAAAAGTTGATCTCCAAATATCTCCTATAGTGCATTTAAAGATATAAAGGGTTTAGAATAATCAGAGTCTATTTTTTACCCATCAAACAGATCTTTAAACAATGTTTAGAATCCTAAAAGCTACAGATACAAATTGCTCTTTAATTTAGGCTTCCTACTTGTTTACATCTGATAAGACCAATCAGCGTGTTTATGTAACTGCAAGAGCGGCTCAACGGCCTGCCTCAGCACCAGTGGGGAAACTAGGACACTAGTGGGAGTGGAGACTGCGAGCAGAAGGGGTGTGTGGCGTCTGGAAATCAAACTGCCCAGCTGGGCAGACTGAACCCACAACAGCCCCCCGGAGGACGCAGGGCTACCTGGGAAAAGAGGGAGACGTGGTGTCTGTTGTGGTGATGCCCGGGACCGGGGTCCTTACTTGCTCTGTGTGAAAGAGAGTGGAAGATTCCGAGTGTACTTCTGCATGTCAATGGAAGCCCGGGATTAAAAAGCCCCTGAGTGAGTCTGACATCTGGGCAGGAGGAGTGAGAGGTGATGGTGTGTGTGTGTGTGTGTGTGTGTGTGTGTGTGTGGGGAGAGAGAGAGAGACAGAATCTGTGCCTGGTGGGCAGGGAGGAGAAGGGCTGTTTGGCAGCAGGGATGGCACGCTGGTCAGGTCAGGACCTGCTGCTCACAGAGTGAGGAAACGGCTGACTCCCAGCAGCCCTCCTGGGTGTGTGTGTGTGTGCGTGCGTGCGTGTGTTTGCCTGAGTTGTTCTGCGTGTGTCTGTTAGCTTCTTTGTCCATTAAACCACGAGGGTGCTTTTGTCTGAGAGCGAGTGCTGTTGCAGTGTTTGTGTGGAGAGTGTGGGAGAGCACTTCTTGTTTGAGTTTTTACCCCTGATAAGTTTACTGTGGTAGATCTCAGTAAAAGCAGAGTGAATAACTCCATACAATGGATTCGTCGTAGAAGCATGGTAAATCATAGAGTATTATAAGTTATGGCAAAACAAAGATACATGGTTTAAGCATGATAATAACATGAGAAATAATGAAAATACCTTGCAAACATCGTGTTTTGAAAAGACTTCTGATGCTTTTCAGTTACTTTGGAAGGAAACGTCTGTGGGACTGTCTTCACCCCTGTGGGAGTTTTTATTTATGTACCCTGCACGCGTCCAGCAGTGCGCGCAGGGCTCAGCTGTGAGGAGTTTCTGTGAAGCGCGTGGGCTCTCTCCCCGGCTTGGGACTGCCTGTCACATCAGCAGACGCTAGAGCCCTCCTCTGGGGAGCCTCCCTGGGCTGGTGAACTAAATTAATCCACTGCTGACAGCAACACTGACGGACAACGGTCACTTTCACTGTGCCGCCAAAACAGCCCGCTGCTCGGCTGCCTTCCAATCTGCTTCAGAGAGCGAGGGGCCGGTGGGGCGTCCGGCTACTTCACGGCACTTCTCGGCACTGCCCGCACAGGAAATCACCCTCAGTCCCCCATCGTCCATCTCCTCTCCAACCTCAGTTCTTCCCGGAGGGTGGGGGGGGGGCTGCGTCTTTATTGACCAACCTGCTGTGGGGCTACACTCTCACCTTTCACCCCCTGAGCTATGACGTCTCTTGCTCTTTGGCTGGGAGTAGGAGAAATTCTGGGGTGGCAGACATATTTCAGGAGGTGTGGCTGCCTGTCCGCACCACCTCAAAGTGTTCCCACTGCTAATAACAGCTCCTGTCCTTTAAAGCCAGGGGGAGAGTCTTTTCTACAGCAGTGGGCCTGGAGCTGCCCTCTTTATGGTGCGTGGAAACTGCCAGGCCATCTTGGCTCTGCTCTGTCCTGTCTGTTTGCAGGAAATCGGCCCGAACCGACCAAACACACCGCTTCCAAAGTAAACTGGAAAGCAAAGCCTCAGAAATCCTTTCCTTCCTCACCCTGGTTCGAGGTTGCGGTCGTGGACAGCGCCCCCTGCTGTCCCCGGGAGATGTGCGGACCCGGGCGAGTGCAGGGGGAGGAGCGGCTCGCTCTGCGTGACCTGTCAGAAGAGCATAAAAAAAAAGGGAAGAAAGCAGAAGCCGAGAGTGCAGGTGAGCGGGAGGGGTGGCGGCGGGCTGCTGGGTTTGCTCAGCTGTGTGGTATTCCACCCCGCCCTGTAACCAAAGCCCACAGGGAGACCGGGAGCTCGAGCAGCAGCGGGTGTGTGCGGCGTGGCGCCCAGGCTGTGTTTGCGCAGGTGAGCCAGGACAGACCCACACTAGGGCAGGGGGGGACCTGAAAGTCCGGTTCGCCCAGCGCAGGCCGTCTCTGCTGGGGGATTGTGTAGCGGGAAGAGAAAAGAGGGAGAGGAAGCAATTAGAGAGCTGCTTCGAACCCTGTCTGGTCAGGCAGTGTGATGGTATAGGGGCCAGTGGGACAAAAGGCCCGAGGAAAACAAACACATATGGAGTTGAAGTGCGGGTTATGTTTAAGGAGTGAAAAGAGGAGGGCAGAAAAGGCCTGGGTTACACAGCGCACACACAGGCTCTGGGAAAAAAAAAAGAAACCAGCAGCTTAAAATAGCAGAGAGGCTGCTTTTGTTCTGGAAGCCGAATGACAAATCTGCTGTGAAGGTCTGTGGTTGGAGCAACGTCAGAGCGGGGCTTCAGGCCGCGCTGAGCAGGAGAGGCCGTGTGGGCCGACAGCAGCCCAGGTGAACAACTGAGGAGAGCGCAGGGGGGCAGGAGGAGCAGCGCACACACAGGGCCAAAAGTTCACGTTAAAGGTAGAGTCTGGAGGTAACCAAATCCTCCGAGCTCACCCTGCTCATGTGTCATCCTCATTGTTTGATTCCATATTCCCGTTTGCTCCTGTTCCTAAGCAACACCCCTGTTTCTCCTGAATCAGCACCTCGTCGCACTCGTCCCAGTTCGGGGTACGAGCCGCAGGACGGAGGAGACACTCTGGCCTCGAGGCTCACCTCTCTCTGAAACACGTCCTCACATTACAGTTGCCATACTAGTCTTTCGGCCTGGACAGCTCTGCTGTGCTCCATGCAGCAATACCCAAGCAGGTGGGTTTGCCTTTTGGTTCTCATTCAGAGCTGGTATTGCCGACCCTACAGAGGACTATTTGAAATGTAAGGTCTCAACAGCTGCCAAAATCAGTGCACGATGCTTCACAGGACAATTGTGTTAACACTTTTAAACGCCTGTGGCAGCCAGGGGCTTGCTTCCCGCAGTTGACAAACCCAGAGCCGACTGCGCTGCCGTTACCGGAGACGCGATTCTAAACGATGATGTCATCGGGATTCCACTGGAGTCCGGACAATGGCCGTCTCCCGGCCGAGCCCAGCGGAGCGACAGAGCCTGCCTTTCCTGGCAGGGGCACGCGGAGAGTCCAGGATGTGAGCAGCAGGCCTCAATCAGTCTCGGCCCGTGACTTGCGCCGCTATCACGCTTTTTGTCCAAGCGGCCATCAGAAGCGAAGTACAGGACCAACTTTCTGCTGCGAGAGGGACTACAGATGCTTTGTTTTAATCAGAGACCTCTCAATTAAACTATATTCCCCCATTTTCATTCATTATTGAAACTCGCCTGGGACTTTGCTGTTCAAGCGCTACGCTTTTCGGGTTGTTATTTAATAAGAAACTGCCTTTGGTAAGAAGAAATCTTGCACTAAGACTGGGTGAAAAACGCTCCCACTTCCACTTTGGCACAACACAGCCAACATGGCCCATGACACATGAAGTCAGAGAGGGGAAGGCAGAGATCATACCCTACACAGAGGCAGAGAACTGGAAAGGAACCTTGACCTCATTACTGTACATGGTGGTAGGCTTCCTGGTTCTTTGGTAAGAACCTCAGCCCTCAAATTAAACAGCAGCCCTTCTTCCAGACCATGAGGTGCAGAAACACTGCCAAACACAGGGCAAGACACTCAAGAAGGAACTTGTTCCAGGAACAGGGAACCTCACACACACACACACACACACACACACACACACACACACACACACACACACACACACACACCTCCAGCGCACAGTACAGGTGCACGCGGATCCGAACTCTCGCACGTGTACAAACGCGCGCACACTGAAAGTGCAGCGGGCCCTCCTCCGCACACACACTCTTTCACGCGGGCCAGCAGGTTCAGCTTCAGCTTCCACCTGAGGGGCTGCCTGGCGCAGTGATTACACGCCTATGGGGAACAGCTTAACACAGTAGTCCTGCCGGAGCAGGAAAATGGGCCCTGTCGGATTGGTCACAGCTTATTTAATTACACAAATGAAGAAGTAACGAGCAAACAGCTTCTCTCTGCCACCTCACCGCAGGACAGGTGGAGGGGAAAAGCAGCCATAATCTATTTCCTGATTGCTGCAGTCCTCCACAAATTGTGCCCCAGGGGGAGAGAAGTGCATCGGGTTTGATCTTTTGTCAGGGGAGGGGAGTAGGGAGGGGGGTGTGTGCTGGGGGGCGATTTGGGGCTGGAGGGAAGCGGACTGCTTCTTCTCTTCCCTTCCTGAGCAGATTAGCTACCTCAGGAGGCCACTGCTGTCTCCTCAGCTGCCCCTCCCAGAGCACTGCGACAGGGAGCTTGGGATTAGGTTTCCCAGAACACCTCCGCGAGGAACCAAGCCCAGCACACAAGGAGATCAAAGGGAAAACAGAAAAAAGAGACGGTATCAATTGCTATTTCTACACCCGGTAATAATGCAGCAGCATTACCTGTTCAGTACAGCACACAGCGCAGCACACTGACCAAACAAAGCTGAATGGACGTTATCTTGTAAGATGATGAACAAAGTTTGAAAACAGTTACAGCAGCTGAAGCAGAGGCACTGACGGTTTGGGGTTTTGGCGAGAACTAAAGGCCAGTGTCACAGAAAGGGTCAGTGTTTATAGTTTTGGATTTGGAGGAAGAGTCTGGCTTCATCGCAGTGGTCTGACTGTGCAACAGCTAGCAATTGTAGAAGACTGAAGAGAGATGCATAGAGAACAGGGAAAACCACTAATGCATGTAGTTTGTTTCCAAAATGAAGGAGAAAGAGAGATCACATGCAGGTTTCCGAGTCGATGATTTACACTGAAGAATTAATATGGACTTTGAATTGAGCATCTCTTAGGAACCAGTTCGGACAAGAACAGAGGTTCTTTCATATATGCTGTGGCCTGGGAGTCCATAGGGTGGCTGCTGGGGTACTTCAGGGCTTTGGGGCATCATTGTGTTTACTTTTCATACCCCACTGCCCTGCTGGCTCAGTAACAACTATCTGACACAGAGCGCGGCAGTGGAATTCATGTATTGGACAGTAATGCACATTACGGCTGAGCAGGGTTCAGCCAGCATAGCTAACAGCAGAAGGCTGGCCTCCAGCCTCTCACTGCTTTCTGGTCTTTTAATAATAATAATAATAATAATTTGCAGTAAAAAGGCACATAAAGAAGAGCATAGGAAAGGTTCTGAAGCCATTATTCCATGTACTTCAGAAGGGAGAAAACCCCTTAACAGAAATCAGATTTTGGCACAAAAGCAAGCACTGGCATAGAGTACTGAATCTTTGGCATCAGAGATATACCTGTATCAGAGAGGCTCGTCCCCTCGGACAACATGCTGCATGTGTACGTGTGATTACACGCACCAGGATCTTTGTGTGATCTTTGTCTGATCTGTAGACACAAACCACTCTTACAGGGATTACAGCGGGCTGTTTTGTTGTTGGGGTAAAAAAAAGCTTAAAAGGTGATAAAAGAGTAAAAATGATTTATTAAAAAAAAACAAACTCAAACTCTTCCTTTCGGTCACCCAGTTTCAGATGCTTTCTTTCAGTGCCCTGGGCGGGCAGCTGTGATTGGAGGAGCCCGGCGAGAGCAGGGAGGAGAGGAGGCCAGGGCAGAGGGACAGTGGGGTGGGGGCTGGGGGTGTTTTGGGGGTGAGTGGGTCTATTTAGCCCCCAGCAGAACACACCCCCCCCCCCAGCTCCGTGCCCCTCCCTCATCTTTGTGTGTGCTGAGCCAGCTCCTCCCCCTTTTGTCGCCAGGACTTTCTGCTTTGCTTATCACACACAATGGCTGCTCAGTGTCCTGTAGCCTGACGCTGCACTCTGCAGGAGAGCGCTGCTGACAGGCCCCCATGTGACTGGACAGCGTCTACACAGTCCAGGATCCAGTCCCCCTTCGTCCACAATAACAGGCATTAGACAACAGGGAGGCATGGCTGGACACAGCACTCACCCTGCTGCTGTTCGAGGTCTGCTAGGCTGACTTTGACACTCAGACTAATTTCTGCGATGACACTTTTTTGTTGCTATCTACACTTTCATACTCTAAAGACACAGGCCCTTCGGATATAAGGTCCTAATTCTTCGCCACCCTTGAAAACTGCTGAAAATCTTCCCATCACAGCGATGTTTTAAAACCTGCAAATGATGCTAAAATAATAAAAACGGAAAAGAACAATGGCTTGACTTTAGAGCAAATTATTTTTGCATCCAAATATAATTTCTAAATATTTCTGTGAGCAGTTAGTTTTTTTTTTCCTGCGCACAAATAAGGGCTTGAGGAATATCAGAGTGATCTGACAAGATCACTTATTAATATTTCAGATTTCAAATAAAATTGGACAAACTAAACTATGCAGCCATTGGAAACAGAACAATTTAAAATAACTCTCTTTGGGCAAGTACGGATGAAGAGGTAGTTAACAGTATGTCTTTGTTACCTTATTTAGTCTGTAATGGAATCTCAGCTACCAAGGTGTTCCTTGTGTGGGCCTAATACAACTCTTAGGCCTTGACTATAACATATATATATATATTTTTTTTTAAGAGTACTTCACCTGATTACAACACAGCTAGAGCACAACAACTTGTTCTCTCACCCACTCATCACAAAATGCACCTGTAGAGTCAAGCACTAGGCAGCACACTGACATCCCTGGACAAAACCTTTTGTTGTTTGTCAGGTGGATAATTTAAAATAACTTGAACCACACTGCTTGGAGGGTGATAACACAAACTGAGTTAAGCACACAGCTACTGAATCACCATCAACTGGCAGAACACAAACAGTGAAAGCAGATTAGGTCTGGGGATCTATCGTCTCCTTCCCTGAGCTGAAATCACACCTTAGCTGGAATTGCTGTGCAAATACACAATATTTCTCAAAAGATCAGGTTAGTTGGCACCAAACTAAGGTAAACACACACTTCTACACCCAATTTAAACAAACACAATCAAGTACACACAGAGCCATTCCTTATTTTCACGCTGTATTTAAATAAAATTCAGGCCTGTGCACTACAAATCACAGTTTACAATCGACACATGCATGCCCTCACTAATACCCTTAGATCATGACAGGATTACAGCAGTTAAGATAAAGCAGGATTGCTTCCTGTCTGTGACAGGTGTGTACATCAACATCCTTCTCTGCACTTTTAAGCAGCGAGTTTACATGGGGATTGGTGTTAAAAGATCTGTCTATAAACCTGCTCTTCCATGATGTTCTGGTGCACTATGTTGAGTGTGGTGCCGTGTGAGCATCAGGCACTGCAGCCTGCCACACCTGTGCAGAGTCGGGGCACTTGGAAGTCTCTGCAGGTAAAACCAAGTGCAGGAACGAGCAAATGAATAAGGGCCCATGGCGATCTGTATGCAAGTGGATGAGAATGAGGCATTACAGCCACTGTCTATTGGAGGACATTGTGTCAGATTTGGATTCTGATGCGTTGAGGTGGAAAAGGGGGAGACGGGCGGGGTTTTTTTTTTCGGGGGGTGGGTTGAGTTCCAAAGTCCCAGTTTGCAGGCCTGTATTTCACACCACGGTGTCATCTCATAGTCTCGAGCAGCGTGGAGGTGGAGACCCCCACCTCCCTCCCTCTCGCTCTTTGAAAAGGGACCTGAAATGTATGCAAATGCCCCTGGAGGGGATTAGACTTTTTATGGGTTTAGAATTTAGTTCAGCCAACCTGAATAATCAAATGTGGGAACAAAAAAAAAGTATGTGCCCCCCCCCATCCCCTTCCACCCCCAGCCCCCGATACACACACTCTCCTCCCTCCATCACACTCCCCCCTTCTCTTCTCGGATGCCTCATTAGGATCCCCTTACGGAGCAGAGAGGGGGTGGGGCAGCAGGAGCTGGGCTGATCACACAGAATTGGCAGCTTCTGATTACGACACCATTTTCACAGCGGGCTTCCCTGGTTTATTCAGAGCTGCTGAATATGGAGCACTAACTGAATGAAATGAGCCTCAGCTTTCAGCCAGTTAATGACAGAATTAAGGCTATTTCGTGTAATTTTGGTAGTGATGTTTTTCCGTTTCTTTTCTTTTTTTGTATAGCGGTACCTATTTTACGTCTTATTTTTTCAAACACGGGAGTCATTCTCTCACTGCGCTTCAGGCTTCTTGTGCCCCCCCCCACTTCTGCCTTTTTGTCTTCTGTCCCGGGTCCAGTGGCGACCCGGTCTGGGGAAAGGGGTGTCCGACCCCAGCGAGAGATGAGACTGAGACCAGAGCACCGGTCAGTGTGCAGACACTCAGCTCACGGACAGGCAGTCCGCAGGTCTCTAGCTGACAGGAGACATGTTCTGCAGATACCCCTGCCGCCAGTGCAGTGGAAGAATGGAGTCGATTGAGCAATCAGCTAGGGTGCAAAGGTGCTGAAGACTCTTTTCTGTCTCCGATGATCACATCTGTGCAGGATCTTGTCCTTCTCGTACCTCGACACACCAGGCCCTTCACCGCTGGTGAAAAGTGCTTCTCTTCATCCGAGGTCATCCTTCCGAGAAGGGAAGTAGCACAAATGAGCGACAGGCTCGTTCATACTTTATAATTCCCCCCCTCCTACACACACACACACACACATACCTTTCACATTTCTCTTCCCATGGCTCTGAAGGCCGGTTTCCGTTTCTGTCCCCTGTTGCATTCTGGGAGGTGTGCAACGGTTCGCAGCGCCGGCGGAGGTCAGGGGTCAGATGAGAAGAGCAGGTGTTAAACCACGGCGCGCGGAGATACGGAGGAATTCTCAGCACAGCGGTACAAACAAAAGGTGAAGCAGAGAGAGAGAAACAAGGGGCACCCCCCCCCATCCCCCCAGCTGACCCCTACAACCTCCCCCCTTTGACACGGGGGAAGATAAACGTGATCCGCGCAGCTTGGCGTTAATCTGCTGTCCGCTCCGTTAAGGGCAGGTCACCCAAGCGGCAGAGTCTGTCTCTTAATGTACCAGAGTAGCAGTAATGCCCTGGGCCTGAGGAGATGCACTCTACCTGCACAGATGGCTCGGTCATCTCCTTTCTCACTGGAGCTGCTCCCCAGCCTGGATCAGATTCCACACATCTTCACATCAGTCTCTCCTAGAACCACATGACCTCTGTAAATGAGGCATTAAACAAAACAGGGGCAGAAACCTAGAAAAAATGCACGTCTGAATTAGAAAAGAGTTGTGCGAAAAATCTGTCTACTGACAATACAGAGAGCATACAGCATGCTGGAAATGAGCACAGGCATCATATTAAAAGGCAAGTCAGTAACTGCTAACCCACCAGGAAGATTCGGGATCTTTAGTGACCATACTGGTTAGAGAGATAGACTAACAGTATCTGTTTTGCTGGGCGGTATTTTTACATCCAGGTACTCGTAAACACCTAACAGCCTAGGATTTTTCTGTTACGTGCTGTTCAGGAAATCAAGGCAAAACAAAACAGAGAGAATTTCTTGAATACATTTTTCTAAGCAATTTGAACAGGGGCCAAAGTATCAGAGGGAAGTCTCTCCCTCTAAAATATAGCATTGGCTAAAATTGCTCAAATTCGGTGGCTCACCGAAAGCAGCTGTGTGCCTCTTAGAGGGCAGATGCTTTGGCCTGGGCAGCACCTTGAAACAGCAGACATTCCAGCACAGATCGCAGGAGCGGCCGTGCAGCAGCCCGGAGGGACGGCCTGATTTCACACGTGCGGCCCTCGGGGGCGGGCGACTCCCGTCAATATTCACACCTCTCTGCGTCTGTTTCCGCTCCTGTCAGGCCATTCGCAAAACAACCAAAACACAAAACGGGAAAAACTTCTTCGCCAGTTGCAGTTCTGCCAGAAAGTGTGTGTGTGTGCGTGGAGATGGGGGAAGAGAGTCTTTAGAAAAATTAAATCAAAGTGGCCGATTCTTAAAAATACAGCTCACAACACATTTACTTTTACCATCAAACAGAGGTTTTGGAAACCCCAGGAGGGTATTGCTAAACTAAGAGGAGCTGATCAATTCTACCGTCATAGTGTACTTGAACAAACTCTAGTCACCCTCGGAACATGACAGACATTTATAGCCTATATAGGAAGAAGAACAACCCATAGAGATGATACAGAACACTTCTCTCTCTGGGCGGCTGTTCTTTACCTGCAGTGACTTGTGCGAAAGGTAGCTGCATCTGATTAACTGAGTGTTAATCAAGGTATAAAGAATAAGTGATGTGCAAGCAAGGAGTCAAGCATGCCTCTGATCAGCAGTTACACCCAGCTGCTGATCCTGTCCACACACAATCTTCACGATCTGCAAGTGCTGAGGTTGAGTTGGACATAGAACTGACATTTAGGGGCTAAAATGAGAAAATTAAAAGTGTTATATTCAGTTGTATTAGTCCCTATAAAACTATATACTTGGCACACTTCATAAATGCCATGGATAAAATCTGTAAGGTCTCTGTCTGCCACACTGGAACCAAGCTGGGTGTGCTCCTGGGAGGCAGGCTGTGGCAGGAGACTACACTGGTTCAGGCACAAGCAGAAAACAGGCAGATGTTACAGCAGGGGAAGAAGAAAAACTGCTGTTTGTTGTTGAAACAAATCGCCTTAAAACAGGAAAATGTTAACAGTTCTAACTCATGGCTATATGTTATTTTTTAGCTTAAAATTCCCTAGTTAATGAGGATTTCGTTATTCAGCAGCTTTGTTCCCCCCAGAAGAACACTCTGGTTTCTTTAGGAAAGCAAATACAGTCGGCTGGAACATTAATCATGCGAAGTGTCTGCACGGCCAGGCAGTGGCGGTGAGCAGGGAGTGGAGAGAGGGCAGGGACACAGGGAGCGCTCAGAGAGGGCTAATGGACTGCAGTCTGTGCCATTACTGCAGCCCCTGGGGCAGCGCGCGGCCAGGACAGACAGCACCCGGCTCGCAAACCGACCGGCCGCGTCCTTCCGATCTGCAGCCCCATCTCAATGGCTTGTCCAATTGTTTACCCAAGTTCTCAGAGCAAAATACATCGCCCGGTGTGGTGACTAGAGGCTAATGAAAACATCCCCTGGGTCTGAGGCTTCTGTGAAATCGGTCAACATGTGGATTCTGCAAACAAACCTGTGAAGCTATTAAAGAGTGTCTCTCTTACAACGCATCCACTGAGCTTGTCGCAGAACACACACTGCGTTTGTACATGTACAAGCTGCTCAGGACAAAGCCTTGTATTGTACCAATAATCCCGATGCTTGAGCATCACCTTCATAGATCACCCTTTAACCACCAATTAACACAGACTCGCAACATGCTTTTTTAAACACAGGTAGGAAACAAACTATTGAAGTTACTCAGCAGTGGACTTGTCAGGTCTTACAAGACAGTGGAGTGGTTTTATTCCAGAGGATCTCGCATTGCACAAGTGACCACATCACTCCATGTCTCCACGCTGGAGACCATTAAACCTGTGGGACTGGTATTCTGCAGGAAAGGTACTGTGGTCGACACAGAAAACCCAGAACTCAGCAGCCGTCGCAGGCATCTAGCAACACGAAGTGGAAACCAGGGTGACAGATCTGAAGGTCCGACACACGCCAGGCTGCAGGAATGAAGAGCTGCGACGCAGTGGATCATTAAAAACATATCCGTTTCCCAGGGCATGGTCTGGAGGTGGTTTTTAAAACAGCCAGCTGGGAGCGGAGCCAAGCCCGTGTCGAAAGAGAGACCCTCATCTTGCACGTACTGCAATTCTCACAACGGCTAACTTTCGGCATCAAAATCATCTCCGTTCAGCTGAAATTTTTTGTCCTTATTTTGTAGCAATTTAGCAGCTTCCCCCCATACCCCTCATTCTTTTGGCTTTTGAAGCTAGCACCCTGACCTACTAACCCCTGCCCTAGTCATAAATAACCCCCGATGCTAGGAAGCCTGATTGTTCTATTTGAATGTGAAATGAACCCGTTAAGCATGAAGACCTGGGCAATGGGCAGGGTATCTCCACTGTGACCCCCAGCAAGGAGCTCCATGAACACCAGCCCTAGGGCTGGGAGCCTTTCGAGGCCCAACTTAACTTGGACTTGAGAGCAGAGGCATTCGCATAAGAAACGGAGCCCAACCTCGGTTAGCATGACAAAGAGCCTACCATCTCTGCTGATTGGTGTCACAGCTCACACTAAAGACAGGCAGCCCTGCACACATGCTAATGGGCTCGGGGTGTGAATTTCAGGAGGGTATTTGGGGTTGTGGTTGTGGAAGGGGGGGGTCAAACTACAGAGGAGCAAAGTGCACATATCAAAAACAAAAGAAAAGGGCGGAATTTCAGAAAACGTACTCTTTTAACCCTTTCCCCCCCCAGAATGCACAAATAATAGATCTGCTGCTGTGGTCGGGTTCAAATCCAGGATCTAATTCCTTCAAAGGTTCTTGGAATGTAGAGTGAAATGCAATATTAAGTATCAAATCTCACGTGCCAGCAGTTAGAATACATGCATGTGAAAATACATGAAGACACCATAAAAACTGGCTCAGCCAGGTCCGCTTGCTTGTATCTCATCTGATCAGCACAATCCTGCCTGCTCAACTCCTCTGGACACACTCTTATAAAAAGCTGATGTGCACCTCCTTTTTTATTCCAGCAGGTAAGTCAACTGAGAACGAACTCTCTGTTTTCAAATGTGAAATGTGCCCACTTGATGTGAAATAGGTCAGATGGGCAATTTGCCCACAGGGAAAGTGTTCCCATATCCAGTTTAAAACTGTCATGTGTTCTCCTGAAAAAGCCATGCAGGTACCATAAAGGGACTGGAGAACTGTCAATGTGGCTGGCTTCAGTGTAACACTAACACAGAGCAAAGGCGATGTCATGGATAAATGACAGCCAAACAGCAAACAAAAGGACCATAAAAAACAATACTTAGGCACAGACACCACAGTCGTTTTCTGTTGGGAATTATTTTTTTTGCTGGGTTGATATTGTTTTTAAATTTAATAGTTTAATAGTTGTTTTCCAGGGGTGCCATCACATCTACTCACAGAAACCTCTAGCCCGTTATGCCCCCTCTACTTTTCAGGATCTAAACATTAGTGAAAAGATACGAGAATGAATGAAAATCTTTGCTCTACAAATGGAAGCCCAGCAAAACGAAAAGAGCGGAGGTGGCTTCAGGAGACCTTGACCGCAGTCCTCTCTGTTCTCTGCCTCATCAGTGTGTTCACACAGACACTAGCGCTGCCCTCATCCAAACCTGTTCCCCATGCTAATGCCCTCTGCAGGAGCTGCTGCTCCCTGTGAAAACTGGCCAGACAGCCTCCAAACACAGGTGCCAGAGCATCGCTCCTTGGGTGTTCTGTTGCCGAAAGGGCAGAACCTGACGCCGGAAGATTCACAAAAAAATTACCAAAAGAAATGAATACCCTTAAACACTCATTGAGATCTTATCTGAAAAGCTGCAGCTCCCGTCCTAGTTTGCTTGCATGCTATGACCGGCAGTATTATCAGTACCAAGATATTGCATTTTGTGCATGGTATTTTTGCTGCTTTCACCAAGAAAACAAGTGGCTTCACTCTGTTCGTTCCATCCGGTGTGTAAAACACATACACCTAACCAACGGGCCTTGATGGCCTGCTCTTGTTTCTGACAGTGAAACATGACCTGTAAGTCACAAGGGAAGCTATGTAGGAGTGCGTTCAGACCCGAGAACAGGAGACACTCTTTACACAAAGGATTGCAGGAGCCAGCTATATTGCTGTAGTTGAAGCCCCAACTTCTTTCATGAAATGGAGAGACAGTTGGATCAGTTAGCTACTAACTTCCAACTGGGCAAGACAGTTTCTCTTGTTAGCGACCTTATACACTGACCTTTTTTTATGATCTTCTGTTCTAACATGGTCATTATCAGTCCACAACTTTTTTTTTCCCCCCGTTAGTTTTCTTCGCAAAACAGGCCAGCTACCGAGGATAAGGAGCTTTAAAGTAAAGTCCACTCTCTCTAAGCTGTGGAGCTTAAATGTCCTTCCTTAGGCTTGCTGAAAACAACGGAGCTGCTGCTGCATTACTGTGAGGCTCTGTGCCCCCCACCCCAGCCCTAGCCTGACTGGGGCCAGCGGTGTCCCTCTAGGACAAATTATGAAACAGAAAAAAAATGACAAACTGACAATGGCAACTAATCAATATGTGACACAGTGAGCACAAGTGCACAACGCTAACGCGCCACACTGCGGCCCGGCGCAGAGGAGGCCTCGACAGGCGCCGGCCGCGGACGGCAGGGGGAAAAAACCTGGCAAATACAGGGAAGAGCCTTCCGGAGGAGCAGCAGGTAAGAGCTGGCGCCGGAGAGCTGGAAAGGGAGCGGAGGCAGGCAGGCGGGGTGGAGCGCACAGGGGTTTTTTTCAGTTCCTAGCCCTCGGAGGAGAGGTGCTTCCCGAGCTGCACACACCTCCTTCCTCACCCGGCGGCACAGGCAGACCTTTCAGAGAAAATTGCTCCTCCGTCAATCTAGTGTGCAACTGTCAGGCCCAGTGGCAGTGCGGGCTCCTTCATGCAGCCTGCACTGAGCGCTAATCGATATCTGCGCCCCAGCTGAGGAGGCCCAGCTCCTCGCCCACCACAGCTCCTCACAACCCCTCCGCTGACCCTCAGACCCCATTGTGTCCTCAGAGACAGAGAACAATGTCCCAAACATATCACACCGCATGGGCTCCAGCGCAGAGACAGTTTTGTCAAGCTCGGACAATCTATTCCACCTCTTCCGACCTATTGTAAAATTTGCCCCATTTTTTCCTTGGAAAGGACGGAAAAAAAAGGTCTTTAAAAGTAGGTTACCATACCAAACGATGTACATGTCAATTTCTGCATTTCCAGTCTGGGGGAAGAAATGATCTTGGGTTGTGCTAGTTTTTAAGAAGGCCAACGAAACCATGTCATACTGAGCATGGGCAACATACGTGGGCAACTGAGCACCTACCGCAGTAACAAAGGCAGGATTACGCCCTGGCCACACTGTCAGCACATCACAGGGCTCGCAAGAACAATTTAGACATGCCAGTTAGCATAGCCACCGTAGTCTCCTCCCACCTTCCAAAGACACATCACCTGGGCAAACCCCATGTGAACATGCTGAGAGCATGCAGACTCCACACAGAGGGCTCCCCAGTACAGAATCACACCCCAAGCCCAGACACTGTGCCACACAGGCCCAGGAAAACAATGAAATGTATTTTTACTTTAGCCTGCTTCCTAAAGCAGGGTGAATAAACATTTCTGCTCTAAAACAGAGAGGTCTTTCTGCGAGGCCCTCCTCACAAGATGAATTAATTCATAGCTTCATACTTCTAGGAATCATATTTCTGGATACAGGTTGGTCTGAAAGCTGGCACCTGAAAACATGTTTTCATCTGCACCATTAAGCATTTCTAATTATCATAGCAGACATGTTTACATAAAGTTGCGACAGGGATTATAAAGGCATGATGGAATTCCTCATAAAGACTTTGATTAAAACTATTACAAATGACTTCAAGAATAATAACACTTTAATTTGTAAAAACTGTACACAGAAAGCAATCTTTACAGTGCTGTAACTTCTTATGTGAATAGTTTATTCATCGTGAAAACCTGGGGCAAGTTTTTCAAGTTTCTTACTTGAGCTCTTTGGGCAGAAAAATAAACACGACTTTGCTTTCAGACAGTGTAATGGATGACCTTAAATTACAACCTAATGCTCAGTAAATCACAGGCAATATGTGAATGCACTATTTCTTCAGCTCTGCGTGTCTGTGCATTTCAGATTGATACAAGCTCAATTTTGCAGTGAGAAGGAGAAGGTTATTCTGCCCTGACCAATAAATGGCAATTCATTAGACGGGTTTTATCCACCCTGAGTGCACTCCTCTTTCTCTGCCTCGTGTGAATCACTGCAGGCACAGTGACGTACGGCACTGGGAATCTAAATACAGAAAAAAGAGAAACAACACCTTAAACTCCTGAGAGCTCAGACAAAGCCTTACAACTGTCTGTCTGAAGCCTCGAGGCAAGATGGAAGTTCTTCCTAAATTCTCTCACTTGAGCCTCACCTGCTGATGTCTTAACTTAACCCCCTGACCCAACGTTGAGGGCTGACTGTCCTTTCACCTAACAGTCCTGTTCAAAGCACCACAAACACAAGGGAGGACAGAGGAAAATCGGGCCTGGAAGCTGCAGAACACACATGAAATACAACAGATAAAACAGGAAGCACCTCTTTACACCAAGGGATGTGGAAGGGTGGAACAAATTACCCATCCATGACGCTGAAGCTGATACTGTGGTTTCTTTCAAGAAACACGTGGATGAGATCCTGGACACAATTAACTAATAATGATCAAACTAGCTCTTTTCTGATTTATAACCTTTTTTATGATAACTTATGGGGATTTTTCAATTTCACTCGAAACATGATATACAGATTCTGCATTTAGCAACAAAGGAATAATGCATTAAGTTAAATCTCTTTATCTATAAAATAAATTTCCTTCATATTTCAAAGAGCATCAGGTTTTTAACACACTTCAGTGATTATCTGAAAGACTCATACCGCAAAATGTCAACAGTTTTATGAGCACTTTTCAAGAAACAAGAAACAAAGCATTCTAGAATATTTTTTCTGTCGATTGAAAAGCTTGATTGAAGTTTTACTAGAAACACCTTAACTCATTCAACAGAAATGCTAACGTTAACACAGAAAGCGTATATCTGCAGTGTTTCGAAGAACTGCTGTTTCCTCACACGTAGGTCTGGGACGGTCCAATTTCTGTAAGCTTCCATTCATTTTAACCATCCAACAGCACAGTAAATCTCCAGCTCTGCTGCTTGCCCAAGAGCTCCACTGAGAAACCATTCAAACTAAGACATCAAGATTGGATACGTCTGAAGAACGTTCACTCCCACTCTTTACTTACCCAACTGGATAATACCTAGATCAGTGTTTCCTGACCCAGGTCCTGCAGGACCACTGTGTCTGCTGGTTATCATCTAAACTGAGCTCTGAATCTCCAGCGCTACTGGATGCCTTGAGCTGCTTTCCTGCCCAGACGTTAGTCCAGCTGATTTCTGTGCTCAGGCTTGGGTTTGTCCCATTTCAGGGCATTGAGTCCGACAAGTTCAGCAGACAGAACTGCACACATCCTCTTTTCAACTTGCTAGCCCTGACTTCTTTGCCAGTCGACTCGCCACAGGAGACCAGTCGACGGGTGTGAATGACAACCAGTGTTTCCTGCCTTCGTTTGATGTCGGTTGCATAAAAGAAGTTATGAAACTCAGAAACTGGTACAGGGATGAAACTAGTTACAAATTTGTTCTTTTTTGGGACCTGAAAGCAAATCTAAATGTGCTTGAGATATAAAACTTCTATAAAATCAATTAAGTCAACTAGATCAAGAATTCAGTTGGAGCAAAAACCAGGAATCCCTATGGTTTCCTAGGACACAAGTGGTGAACCACTGATCTGTATGGGGTAACCGCAGCTGCCATTAATTCAGGGGTGTCAAACTCTTCTTCTGAAAGTCTCAGTGCTTTCTGGTTTCTAGTCCACCTGAGCTCTCTGTTACAGAGCTGGTCTAATTATTTCATTAACACCATAATTGCGATTACCTCTGACCAGGCCTGAAGGTGTTTTATAGGTAACTTTACTTTTATGAAGTGCATTTTTTACTCCTTCATTAATAAGGCTTAAAAAATGCTTATTTATGGCTACGCATGCCTAATCGGGAAAATGAGAGTAACTGACTTCTCAGGTTGGACCAAAAACCAGAAAACAGAGACGCTAGAAGTTCACACTGGACATAATTTAATATCACAGGTTTGAAGGGAATCCAGCCTGCTCCAGTGCCTTTCAACAACCATAACATTTAATATCTAAACATCTGAAAAAGTCACTCACAATGTCTTCTACAAGCCCTTGCGCCAGCTTCTTCCCCAACAGCGGAGGAAGAGGAGAGCCCAGTTTTCAAACGGTTTTATCCGAGCTGGACGAGCGAGTGTGTGGGTCAGAGCGAAACCCCGCAGTCGCTCAGATTGCCTTCCCATTTTCCCACGACAAGGGCAGCCCGGAGTCAAACTGCTTGCCAACACCTGCCCCTCTCAGGGAGATTAGCCTCCTCACCCCTGTCAGGGGATCGACCAGGCCCTGCGTGGGCCTGACTGCGCTGGGCCTGGATTAGGCTGGCTGAGCAGGCCTGCACAGAGCGCTGAAGTGTTTACCATACCACACGCAAAGCTGCCTGCTCTCTCGCCGCTGGCCTGACAAAAATCCATCAAACGAGCATCTTTTATTAAAGCTGCGAAAACTGCAGTAACAGCTAACTACCCTTAGACTAAATCAAATTCTTAAAACTCACCAACAACAATAGCTCTCTTCCTAGTCGTATTTTGCAGCAAAAACAAGATGGAGACAGGTCAAGATACAGCTATCCCTTTGTCTCTCTCACAAAAAAAAGTCTTCCTCGTCTTTCTATGTGAGGAAACCACATGTTATTAAGCCTCTTCTTCTAACCCTTTTTCTGAATGACTTTACTCCTCTCTTCAGATAAAGAACACACTTTCATGTGACCGAAAGCGCATGTTTCAAAGGAGGGGTGTGTCAAATTCTTACCGAACTGGTCTGGCTGAGTTGAGGTGATGCAACCCCTCTTGCGTGAGGATTAACAGTAATACCAGAGGCAGCACACTGGGACAAACACGCGATTTGTGAAAAATGCCACAGTCCAACATTAGCAATTTTCACAGAGAGGTGATTCACATGTTCTGAAGCGGGGGTTAAGCAAACAGGCAGAGAGCTGACAGGCAGGCTGCTCTGAGCCACGGTCGGACACAAAAAGATCACATGACGGAGGCCTGGCCTTGGTTAAGCAGTGGAAGTGGTGAGATCTGGTAGAACATTCCAGCTAGACCTCCCATTGGAGCAGCAACTAACAGCGCTTGTGGAGCTCTGCATTCCTGTCCGGCGGACAGCTGAACTTCATCATCTAGGTCTACATCAGCTCAAGAGGCGGAGTGAAGTCAGGGACTCTGGTCTGTGGGTTAATATCCCAGTGTCAGTCCTGCTTTCTGTGCTCGAGACCAGTTCTGGACCCAACTGTATAAATGTGTGTCATGTAGAATGGAAAATGGCATCTGTAACATCTGTTACACTGTTTTATACTAACTCAGCAAAAGAAATTTATACTAAAAAGTCACTATGACGCAAAGCGCTCAAATATTTTTTTTTGGCAATGAAGGCTCTTCTTCCTCTACAATGATTTGGAAAAGAAAACATTCAGATTGTGAAACAACGGCTTTGTGACTACCGTCCAAAGACCTAACAATCATCTTCATTACTACGATAAAAAGATAAACTATGACTACAGAGATAAAATGTTTATCTTTAAAAAGAAGGTCATCATTGCGCAGCTTGACATAGTAACTACAGAAGAGTGTTGTAGTCAGCAGTCTTCATTGCCATGACCTCCAGTTGGGACTGCAGCCCACCCTTCCCGATTAACTTTAAATATTCAACCAAAAAAGCAAGTCACCTGAAACTCTTTCATAATTTTACTTTTTTTTTTTCTTCCCTCATATAAAACCACTTCACGGATGCCAGGATTTTATTTCTCTCACGAGCACCGGCACAGAACAGTGACAATACAAAGGCCACCAACCACTAAAATGTAAAAAAAAGAAGCCCTGGGAGGAGAAGCTGTTTAAAACCAGGAAAAACTACAGAGTTCCTTAAGCTGTACTGCTGTTGGTGGCCATAATAAGTGAGAGCTGAGCTAATCCCTTTGCACAAAGGTGTGTAGAGCTAATCTCCGTGCTGAGCCCTCTGCCCCCCTGAGCAATGGGTCAAACAGTAACTGTGACTGTGGGAAGGCAGGCAGGCCACTGCACTTGCCCTCATGGTGGTCAAAGCAATCCCAGGGTGCCTTGCAGCTACCAGCATGCTGCACGTCCCAGCCTCCTGCCGAGAGGGAATTAGGTGAGTGAAGAAGCGCGTCTGTTCCTACAAGGCATGTCATTTTCACCGCTTTTATACTTACATGACAGGACACATTTTACAGTCCCCGCTTACGTACCTGTGGTGTATTATTATTATTATCACCATTGTTGTGGTATGCACACACAGGCAATCTTCCAAACTTTCATTGTGAAAAACATAAAGGAAAAGATTTTGTTCGACAACCAGCCTCTTCTGTCTGATGTTTCATTTTGAAGCCTACAGTCGAAAACTAACGTTTGAAACAAGCTCATGCGGGAGATAGTCTGGAGAAGGGTGCACTCAATTATGACCATTTGCATTTGTCATTGGAGCTCCCTTCTCAAAAGTAAAAAAGCATTTATTTTGACCCAATACATGCTTTCCATAAATACATTTTTTTCTTTATGTCGGCATAGCATTCATTTAATTTAAATCAACTTGTGTAACATGCATTAAACTTAATGCCATGATGCCTTTAAATTCTCAAGAAGAGCCAGTAGCATCCCTTTGTCTTCTTCTGAGACCGTGAGCCTAATCATCTCTGAAGGTCCGGTTCTGCCGACACTATCTTGCACAATGAAACAACAAATCGTCACATGGCAGTTGAAGAAGGACTGAAAAGTACAATAAAGATAATTCTTTTTTATCTTGACGTGTTGCAGCTGGTCTCTTGAATTCAGTTAAAAATATGGACATTAAATCACTTTCAACTCCATCAGCTGACATTAAAACGTAAACAGATGTTACAACGAACCGAGGCACAGGTTAACAAGAATGAGTCAGGATATTCACAGGGGCGCACGGTTTACTTTATGCTGTAGGGCTTTGTCTTTTTTTTTGGTATTCTAAACAAAACTCTTCCTAGGATTTCTGGGATTAATAATATTTGTTAATACAGTAGTAGGACGGTTACTACAGGAAATGCGCACTTTCTATGGAAAAACGTCGCTCATATGAAATTCTTTCACAATAACCAGATTATTTAAAATATCAAGTAAGAATTATTCCCAAATTTAATTTCTCTACATGTTATGCCTGGTAGTGGAATCACCCATGGTATATTGAGGAAATAGCTTAATGGTGCAAAGGCATTGAGGTTGAATACTTTCTGTATTGTGTGGAAACAGCCGAGGTTATTTTACGGGTTAATCGCAGAAAGATCAAAACGATCATCTTAAAACAGCATGCACCCAAATTGTGAATAGGAAAATTACGACGTATTAAACTCGAAGACGACACTCGGGAGATTTTAAAAGTTCTTTATAGCTTAGCTTTAGCCAGCCCGTAAGAAATACCATCGGAGAGCCTAAAACTCTGTTCAGAAAGCAAGATCGTGCAGTTTCCAGAGGTCCGCGACGAACGTGCTCAGTTTATTAAAGCGGTAACAAGTCGGCTTGCTGTTTCAATGTTGGATTATAAGAAAAAAAAGAGGAAACTAAGAAATGGTTCGTGCTAAACACGCTCAGTAACAGGTATCTTTCTGTCTCTGTCCTCCTAGAGTCCGCCTGTTGCTAATACAGGCCCAACCGCTGTCAGTTTCCGTGAGCGTCTGCAACAATTTGGTGGTAAGTTCAGAAACACGTTATGATAAATTCATTTTCGCTATTTATCCTATTGGGGTATTTCAAAACTCCGTCACCCAGTTTACACACCCTTGTATTTTAATAAAGGCAGGTGTATATGAAGTTTGTGAAGGTCCTACATGCTCTGTGCCAAAGTCTTCAGATACCAGACGTGTGAACTACAGCATAAACCTCCCGCCGAAAAGACGCTCCATAAATGTCAATTCTGCCTCACCATTTTAAATAAAAGCGTGGTTTTGTTCAAAACTGGATGACATCTTCTCTTCATTGCGATCTCATTAACCAGTTGTATCTAACGCCATCGCTTGGACTGGATGATCTTGTTCTTTCTCTCAGAGCGTCTCGTTGGAATTTCGGATCCCCAAAATGTCCACGCCGTCTTTATCATCACCCAAGATAAAGTCTTTGTTGACGTCTTTATCAAAGGGGAATCTAACCCCAGATCGTTCTGCTCAGTGGAGTTTTTCACGTCACTTTTTCGAAAGGACTGTAAAAACAGAAGAAACAAAACACGTCCCCGGTTCAATCGGGCTCACTGTCTCAGGGAAAGTTTTGTTTTGCTTGCCTGCCACTCGCGAGCTACAGGACTTACAAGCCTTTACTGCTGTTGTTAGCAAAGAGGGGAGGATAACACGCGCGAATAAACACAAACACCTGGAGGTCATCACCAGGACTATACAATTTCATGACACCTGCCCCTCAAAAAATGTGTCTTTACGCAAAACATTTAATACAAGGTTGAATTCATTCATGGGTTAAACCTGCTTTTCAATTTATATCAACCACCATGAAAACGCTTGTAGTAACCTACAGAAGTATTTAACTACTTGATTGGTGCTAAAATGTTTTTTTTTTTAATTGGAGAAAAATGGACACAGGAGTAACGTGAAAGTGGAACTTATAGCCCTTTAGCGGACCGCAGGAGCCCGTAGCTGGTTTGTGGAGTCAAATTCACCAGAGCGCACCTGGCTGCTGTACAGCCCAGCGCTTCTCCTGCTGGTGAAACCTCTCTTCATCGCAGTGCGAAAGCACGAGTGGGCGATCAGATTCGCACCCCCGCCCAGTATTTTGAGGCTGGAGAAGAAAAAAAAAATACAAGTGATCCAAAGCACAGTCGTGTCGCATGAGGTTGAGGGTTACTGGAGACCAAGTTACCCGAGGTGTGAGACACGATACTTTCAAATGGGCTGGATGCAGATGTTAAGTAAGGCCAAAGCAAAAACTGAATTTAAGAGTCTGACCGACGTCACACGCAATTTTGCCGAGAAGGGAAAATATACACGCATAGGGTATCTATTAAGGCATAAGATACGAATGATCTAAATTCCACTTTTTTTTTTCATTGTATAATGGTTTTTTTTATGTGGCGCTACCGTCAAACAGTTAAATCAGTTCATCTTAAGCCCTTACGCGAACAGCTTCCAGCTGTTTCTCAATTATACCTGAGCAGGTGAGCGCAGCCCTGAAGCTCAGATGGTTTTAACAGCCTGACGAACCCCCCCCCCCCACATTCTGCAGCGAAAGGCCAACTTCAGAAGCTGTCCTTCTAGCCACGTTGTTGATGAAGGCTTATACTGCACAAACTGTCTTAATGGGGCCTGAAGGTACCGGCTATGCCGCCTCGGCCTTTCTTATTCCAGTAAAACGCCTTTACACTACATTTCCGCGGGTTCGACCCGTTGTTTTTAATGGACAACCGCACCGTTAGCCATCCATCAACTCACGTTGAATCCAGGCTACCGTTCTGAAGTGGACATTCATTTTACCTAATGATTCGCGGACGCCAAAAGCGGATTGAAACGGAGGCTTTTGGCGAATACAAAATTGTATAATACGATTGCTGAAGGTTTGTACGCTTCTGCGTGAAGACTGCGGCCTCTTTAGTGACCCTTTAACAGCATCTTTTAATTCTTCGTAAGCCCCGCGCTAGAGGTAGTTCCTTTCCCCAAATGACAAGTTTAAATATTAAAAATCTGGACCAAAAAATAAAAAGGATCACGCTCAAAGGATCAGGGACATGTTATACAACCTTCCAAAACTAGACACGTTGACCCGTGAGGCGTATTTAATGCATTGCTACACATAAAGGTTGTATATGAAGAGCAAAGCATTTCAGAATCTACTTCAATTTAACCGAGGGCGCCGTTTTCCCCAAATAAAGTCTAAACAAGACAACGAGAGGGCAAGATTTGCCCCGGTAAGCGCTAAGGAAGACCAGAGGAACACATTTAAAAAAAAAAAAGGAAATTGACGTATGGTCACCTACTTGCGAGATTTACGATTACATGCCTTTTTAACTGAACATCAACATACAGCCAATGCGTTTGATAAGGAGCCGCTTAAAATTTACTGTAGAATTCGAGAGCCAGATCTCCAGCTACGCCATTTTAATAAACGCTGTCGAAACGGCGGATCACAAGATACGGCCCGTGAAAGAGGGGTAACATTCCAATAAAACCCGTTTTAAAATTCCTTACGCCACAACACACAGAAAACATGTCGAATTTCGAGTCTGCAGGGGGCCAATAGACAGTTCCCATTTGTAGCAGTTGGTATCGTAAATGGTTTGAGAAGTATTTTTTTTTAATCCCGTATAGGGACTCAAGATCCACAAGATTTAATTAAAAGCTCGCGTGTTGTTGTGACTTGTAATTTGTCACACTTAAACTGACACATCGTACGAGATAAATCAACAGGTTGATTTCCCCCCCCCACGTTAACCCTAAACCATTTCTTTACAGCAGTTACTAAAACCCGGATAAATTTGGATTACTTTTTCCCTTCAAAGCGCTTTCTGCTGTCGGGCCCGCGTCTGTCAGATGCGGATGATGAGAGCACAAGACACCGCTCAGGTAGTGGTACTCGGACAAGTCTTCTACTGCGGACAACACGACAGACCCGAGCAAGAAAACTCAAGAAATGAAACCCGAGTCATTGGGTATGTTTTGTACAAATTTATTTATCCTTTTGGAATAGAGTGATCTTAAAATCTGTAGAAACGTCAGTTTTAAATAAATCTTTCCGCCCGTGATATAGATTAACCTGATATTGCCAAAAACATATCACAGTGAAAACGTCACAAACCAAAAAGGAATACAAAACTTACATGTTCACAAGCTTAAAAAGAAAAAAAAACGACTTACTATAAATAAACTTGCGCTTGCGACCCGCACAGTCTTCTGTCATTAAAACCTAATAACTCCATTTAAAACAATAAAAAAACCCTACACGGTTTTGGACAACGCCGGCACGAATTTTGACATTCTACAAATTAACTGTAAACATTTACTTGCGAGGGTTCTTTCCGTTCTGGTTTACTAGAATAAAATTCGCCTCTTTCTGAAGCAACACGCATTTTCCCCCCCTTTAGGAGGAAAAAAAAAGAAAAGAAGTTGGCATTTTTTTAAAGAAAGAAAGAAAAGTCCGGTTCTTCTACAGAACTCCACCGCGAAAGCCCGTCTGCAGAAGAAACTTCTCAGCTCAAGCAGCGAGTCCAGTCCGCTGGATACGTCGTCTTCAAAAGCGCTTTGCAACGGACAGTTCGCTTTACGAAGAAAAATAATTACATTTCATTTAAAAAAAAAACAACAAACAAACAGATTTGTCTTTTTTTTCCGCCCCCCCCCCCAGTTTCGCCAGATCAAAACGTTCAAGTATCCGAAATACTTAAAAAGGCCGGAGTCTCTTCAGATGTGGGTGAGGGGTAGCGTCCCGTTCACGCCAGTCCCCGCGCTCTGATAGTGCTGGTGCACGCCGTGTAACCGGGAGCTCTGCAGCGTGGCGTGGTCCGCTCCGTCCCCCCCCGGCGGGAGGTACATGCTTATCATATCCCGCAGGTCACCCAGGCACGCTCTTTGGGAGTGGGAAGTGATGGCCGGCGGGGGCGAGCTGGGCTCGGTCTTGCACACGGAAGCCATGGAGCCCAGCCCCATGCCGCTGGGGGTCTGCTGGGTGTAAGCCGGGGACATGCTGTAGGTGGAGGCGGCGTTCATGTAGGTCTGGGCGCTGGACATCATGGGGTTGTACTGGAGCCCCGCCATCTCGTAGCGGTGCATCTGCTGGATCTGGGGGCTGTTCATGCTCGGGTGCTGCGGGTAGCCCAGCTGGTCCTGCATGAGGGAGTAGGCGCCGTTGCTCCAGCCGTTCATGTGAGCGTAGCTGTCCATCCGCTGGGCCGCGGACACGGCGTTGTTGACGGCGTTGGCACCCGGCGCCAGCAGCCCGCCGGGTAGAGAGTACTTGTCTTTCTTGAGCAGGGTCTTGGTCTTCCTGCGGGGTCGGTATTTGTAATCCGGGTGCTCTTTCATGTGCATGGCTCTCAGACGCTTGGCCTCGTCGATGAAAGGTCGCTTCTCGGCGTCGGTCAGCAGTTTCCAGTCTGCGCCCAAACGCTTGCTGATCTCCGAGTTGTGCATCTTGGGGTTTTCCTGAGCCATTTTCCTCCGCTGGCCCCGGGACCACACCATGAAGGCGTTCATGGGCCTCTTGACCCGGTCCTGGTCGTTGGCGCTGCTGCCGTTTTTGCCGCCGTTGGTCCCCGCCGCCGAGCCCGAGTTGGGCGGCGGGAGCGGGGTCTTAATCTCGGTTTCCATCATGCTATACATTCAACTGGCTGTGTCGGAGCGCTCTCTTCTCTCCGAGAAAACACAAAGGGGAGGTGGGGGGGAGAGAAAAAGGGAGAAAACGCAGACGGTAGTGGTCGTACACAGGAGAGCTGGAGAAGCGGTTACCCCACCGAGCGCTTGCCCTTCGAGTTAATGCGGTCCGCCTGCCTGCCTGCCTGCCTGCCTGCCTGCCTGCTCGCCGCCTCTCGCACTGCTCCGAGAGAGAACTCTGAAAAGTTATTCACCGACCTCAGCTGTTAATAGCGGCCTCTCCATGTGATTTAGATTGACAGCTTAACAATGAGTCGCGTCGCGTCCAATCGGAGCCGGCGCTGGCGAGCCCCAATCCAAACCTATGAGCTGATTAGCCAGTCCTCCGTTTGGGCAGAAGTTACCAAAAATAAAATAACCGAAAAACAAGCGCATCTGAAAAAGAACTGCTCCGAAACACTCACTTTTGTTCTGCGACCATAGTCTTATTGCTGCAGGCGTGTGTAGCTCGCTTGATGAAGTGCAATTTGAGACTTGGTGAGTCCAACGAAGCTTTTCGCGTTTATCCTTATAATCGTTTGATCGCGGACATTTTATTTCGTAATACGCGGGTTTTCATTTTGATTAAAATAATAAATGTTAATTCCATACCCGAAAAGCAGCAGACATTTTAATCAATACGTTACCCGTTATGAGACGCATGACCTGATTATATTAATTAAAACCCCGCCAAAATCGTCAAATCGTTTAAAAATCATTTCAGATGTGTGTAAGCGTTTGACAACATTATGTAGGTAAATTTTACAGCCACTTTGATGGAGATATCGCATCTCTGTTCTGATGTGTTTGTTTAAACAACCTGTGAAATATGTAGCCTATTTTCATTCGGGAGCGATAACGATTAATCAACCTGGGTGGGACTGCCCATCAAAACAACGATTTGATTGGTAGTAAGTCCTCAAATTATTAGTGAGAACGTCGATTAGGCATCGCTGCCCGCCTTTTAGGCAACCAAGTGTTTACTTTTATCTAGAGAAATTTAAAGACGGTTTATATAAAGTAATCCAATTCAGCATGATGTTCTTCTTACAGTTGTGCCAGCAAAAATACATTCATTTCTACCTTTGGCTGGAGCAAGGAAGGGTGAACGAATTATTTTTCTTTTCCACAAAAATACGTTCTTACATTAAGTTTCATAAGAAGGAAAATGCTCAAAGGTGTTTAAAATTACATCCACTAGTAGTTCAGGAACAAGCTGAAAACTACCCTGAAGAAGTGCTGGGCAGCCGCGAAGAGGAGAGGCGTGGTCTTATCGCCTAGACAACCGAATCAGCCAATGGGCGCACACTTCCCTGGGAGATCGGATTGGTTACTAGCCCACCTGGTACCCCTCCCCCATCGCACACCTGCGCTAGCCTTAAAGTCACCAGACTCCCTCTTAACTCATGGTCATGACCCACCTGAACCAATCGATGGCAAATGCAGAAACAAAACAAAAAACAAAAACAAACATATTATCTGGCGGGTCGTTTAACTCAATTATTCTAAAGAGATTAATAAAATAAGTGGCAAAAATTCACGACCGCACAATTTGAACCGGAATGACACGAAAAAATACTCAGAATGTAGATTTGGGCCATCAGTGACTGTACGCAATCTAGAGCAGAGATAGAAGCGATACGTTAAGTACACGAGCTCACGGATCTGAAAAGATCTGCCAGGTGACATTTCTAGGATAGGCTTTATCTGTAACCCAAACGGAAAACCTCAATCTTTCCAAAACGTTATAGCATATAGTGTGTATCAGTGGTGTAGAAGTACTGTTTCTCTCTTACAGCCGATACGTCACACGAAACAGGGGACACAAGCGGGAATTTAGAGGGGGTGGGATCAAAACAGAACGGGAGGCACTGCTTTACACAAAGGGTAGCGGGGGTGGGGAACAGGCTGCCCAGCTGTGTTGTCGATGCCGGTACTCTGATTTCTTTCAATAAATAGGGATGGGACTGATCAAACCAAACGGCTTAGTATCGTTTACAGCCTTCCTTATATACGTATGGGCTTGGAAGCAATACAGTGAAATTTAAGGAAAAAATCTCACGATGGTTAGACACCAGGATATGGTCCCCCGGGGATGCATTAAGAATTCCGAATTGAATACTACTAATTTCTGATCAGTACAACAATTCCGTTAAGCTACGAATACTTATGCTGCAATAAATATCAGAATCCTCTAGTTTTCTCAAGCCTGATGTTTTAAAGACACCCGGAACCCCTAAGAGCTGCCACCCACTGGAGGGTCCTGAGTGGACGCCGGTAGAGAAATGAGCTACTTCAGCAAGTGCTCTGCCGCTCGCAGCTTTGAGAACTAATGCGTTGCCGCCCCCTTGTGGTTACATGAGCATCCGGCTCTATCAGTCGGTTTAACCCGTAACGCAGTGCCGTTCTGCGTTCGCGGTCTCTTCAGACAAGCGATCAACATTTCACGTTCGTCCTCGGAGCCAGGACACCGTGTCCCCCAGATACTGTGTCCACTTTCTCCTTGGCCTTGCATAACAAAACACTCTTGGCCGATCTCCTGTAGGGAAGGATGCGGGTAAGGAGACCGTCTGTTCAAGGGTCTCTCCGCGAGATTCCCACCCTCTCCTCTCTACAGGTTGCCCACAGTCAGAACCCAATTCTTCGTCTTGCGCAGACGTTGCGAGCTTGACGAGAAGCTGTCGTACTCTCGGGTTTGTGTTTGTGGTTCTCTAGCAGTGCGAGCACGGTAGGGGCTGTTTTGGACGGCTTTGCTGACGGCGGACGACGCGTTACCGATGCCTCAGGCAGCTGATAACCACGGCCTGCGTGAGATTTACGGTTGAGCTTCTTACCGTTTTCACCTGCTAATGTTTCCAGCACTGCAGGGCCATTAGCCCCATCAACCCGCTAACACCCTCAGCGCGTCACAGCTCTGCGAAGTGAGAACAAGGTTTAACAACCCCCGATCTGCGAGCATTGAGAAAACAACCCGAATGCACTCTTTTCTCAATCTCCCCAAAGTCTCTGTAAACCGCTCTGAAGCACAAACTGCGGCATCTGACCCTCTGCTTTTTTAACACGGTGAAACTCGCTTGTAAAGCCTTGTAGCAGTCTGCTGTCGTCTTCCACTGATACAAGTCTTTATTAAATGATCGTCTGCAGGCTGGGAAAAATCAAAGTTAAGGCAGATTGTCTCGCAAATTAAAAAGCAAGCAAAGCTTGTGCCTCATTGACACGGTTCGCCTCGGGGTTCTGGTTCTAACACATTTTATCAGCAATAATCTGACTTCACAAACTGAAGTGTCCAAATGGCTTTGCATCTGAAATCTGCCCACGAACACATACAAGAGGCACGGAATGTGTCCGTGTGTATCTTTTCGATATCTGATTCTTAGAAGAATCTCTACTGCCCGATAAACCAACAGTGGGAAATACTTCTAGAAGTGGGAGCAATATAACTCTAAACTGTACGTTGTCGACGTTGAATATTGTAAGACGACAAAATAACTTCACGGCCTTCCGTTCAAATCTTGCTCAGGAAAGCAGTAATAAAAAAGGCAGCACCAGGCTACGCAACATGTTCTCAGTGTCTGTGATTTGACCACTTAAGATCATCTCCGCTATTCACACATGGGCGAGTGGAAGATTTTGAATTACAGGAACGGAATCGGTTCTCTTTTCCCTTTAAACAATTTCAAATCGTTTAAAAACAGCTTAGGTTTGCGGGCGGCTGCTCTCTGACACATGCATTACTCGTTGGTGTGCCGAGAAAGCGATGTCTTGACTTTTGGTTTCAACCATATCTTCATCAAAATGTACATCATATATACTCGTTTATAATACAGCAAAGCATTTTAGACCCAGTCTTAATTAATGTAATATCTATACATGCAGGCTACACTGCTCTTCTCACCCAGTAGCCCTCGCGTACGAGCGAGAGACTCCGCTGGCTGATTGTTTTAAAGACGCGTCTCCTGAATGTAAAATGGAATCTCAGTGTTAAATTAACAACTGGCAGAGACAAGCTGCCCCCCTCGGGCGCCAGTGAAAGACTCGATGTACAAGTCTTTGGGCCGCTATCAACGGCTCCAGATACAGGAGCTAAACTTCTAATTAGTAGCTGTCTCAACCCTACTAATTCTGCGCGACCACAGATTTGTTTATCGGGGGTAGATCCGAGGCGCTGATCCCCTTGTAATCTCCTTATGGAAATAGACCCAACAGCGGGAGGAAAGGAAAACTGGAAGATACTCGGGGTTTTTTGTTAATGAGGATCGCGCTGAACCGGCTTCCTAATTAACGGGGACAGAGGGCACAGACCACCTGCACAGCCCGGCACTCAGTGCTGAAGGGCTGTCGAGAGCTTCCGAAACTAAGCGTCGGTCATAGGTCTGGCTTAGAAACACGGAGGCAAGGAGAGTTTATAATTCATCATGAGCCATATCTTCTACTTTGTCAAACACACACACAAAAAAAAACTTTTTCATGATCGTTTCCATTTATGAAAAAGAAGAATACTATCAGCGCACGCGTTGAATTTATAACGTTTAAGCGCGTTTTGTTGTTGTTTTTGTTTTAAAGAGCTGTATCTGTGTAGATCTTTACTGTCACAAAGTGCTACTCGGAAACACCCAGAAGGAAGCCAGGAAGAACATAATGTAGCTCGGAACTCTATTTTATTTCAAATGTTCAGATTCGACCTCCAGTGCTAGAATTCATAGTATGTAATTCTCCATATGATTTGTATTATTTATATATTATTATGTAAAGCAGCAAATGTAAAATCACTAAAATAAAGTGAAACACATGCGTGATTTTTTATTTTATTTTGCTTCCAGATATAATTACAATTTTATTCAACCCCGAAAAATTAATCACTTCAGTAATCGAATAATGTCGGTTGCTGTCTGTTTGTCCAAAAGACATAGACCCTCTTACTTAAATTGTACGTTATTGCTGTTGTTAATAATTGTAATAGTTAAGTTACTTTAAATGTAAACATTTTTTTTTCCAAATGACGTGCAGAAAATGAAGATTCACGAGGAAAAACTAACCTAATTATTTAAGGAAACAAGCTCACACATTGAACAGAACGGGTCGTGTTTTAAAAGCTGCTAATTTTTTTTTGCTTTATTATTTAAATCGTATTTTCCCTTGTAATATTTCCCGAACAAAACCATTTGTCTGATTCATTTTCATGAGAAAAAAAAAACACGACAAATAATTCGGTAGCGCACTTCACAGCTACTCGGCGGCGGTCATCATTTATTAGGGTAATCAGCGGCATAATTTCACCAATCTAACTTGTTAATTAGCAGCTAATAAACAATTCATTAAAGGCAAATTAGAGCGAAGCACGTTGTTCATACTCTCCCAGATAGGCGCCTATGGTAATAGAGACATTCTACCGCAACAGGCAGCCTCACAACATATTATGAGCAACGCAGTTTACAAAAAACCTTTGCTGTGAATCAGAATGTATTCTACATTAATTGACACACGGGCACCGCGAATTAGTTTTTTCTTTCATTTTGAAAATGAAATGGCAGTTCCTACAAATAGACCTTGAGAGTTGGTGTGCAGCGCGGAGTAAGGGGGGGCTGGGTGATGCGGAACAGATAGTTTTTCATGGTATAAGGCTTTCCGATCGGTGAGAAATTAGCTTTAGAGAGCGGACAATAGGTGGGAGACCGACAATGGCGATGAAATGAAACGACCTGGATTCTTAACATCGCCTTATGTGAAAACCCACCCCATTGCTTAAAAAATTGGAGCTATTCAAAGTGTGACGGCGCTCAAGGGGTCAGTGCAAAAAGCACTTCCAGGGTGCATAACCGGCGCTGGGGTCAACAGGGTTAGAATGGGCTGCATTTCACGTCAATGCTAAAGACGTTCAAGAACAAACCTCTGGAAATATCGAGCAGTAGTACAAAAAACGAAAAAAGATAGTGTATCATTTTCTGAACATTTCAGCAGTGCAGAATAGCAGGATTCTTGACGCCAACCATATCACCGCAGCTGACCACGATAATTGTGATTACTAATTTACTGGGCTGCTGTTTTTTATCCAAACCGAACTCCTTCTGCACCTATTCTTACAGCTGGGTATTTTACAGCAACAGTTCAGATGAACTGTTCTCCTTGATCAAGGCTCTCCCGGGATTTGAACCTACAGCTGACCATCGGTGCAATAATAATAATAATAATAATAATAATAATAATAATAATAATAATTAATTTACACAAACAAATTGTAAATATAATATTAGAGAAGCTGTGGAGATTTCCTTCGGGAAGGTAAAGACTGCGAGGTTATTACGCAGGGCGGTAAAACATCACATTAAATGCACTTTTAAACCGCACTGAAGCTCCAGACATCAATAACTTATTTTTGTCTCACTCCAGTGACCACGGACAAGGCCGTTGAGTTGCAGTAATTAACGAAGAATGGTTTTTCAATTACCGCAACAATAGAGACAGTCTCATTAAGATTTCCATGATTTTTGGACCCGCGATGCAAATGAAGACGCGATTTCAGTACGGTCTGGTATTCCCATTGTACCGAGTGGAATGGCTAAGCGCCCAGTCGGGTTCAATAATATTAACGGGGCATTAAGACAAGAGACATCACAGAACTGCTGAGCAACACTGGGGACCGTCGGATTCTGACGAGTTGAAAAATGTCTTCAAGATCTCATCTTAGGTTGCGTTTCGGAACTTTACAACAAACAATATTAATTCCAGTGTCAATTAGATCGAAAACATAACTGCCAGTAACAACTCGGGGTGGTGGATACAACTGGTAAAATTGAGCAGGCAAAGATGAGTTGAAGTATGTTTTCTTATCGTTTAAGAGGACGTGCAGTTGGTTCTAAAAAACTTTTTCCCCCTCCAATATGTGAAATAAAAAAACCTACATATTTGTTTCATCACTGTTAGTAGCTATGGAATTAGAAATGGGATTATCAACAGCCAGTTTAAAAAATATATACATAATTAATAATTATTTTATCAGATCATTGAAAAGGAAATAACCAACATCCAACCGTTAAAACGATCCTATTGCTGCTTGTCTTTTTTTCGCGTGCTTGTGGTTCAAGGTCTACATTAAGAAGAAACAGCGTTTCGGCTGTTGAGCCTTCTTCGGATGTCTCAGCACCTCTCTGTATCAGACTGTTGAGGACATCTGCTCTAATTGTGTTCTTCGAAAGTCACCCCTGATACTGCAGCTCGGTCTATTGCTATAATAAACAAGAAACGCCTTGACGCATTTTGCCGTCTTCCATTTCAGTTCCTGACAGCTTCAAGTCCGCCGTCAATGTAAAACGTCAGCTGAGAGAGAATAATACGCCACAGCTTATATAACACTGGACAGAGAAAGCTGTTAACGGGCCTTCCGGCTCCCGGGTGGCCAACGCAGAGCTTGTTGGTAGGAAGACACCAGAAAGACACAGCAAAACTGCCCTAACAGACGAATCAACTTAACCTTTTCCAAGCTGAATCCTAAAAATAACATTATCCTGCTTGCGACGTAAGGCGTAGAAAAAAAACGACATGTCAGAAAAATGTTAATGTTGCTTTCTGGGAATGTTACCATAGTTTATCAGACCTATCTAATTGGTTAGACTTCTTGATAGATCCTGCTGCGCTTATCTAGACTCTATCAGAAATAGGTGGTATGATGAAACTACGTATTTATTAAATCGAATAGATTATAAATAAGTAGGCTTAAAACCGTACTGTTGAAAGCTCTAAAAATAAGAAGATATGGTTTAATTTATCTTTGCTGTTAATAGTATCAGAACATGCATGATTGATTTAGACTACCGGATGCACTAATAAGACACACCCCACTGCCTCTGCCAGCGGACTCACACATGATCTAGCAGAAAGGTCACGAAAACTCCCCACTGAACTTTAAAAACATAACCTCATCAGTGCTCACATGGAGTCTGATTAACTCCTCTAAAAAAACTGACAGTGTCCTTTTAGTCCTTTTCATCAGCAGACTAGAAGTGGGGTAATATTTATCTCGTTCTTTTAAAACTGCTCCGTTCGCACGCACCCATAGCCTTGACAGCTAATTGCAGCAGATTGAAACTGAACGTCCACAGATAACTCGGCCATCTCCTCGCTAAGGCTGCGCGGTGCATTTTAATTGACCTGTTTTGTACAGAAGAGAAAATGAAAATCCAATACATCTCAAACGACTCTTTCAAAGCTATTGCCCGTGGTATTGCCACTTTTGGATAATTAGTGCAAACACGAATGTTAAGGTTTATACTGACAAAAATGAACACTTATAATGTCTTTGAACAAGGAATAACAGCGAAGGCCATTTCGGACTGAGTGATGAAAAAATCCTTAATTTTACACCAGCCTTGGGAATATTAACAACAGCCAACAAGGCAATAAACACCACCACAAGTAAAACCACCGGATCGCAAAATGAGCTTTCATGAAATTACGAAATGTGAACATTATTTGATTATTTCAAGTACAAATATTAATATCCTTATGTTTAACTGTGAAATATCATTTCACAAAGGCACCGTGTGCTTAAGGAAGTCTAACTAACGTTTCTTTCACTGTCTTCAACACCCCATCTGGATCAGAGCACCTGTTAAAAGTCCCGGATGTGGCTGGTTGTGTTTTGGGTGGAGATGAGAAGATAGCCTGCTCTCCACGTGAAAGACTGGCAGCTCTGAGGAGCGAGAGCGGCCCGTTACATGATTATATGACAGTGATATGCATACTGTTCTTGACAGTCGGGCGATGTGTTTGCTTATGTTTTTGAGAAGCTGCGCAGTGCACTGTACTGAGACCATGCGGTCTCCACTGTTTGTCTAACTACTGTGAGAATTGTCAGCAATGATAAATTTCTTCACGGCACATTAAGCTGCCTAATCCTCTACATTCCTCCAAAGTCCTTATTGTCAGCTTAAAACCCCTTTCCTCTCGGCTGCTCGCTCCAGGCATGTCATCCTGATGTAGGAATTACCTCTTAGCACGACTGGGAGCGAAGGGCACCCGCATCGACTGCTCTTGCGGCGTCTAATTAAAGGGAATGCGATACTTTCCCAATCTGTACCTCTCCCCTCACCTCATTAATTAACGCAATTATCTCCCTAGGTTCTGTACACGGGTTCAAAACACCTCCGCTGACCAGAGCAAATCGCAGCGGCTGCAGAATCTTCAGAGGATTCTGTACATGAGTAAATACAGATTTGTCTAGTTTCTCTATTCTTTCGCTTTTAAATGATAGACGGGAAAAAAACTGCCATATCCTTTGCTATGGTGCACAGGTCTAAATGAATTTAGTTTTGATGAGCAAGGCAGGAAGTTTATTCACAGGCTGTGAGATGAATAAATTACTTACAATTGGCACATCTGTGTAATTGAAAGCACTTCAGTTATTTAGATGTAGACACCGCTATTCATGCCACTAAATGTAGGAAAACACTCAGTGAGCCAAATTCAGCTTCTCCTACCATCGGTTCAGAATGGACCACGAAAGCGGTGCCTTTCTTCCGGAGAACAGTACAGCTTTATGTACACGTGTAGGTGCAGGAATATCAGCAGCTCTGCGGCGGGCATGTGTTAATGCTGATTACTTCTATCACAGGGCAGTGTTTCATTGCATCGCAGGAGCAGGAGTGAGAAGTGTGCCGGCTTCAACCCTTGCCCACGTCCTGTGCGCTTCTGCCGTCTGCTCTGCTCGCTAAATAAAAAAAGCCACCATCTCAATTAAACTCGGTCTCCCCTGACATCCAGTAGCAACACGCTATTTATTTCCAATAGCCATCGGTGAAGAATGCCTAAAACAGCAGTCTCTTTTTCCAGCAGACCAAGCATATCCTCCGTCATTATGTTACATTGAGAGCTGGGCCCGGCAGATGCTGCTGACACAGACCCCGATGTAATCTCTTTAACCCGCGGCTGTCAGGAACAGACAAGGCGTGACCGCGGAACACTCACCGCATTCCATCTCGCATGGCTGCGGGAGCGAGCGGCATCGCTCTCCGAGAGGGAGAGGGAGAAGAGAGGAAGAGAGTTAGAGGAAGAACGAGAGACGAGGGACCGGCAGACAGCCCGAATCGCCATCACCTGTTCTGATGTTCCGAAGCATTCACCTCTTGCTAGAAGTGACTTGGCTTATTTAAAAAAAATAAAATAAAATCTAACGTGTGTGACATTGAGTCGACTTATTCTGAATGGAAAACAAAATGAGAACATTTTATTCCAATTTAAAAAAATTCTGTGAATTGACCAGAAGAACACTGCAGCTTGTTAGATTTACTTGATGCATTGCCCCATACTTGCAGCGACCCCAGCACCACACAACAAAACACGATCAAATCTATTGCTTTTTCATTTGAACTAGAAACTGGGGTTAAAATAATAATTTCACGTTTATAATTCTATTGATTTCCTGCAATTATAATTCCATTGATTTGCGCCCTGCAATTCCTGCAGCTTTATATTAAAAGAAATGTTTTAGAAACAATTATGCTGTGTTTTACATTCTACACAAGCAAACGCGCGAGTCGCGAAAAATTCCAAATCTGAATGTTCCAAGGAAACCGAAAAGCACCCGAGTTCACTAAGTAAAGGTTATAAATGCTTTTATCCTTCTAGAAAAACTTTATCCACAAAATGTGACAGGTTTGAATTGCTACTTTTTGGACAGGTGGAAAAACTGTGATTTATGCACAATAAATGTGTTTGGTATATGATCCGTTAAATGGAAAAAAAAAATCTAAAAGACGAATATGATATTAAGCTGTCAAAAATAATTCCTAATGGATTACTGTTTTAATTGACCATAAAATTATTATAAATGTATATATTAGTTTCTGAGTCAGTGAATCTTTCTAGGTGTGAGATATGTGAGCCTTTGGAATGGTGTCAAGAAACACTAGAAACTCAATTCTGGAGCTCAGAGGGCACATTTAAGGATTTTACCCGCTCTGCAGCCAAGACGTTAAATAGCCAATCACCTGGTCTGAGTGCCACATCAGTTTCTGGGTGGTACTGGTGTTGCTGGAAGTGCAATATCATATAAAGACCCAACGCCTTAATCTGCCCTGCATCAGAATTTGACAAACACAACAGCACCAAATAACTCTGAGATTATTTGGCTCTGCTTCGAAAGCAGAAAGCGGATGTGCCTTGTGCAGTTGGATAACCAGAATGAGATGTGATTACAGGACAACTCCCACTTGCATCAAAAAGCTTTTCAATCCAAGAGGCCAGAGTTGCAGGAAATTTCCTCTTTGGCTTTTCGTCTAGCGGCAGCATCTTTTGGGTTTAGTTATGACAGTATGAGGAAGGTGACAAGGAAGCACGTGCCATTTAGCCTGTCACGCTCAGTGGGTTGTTTGTAGCTAATTGTTCCCAGGATCCTGTCTGGCTGTCTGGCTGTTTAATAAAGGAAGCTAGAGTACAAGCTTCCACTAGCTTGCACAGTACAACAAGCTTTGGGGTGGAGCAGTGGCTCTGTGGCTAAGGATCTGCACCTGTGGCTGGAAGGTTGCCAGTTCAAATCCACTGGCTGGCAGAGAAACTCTACTCCATTGGGCCCCTGAGCAAGGCCCTTAACCCCAGCTGCTCCAGGGGTGCTGTATAAATGACTGACCCTGTGCGCTGACCCTCAGCTTCTCTCCCTATCTGTGCGTCTCATGGAGAGCAAGCTGGGGTATGCGAATAGACAAATTCCTAATGCAAGAAATTGTATATGGCCAATAAAGTGATCCTTCTCTTGTCTTGTTCCAGACTCCCACAACCCTTTGCCTGAAGATGTGCCTCTTGTTCTCAGGCCTGTATCCACTTCTCCTTAGTTTCTGCTGACATCTTCAGCTTTTATGTTTTAGTTTCGATTCTAAGGAAGTGAGATTTGCTTGTTTTCGAAAAATCAACTAAAAAAATAAATTCCTCAGTTTCTTATTGCTTTCTTTGATTACACACAGTCAAGAGACCCATACAGCACCTGTACCAGAGGATTGATAACTACATTTTGCTTCAGTGGCTGCAAGAACCTGCACATTCAGTTTCCTTTCATGTGTCTGTGCTTTTCTATAAGCGAAGATTACTAACAAACTCATTGTGTCTTCTTCTGCTAATTAAAACACTTGCTAATAGCTATGTATCTTTTTAATCATTACTATGTCTTACAGTTAAATAAAACAATGGAAACATTTTCCCTTTTTTAGGACAAAACTGCTGAAAAGACAAATTCTGTTTAACAGAATGCCTGTGCATTCAGTATGCTTTTGTTTTAAAACCAATTGAGATTCTACTAATCTTTCTCTTTTAAATTCGTAAGCTTTTCACTGTCAGGACTTCATTAGTTAAAGATAATATTGTACAAGTACATAATTAATTGCCGCACATATCTTTAATTAATTAAATACAACTAATTTTGTAATATGATTAATACCATTAAGTTGTTATCTGTATTTGCCTCTAAAATTAATATATAATAGAAATATTTTGCATATTAATGGTAGAAACAGTAGCTTTTACCGAAGCTAATACTTGCAGTGCTAATTACAAGAGGTAGCTTATTAAGCCATTTAAAAAGAAACAAACAAGTATAAATTGATAGATTAATTATAAGCTCTATTACACCCCTTCTCTGTGGGACTCAGGTGAAAGTGACAAATTCCTGTCACCGCAGAGCAGTAGATAGTGGAGATAGTGGTCATAAATTTAGTGTCAGTAAAGGTCTTACTAAAAGAACCATAATTTAATTAAGAGTTAGGCATCGCCCTCCAAAGCATTAATTAACTTCTGTCTGAGGAAATGATGTTGGGATTACTGATGATTTAATTAAAGGCATTTCTCAGTCTTCCGGAAACTATGGTTCGAAACTCAGTGTTTTGACAGGATAATGGATAGCAGGGCCCAGGTCTGGGCTGGTAACCTTGGGGGAGAGGGTGAGGGTGACTGTGTTCCAGTGGCTGGAGTCAGGGAGAGCACAACTGTTCCACACCGGGCTGCAACATACTGTACTGTACCTGGGACACACTGTACCGTACCTGGGTCATACTGAACTGTACCTGGGACACACTGTACCGTACCTGGGTGTGATAATACTGAACTGTACCTGGGACACACTGCACTGTACCTGAGTCATACTGAACTGTACCTGGGTCATTCTGTACTGTACCTGTGTGTAATAATCCTGTACAGTACTTGGGAGACACTGTACTGTACCTGGGTCATACTGAGCTGTAACTGGGACACACTGTACTGTACCTGGGTCATACTGAACTGTACCTGGGTCATACTGAGCTGTAACTGGGACACACTGTACTGTACCTGGGTCATACTGAACTGTACCTGTGTGTAATAATCCTGTACAGTACTTGGGAGTATCCTTCAAAGTGCATTATTAACTGGCTACAGAAACAAGAAAATGCTAAGTAATAAAATTGTATATTAAAACATAAAATTAAAGTAATATTATATAACCAAACTATATTATTTTAGTTTTAGGAACACCTGGGGGGTAAACCTGCCTTATTTCTAATAAGTCTGGTGTCTAAGAAGAGCCAAATATATCCCACAGCTGCTGAGTTTCAGCAATTCCTCAAAACTGAAAATGTACAGAGTAACATTTAATTTTATCACATTTGTTATAAAATTGCTTGTGCTAACTTATAAAGTACAGAGTGTAAACTTTATGAAACATTGCCAACCTAAGTGGTACACTTATAAATGCATCCAGACAATGTACTGTAAGCTTCAGTCAGTTTCTAATGCTTGACTTGAAAGGGACAACAGCGTAACAAGCTCACAGGAGTCTAAACATTGTAGACACATGGCCTACAAATCATTTAGCCACAGAGTATGTGTACCAAGACAGTTCTTGATAAGGTAAACTAGAGAAAGAGGCAGAAGCCACAGCAGAAATTCAGCACTTGAGCTGTGGCAAAGCCAGGTTAAGGATTAAAATCACACTCATGGGACCACAAGACATACAAGAGCTGACAAACACAAGGCAACCTTTTTACCCATCTAGATCCTTTGGTTTTTAATATTTAATAAATCCAGGGACTCCAACCAGCCATTGCATGAAAGACACTAGGGTAACAGGGGTACACAGCAGAGCTATTGACCTGGTCCAGACTCCCACAACCATGTGTCTTGTTACCAAGTTTAGAAGCACTTTCCATTTTTTCCCGTCTCTGTCTGAAATCCGGTTTAAGCCAGACTAGACATTGTAGGCACTGGAATTAAAATAGTTGTAAAAAATATTTTTAACACTGCCGCGATTGGTGCTGCTTTCCAACATATCTAGAAAAAGTTGATGATTTTTTCAGTCCTCAGCCCTTTCTGTGGCGATTCCAGATTTTTGATAATAGTTGGATGAACTTTGCTTTCTCCGCAGCCGAAAGCATGTCCCTTCTCTTTGGGGAAAGAAAAGCTCGTACTAATTAATCAATTAAGGTAGTAGTTAAAAACGCAGTCCCCTCATTACCCCCGTCGTTCTCCGGAGACAAGGGGGGCGAGTCCGAGTCCGAGGAGGCACCCAGCCGGAGCTCTCCTGCCCAGCGCTGACCTCTCGCAGGCAGCTGCCCAACGGGTTCACGCACCAGCAGGGGAGGGGGGTCGGACTCGAGGAAGGGCCTCGCCGGACCGGCGCAGGTGCGCTGAGGGCGCGAGCCTGACTGGCGAGCAGCGCGGGTTCTGCTGACAGCTGACAGCTCTCTTTGGGTTTCGTTTGTTCTGTTTTTTTTTTTTCGGTGTGGTTAAAACAATTAAAAGGAGGAGGAGATGTTTGTGGTCCTTCTACGGTGGTAAAGAATAAAAACAAGCTTATTTTTTTATCATGTATTTTCACGCCGTGTGGGATAATGAACTGATATAACGCCCACCTCAAAGTTCAATGCAGTTTCGGCGAATCACCTGAGAGGCTGCAAAGAACCCATCGATATTGACTTGTTCCTGGACCGCAAGGCGAGCAGAGTAGCACAACCTCGCCACCCGACACTGTGGCAAGGCTCGCTTTTTACCTCCAAGCTTTCACAGAAGTATCCACTGAAAATCCGACAAGACTCACCAGAGCGCCCGCTTCTGCAGCTGTGAAAACAGACCGGCCAGAAGAATACAAATAGAAACGCAGAGAGCCACAGTCAGAACGCATTTCACCGCACCGTGTTTCTGAGAGCTGCAAACTAAGGCCCCCTTCTTTAGGGGGGGGGGAAACATCTTCTCCACTGCGCCTTCGGGCGTCATGACGTGAAATTATGACATTTTTCACAACTCTGCTATCTGCTTTTCTTTTTTTTTTAAAAAGGGGGGGAAGCAAAGCAGATTAAAACTCGGTGGAGGGGGTGTGCGTTTCCCGAAGGAGGCTCTCTGCTTCCGGGCGTGTTATCCGCAGACACGTCGGACCTTTTTATGGTCGCAGACCGCCGTGCGGACGCCTTTTTTTTCGGGAGCGGGTGATGGAAATGTCGGGGAGCTCGTAGTCTGTAGTTGACCGCCGGAGGGCCGATCTCTCCACAGCTGACAGCTCCATACCGCGCAGACTGTCTTGTCCAAGCCAGGTCCAAGGTGCCGGTGCTGGGGTGGGGGGGGGGGGGGGCACTGACAGCCGGACAAAGAGGGGGGTCGGGGGGCTCTCCAGTCCGCGCGGGACCGCACACAGCCTCTCCCCTTGTTCTTCCGCATCCCAGCGGCCGGAAAAAAAAAACAACCAAAAGTGTTCTTCTGTTGCCGAGGTTGATCGCGGAGATTCTCTTTCCCCTCACGAAATAGTACTTCCGCAAGTTCCAACATGTTTTACAACGGTCGCCGGTTTGATCGCAGAGCTTATAAACTGCGTAACGTGATCACTGACCTGACTGAAACGTCCTTCGCGTTTGTTACGACACCCAGCTGCTTTTATTGGAAACGTAGGCAATTGATACTGGTGTTGTTTTGTTCTGCTGAAGAAAGAACAAATAGAATCTAGTTTTGTGCTGTTGCTGTTGTTGCTGTTGTTTTAATGGTGCACCAGCGTCCTCAACAGATTTAGAAAACTGCAATTATTTAAAGAATATAAACTGCTTTAGAAGAAGAAAGGGCACTCTGGCGTCGAAGCTTAAGGCTTTAAGTAACATATTGCCTTCAAAAGCATCTGCGACCGCTGGAATTAGACCGTGTCTGCCGCAGCAGTTAGGATCTTGAGAGGTAAAAGTGATGCCTATATTTTGTCTATATATTTGTCTTCGGCAAACTTGTCTTCAAAGGCTAAAATTCCTGGGGATGAACACAGAACATTAAATAGGGGCTCAAAACAATTAAAAACGGTACTTTCATGACACTTCAAAACACTGTATCTTTACTTGATGTGCTTTTAGCAAATATAATACCCACATTTCCGTAACTGCCACGGCTCAGAGAATAATTACGTTACGATGCCGAAGACCGATGTGACAGAAATGCTGAGCGCTCTCCAGTGTCCGAGATATGTGTAAGGATTGACTGTTTTCAGAGGTAATGTGCTGTAAAAAAACACAATGATTTATCACCTCATTACCCCTTGAAACAATATTACTGTATTAGAGGAATGAGACCCTAACAGGCACGAATGATTTATTTATTAAGCCCTGATGATTTGGCAACACGAATTTCATGCCACAGCGTGTCATATCGTTGGGGGTAATGTTCATTAAGGGCTTTAAAACTCTGAAGAGGCTTAATCTCGGAGTCAAATCTTCCACAATCATCATTATTTTTTGTCATTTTTACAGCATTTAAAAAATTAAAATACAAGAACAATTAGGAAATATTTTGACGATACAAACGCAACATTTCTATTCCCTCTTTGTTATTGCTGATATTACTACGTTTTTTTCTCATGATACCACAAATACCTGTAACTAAGATTAATTTGCTGAAGACAGTGACACGTAACAGTTTTCTAATATATGGCTTAAAACTAATTGTGCACTCTTTCGTTCATTTTGGGATTGATTTAATGAAGTTAAATTTCGTTGATCACTTTATGATATTTTAAGTTGTGGGGTCTTGAAAAATTCCTCCACGCCAGGCGCTGTGCAGCTATGCCTTCACTTCTTTTTAGAAAAGGTATAATATTTCCCTCATAGGGAACCTCTCATACAGATTGCAACAGCATCAACCAGAGCCATTATAAAAACACCGGGGTTGAAGTATATCTTGCACTATAAAATACAGATTTCCTTTAAAAGACTGAGACTGGAGCAAATTGTAAAGTGAGGATTCTTAAACATATTGAAAAGCAAAAATAAAAGTCAACACATCGTTGTGTCAAGGATACATTTCCTTGGCTATGGAAATAAATCTCGTTTAAAAATTAAAATGGTAAAATACAGAGTGGGTAATGTTTTCTAAAATACGTCTTAGGCTATCTTCTCGATTCCAGGTTCTTTGTCGTAATTCTAACGTTTCTGTATTGAGGCGCAATAATTAAGATTTCACACACAATATCAGAATATCACAAAATATCATCGTATCACAAAAAAATCACAACATCACAGCAAATCACTAATTGTATCAAAGGCAGCACACAAATGAAGTTTTGTTTTGGAAAACCCAAGGTACTAAAAAGCAAAACTTGCAACATTGCAGGCAATCTCCTAGGACGAGCTTTGACAGATGTGACACCAGCACGTGCACCTATGCACACACACACACACACACACGTGACAGCACTTTCACACCAGTCTTACAAAACAAGCAAGCGGTAATTGCGACTTCTACCTTACAACCTCGCGCCATGAGACAACATATTCACAACGGATAACGCGTTTATTACACCCCCGCCAGAATGAACCGCACACAAAAAGACTCACCTAAAGGCGGGCCGCGCCGTCGCCCCTGAATGGCATGAAAGGACTGACGCTCGTGGGCACACTTGTCTGTGTGCACGCACCCTGCGGTCACGCACGGCACCCGCTAGACCGGTGAAAAGAAGCTGCACGGTTGCGTTTGGCCAGTACCTCGCGCGCGGGCAGGAGCCTGCAGTCCCCCTGCGCTCGGTGGAGGGAGAATTCAGCACTGGGACCGTCTCATTCAACCAAGATTGCTTCATACAAAAGTTGACAATACACCGCTGAAAGCCATTGTTGATATTCAACATTTTTTAAATAGCTGAGCAGAATAGACAATATAGCAGGCCGGAAAACTTGGCTGGGGAACTGACCCGGAGTTCAGATCTGGAATAAAGAACAAACGCAACGGCGCGACACGATGAAAGATTTTTTTTTGTTTGCCTACTGTAAAGTGGCTACTGTCCAACGGACTGGACACTGAATATCTGGACACAATACTCTCAAGCTCCCAATCCGAGGCACTCACGCCTTCACCCGAACGCAGACAGTAAAGGTGCACAGAGTCTGCAATCTGTACAAAAACTTTTCTCCACAACCACAATAACTCATTTCCAGTCCCATGCACAGAGGTCCATTCTAGAACCAGTAATAGACAAATCACATATCGTAGGAACAGCTTTTCCGTTTAAAGATGTGCTAAACTGTGAAACCGCTGGTACAATACCCGGCCGGGCCAACTTTCTCTTTGAAGATTCCCAGATCTCCGCAGCTTAAGGGATCTCCGATCCTACGAGAAGCAACGCTCTCCATCTACCTGGTTGTGTTTTTGTATTGTTTCTAGATATATTCTTTTTTACTTCTCCACTTGATGTTTCTGTTCCAAAAACTCAATGTAAATAATTGACCACAGAATGTTGTAAATAGTTGTACAAGGAGCCTGCGTAACGAATGTTTGAAAAGGAGCGCGCAGATAGTCTCCGGGCTCTCCGGACTGATGGGTTGTGGGTTCAAGTGCTCCCACCTGCTCTCTCGTCTGCTTGACGGTACCGACCGCAGGATGAGCCGCCGTGGGCCTGATGTGGAAACAATCTGCCCGTACCCGCTCAAACCGCTTGCATTAGATACAGCTCTTTGCTAAAGTGTCAAAGGAGCTTCAAGGCAACTGTTTTGGATGCTGCTCTGCTAATGAATTTGCTAAAACCGAGTTCTCAAACGCCACAGCAGTATGAGGCAGAAACAGGGACGACCTGGCAAACTGTGATGGTTCAATTTATAGACACGCCTTTGTCAGCAGAGCTAATATGGCCCGAGCAAATACCAGTTTACTTTGTATACTTTATTTGCATAACTTTTAATGATGTTTGTAAATTTGTTGAAACTGTCTTAAGAAGGGTTTTTAAAAAAGTTTTTAGAAAAATAAGCATTGGATTAGAGGCGACTCATTTTCTCTGGAAGTTTCAGCTACTCTCTGACAAGGTGATACTTATGTCAGCACCATTTTTACAATTATTTTTGTTTGCATTTGACAAAAAACTATAATCTAATTACACACAGTGTACCCCAGCTTACGGTATTGTCCAATATTTTTATAGAAGTACGCTATCAAACATTGTAAAACAATGGAAATTAAATTAATCACGTAGTATCTTTCATGAACAGCAAACAAAAATAGAACTATGTATTTGGTCAGGTGTGTAGCTATCGATAAATAGAATTTCAGAATTTGGAAGGAAAGCTGCAGATACAGGGCTGTATAAAGATGTCTATAATTGGAAATATGATTTAAATGAAAAAAATGTTTTTTAACTAACTTGTTAGATAATTTATCCTGATAATAGGAACAGTTTCACTGCCATCATACACAGCAACACAAACATTAAAATAACCTTAAACATTCCCATATAATTTCCTCTTTAAATATGTTAGGATTACTACATCTAAACGAGCTGGTAGTTAATTGTGACACATGTCCCTTCCCGGCACTGTGGCACACACACACATTAATCTGGACTTGAGCGATTACTCCTGTCAGGCAGTGTTGCAGTTGGGCCAAAATCGTTAGGGCCTGTAGCCGATAACGAGCAGGTCTGAATAAGTGACAATGTCTGTGTCGCCGTCTCGGAAGTTCTCACACGCCTGGCTGTACTGTCCGGCACAGGGGAAGGTGGCCAAGAAGCACCGCTGGAGGCCGAGTGAGTTCACAGTGTTGCCTCGAGACCTGGCGGACCTCTCTGGCCCTGCGGCGGGAGGGAGAACGGCTCTTCCTCCCAGCAGCCCTGATACATCAGACAGCCGAAAGGAAGACAGCTCCGTGACGCGTGCAGCTTTACTTCACCTAGGGAAACGCAGGACTTCATCTTGGTTTTTCTAACATTTCAAATATTTATAAAAGACAAGTCAACTCGCCTTCCAAAGCTGGAGTGAAGATTTCACAAGATCATAAAATACAGCCAGAAAATCTAAGAAGTAGAAAGTACTGGCTGTTCAACACATACAGGGCACGGTTTGACTTTCTTTCTCCTTCTGTGAGTCTCCTGGGGTCACAGGCAATTGACAGAGGCCTCAGGCCTGTCAAAGTACTCCAGGCCCATGTCGTGCGTTGGTGTATTACAGTACACCAATGAATTCTGTTCATTCATGAAAACAATTCCCATCTTTTGTGCTACAGGGTCCCCTGCAAAGTCATCACAATTTCTGTTGAGCCTGCTCTAAAATCTCATTTTTATTTCTCGTATGTTGTAAAATCCAAATACAGCATGCTTGTGAAATTGGAGTGCTCACTTTAAGATATCCCAGCAGTAACACAGACACTGTTTCTGGGAGCAAATAAAAGTTTTTAAAAAAATATTCTGATATTAATTACAATTCTTGAAATGAGCACAGTGTGAAGATTGCTCTCTGATGTGATACTTAAATCTTAGAGGAAAACCAGTTCATACATAAGCTTCACTAGCAAAGAGCTGCAGATTAAGCAGGAAGGTGGGGAAGTATAATTATATTTCTCAATGAAATTACAGCTTTCAGAGTCCCTACTAGCCAGCCAGGTATAATCTTACAGGTATGTCAGCACTGAGCCTTTAGAAAGCTCCTGCTGTGTCTTTCCTGGAACAACACATCAGCTTTCTTGTCAAGGCTATCTGTCATAAACTATTACCCAGCATCAAAGCATTAATTTAACTCTAGCATTACACACGAGAGCCCGCTGGTGCAGATTGTGAAGCCTGGTGGGAAAAAGACATTCGATCCTGCCTGCATGGCATTCATAGAAAATTGGAAAATGACAGGTTCCCCTCTCAAGTTTCGGGAAGGGAAACGTACCCCCTGTGCAGTGCTCTGGGGGGAGTTTGTGAGTTGGGGGGTTGGGGGGGGGGGGGGTTGCTGGGTGATCTCAGTGAAGTGGTCCTGTAGAGAGCAAAGCTCTCAGCTCAGTCTCGCTGTCGACTTCAGGTAGCGGGCGGGCGTGGGAGACATGGGGGGGGTGGGTTACCCCACTCAGCCAAAACTAAAGGGGGCGCTACACACACAGAGGTGCCAGCAGGTACATCAGAAGAAGTCCCTCTTCTTCTCAGAAGAAATAGCCACTATGGAGAGGGGCTGAAACTACAGGGTGGAAATGAATAGTACTGTAAACCAGATATTCAACAAAGCAGAACAGAGCATGTATAGCGGTGGACTGCTTTGAGTGTCATCACGTTTCTGAGCCATGTTACTTTATTACACAAATTTACACAAGCCCAGTCCTCAACGGCCACCATCCAGTTGGTCCCACAGGTCTCCTTAGGCTTAAGGCTTCAGACCTTTGACATTTCACTAGTCCGGTTAGAGTAATAAGTCGTCCCATTAGGTAGCTAAGAGCATAAGTGGAGTACAACCCTGAAACCCCTCCAGGACTAAGGTTGTGCACCTGAGATTTACATGTTAATGTGATGACAATTAATGTAGTCTGCTTCCTCAGCTGAAGTGGGATTTTTAAAATCAGGCTGTACCACGACAAGAATACAGGTCCCATAAACAAGAGCCCATGGGAGTAATGGAATGCTGCAGATCGAGATCCTGAGAGCTCCTGCCTCTCTATTTCAACAATTTCTCGATTGCACATTATTGCAGACAATAAAGCAATGAATTCAGCACATTAAATTTTTTTTTAAAAATGTGATGCATTTGCAATTGTAGCATATTTTCCTCATCCTAGAAAAGCAAAATTCAGGCTAAGACACAAAAACGAATGCAAACATGTAGAGGTCTGGAAGGATGTGGACGCAGACACACACAGAGGCTCACAAAGAGGTTTGTTCTGCTCATTTGCTGAGCAGCCCTGAATAGACCTTAGGGATATTGTATAGGTCTCGCCTCTGTGTGAACTGTGCTCTTACTGCTAATTAAGTACTAATGGTCCCACCCTTGCACAGAATGCTAATTAAACTTCTTTTCTTCTTCCGGTAGACATGTACTTAACCGATTTTGCATTGTGTGTGTTCCCCTTGGTCCGGGTTAATGGGGGGTCTGAGCTGTAGCACCCGGCTGTTTGGGAATGGGCCCTGAGTCCACAGCCCCGGCACAGAGCAGAGAAGGGGGACAGCTTCCACACAATGTCACCCCCTGGCAATGTGTCTGCGTGTTTCAAGCGCACAGTCAGAGACATTATGCACAGCGGCTTTGGCAGTTTAGCAGCTTAGTTCGCTTTCCGAACGGCTTGTGTGTCACGTTAAAAATAAAAGTCTCTCTCTCAATCGTTTGCGTGAGCCCCACGGCTCAGGCTACACATCCTGCCGATCTCCCCTATCTGCGGATCACGAAGTATTATTGAATAATTAATAAAAATAAATAATAGAATTTCACGAACCGAGAATGGAGTGAGGGTCTTTGTGCAATACAAATCAGTTATTTAAAAAAAAATCAATTAGTGTTTCTTTGTCATCTCAGCCTTAACAGGCTGCATTTAAACTCTGGTGAAATGTATCGGTGGTTAAAATGCAGGCCATTCATTGCGATTAAAAGGGTTTTCTTTATGCTGTATCGGGCAGTGGAATTTAATTTAGACAGTGAGATCTATTTTAATTATACAAACTAAGAAGGAGAAAAATACAGCGGTCCTACCAAGGAATTTTGTTTTCCTTCGATTGCAATTTAGAGAAGAAAACCTCTAATTACTTCCTGCTCTGAATAAAACTCACCACATTCACGATCATTCACGCAAAGCCATTCTAAAGTGTTATTTTGCATCAAATTTAGATGAAAGGTCTGATCGCTTACTGAAGAAATATGCTGTCACATGAAAGAGAGACAGAGATGAGATTAATTACTTATCCATACCAGTATTAAAAAAAGTTCCATCCTTTCTTCGTTTAAAAAAAAAACAACCTCTTGTGTGTTTAAAATAAAAATAAGAAAATAAATTCTCAACATTTGTTCTGACCGTTATTCTTTCAATTTTTATTTAATTTAAGGTCAAAATTAAAAAAATTCCTGATCTTGAATACAAAGTTTAATCAATAATTGCGCCTTTGCACAATAATCACCTGGTGATTAAAAAATAGTCTGACCTCAACTAGGCAGCCCTTGTTTTTCAGGAATGGCAGATTAAGAGATTCTGCAGGAATTTATTACACTGCAGAAGACAGGAACTCTAACATTTCATTTTTGCATTTCAAACTTAAGATACAGACCCAGAGTAATGAATTGTAATGTTCCACGTTTTGAAGGTTTTTTTTAACTAAAGTTTTTTTTTTCTCACATAAGCTCCACTTCCCACGGATGGCGTGGAGTTTAGTTGCTGTAACCTTGTTAAAGTGCAGATAGACGACTCATTTTGAATGAATCAATTTTTAAACATGAATCGTTGTGTGTGCAATTAGGAAAATATGGTACAAAGAAATAACTGCAATCTTTTAACCTTGCACTTTTAGGATAGCTCTTAATTGCTAAATACATTGACACTATTAACAGGATAATGAAGATATACAAGTAGGGAGCTGCATCAGCATGCGTAGGCTGCTGAGGAACAAGTAAAGGTTAATTCCCTGCTGAGAAGAAAAGAAAAGACACAGTGTTTCGGCTGTGGAGCCTTCTACAGGTGTGTGAGAAGGCTCCACAGCCTAAAAATTTTTACTCTAATGTAAGATATAGTCACGTACAAACACTGTAACAAACACATCCTCTGTCTATATACTAACAATTGACATAAAACTATTTTCGCCTGTGGTGTTTTGCCTTTTTCTGCAGGATATATCCAGTGCGCATGGTGTGCACATACTGTATGTCAATAAATCATTATGTGATTTCAAAGTGCAGGTAATTTGGGACTCCATTGAGTTCAGCATGTGCTGTCAGGGGCTGCAATTAGTGACCCCAGCTTCAGAATGACTCAGCCTTATTCATCACACCTACCCCTGGAGAAGTAATTCAATAATATTTTCATTAAAAAGAAATAAAATAATGAGATATTGTGCTTTGCAATTATGTTCATCTCCCTTTTCGTGAAGTCAGTCAACAGTGAATTATTTTTACAATAATTGCAGCTCGATGACTCTCTCGTCTCAGATTAGATTTTTGATAACATGTGGAATATAATTAGCCTCGGTGGAAGTCTGTCAGCTTTTCCAGCTACAGAAGAGCTGGGAAGTGAGGGGTGCGAGTTTGTGCAGCGCTTGCTGGGGTGCAGAGCAGCTGTCTGCTGTACAGCCCACTGCTCAGGTCGGTGTTCCAGAAACTCCTTCCCCTTTCTCTTTCCAACTCAGTTCCAGTTGGGGCCCCTGATTAGATTGTACATGAAGAGGATAGGCCAGGCCCTGGCCCACACAGACAGGACCCCTCAAGAGGACCATGACAAGCAACGTCACTCTTAGGAAACGAGCTCTGCTTGCAATCAGACAGCAGGACCCTGCAAGAGGGCACATACCCTGCAGGTAACCCAGTAATTAACCAAGGAGATGGGATGGTGATAATCTTTGTTATGAACCCCGATGCCCATCAGACAAACTGCAACTGATAACAGTAAAGCTAAAGTTATAATATTCTAGGTAAATTCTGCATGGCTACACAACAGGTTGTAAATGCTAAAACATATTGGTAGATTTCTGAAGGAGTTTGCAGCTCCTGTACTGTAATAACCAAGCTATTTACTGGGAAGCCTTATTAAACATACTGAGTGAAGGTGCTGGTCTAACCAAATGGAAGTTCCCATGGTTGAGAATGAGCTCTTTCTTGTTAAATATTTATACACCGGAAAAATAAATACATAAATAAACACGCTCTATTCAAATCTCTTTGAGAAACCTACAATATGAAATGAGATTTTAAGGGGCGAGGTATATATATTTATAGAAATATGCAGATGGGATGGCATTAGAATTACCTGGGCTAGATAATGGCAGTGTATTAGATTAACTTTCGTTCCTTAAATGCAAAACATTTAGGTAATCTTGTCCACCAAAAAAATGTCAGTCTGAAAGGCTGGCCGTGTGCTATCTGGCACCACTGGTCCCTCTGCTGATGCAGCTGCAGGAGCTCTTCCCCCGACTGTCAAAACGCAATGCGAGATCTAGTTATAAAATAATTGAATTTTCATATCAGAGGGGACCAGAGTTTCGCAGACAATGAGAGTGCTGAGTCCTCTCTGTTATTGGCACAGGCCCTTTGCCATGCTCATGAAATCAGTATGTAAATGTTCCAGTATTTTATTTAAGGGCACTCGTGCCTTCGCTGTGTACTACCAATGCTGCAGAAAATGGCAGCCATTGATAAGTAGGCACCCCCAGCATCACAATGCCCCCCCCCCCACACACCTCCAGCTCCCATCACCATCCCCCCACCTCCCCCTGCCCCATTATTAAAATTGTAATTTATTTTCTAAATCAAACCGACAGCTTGCTTTCTTTTCTTTACAGCGGGCCACGCATTGCCAAGGTTTAATTACTTCCTTAACTTTTCTGACCTTCTGCGTGCAGTTTCACATGGGGAAAATGTGTTCCCACAATAGCCTTCAATTGGCAGAACATTTTGGTATATTTTAAAGGTGGGATTTATCGAGCTCAGGGGTTTAATCAGATTCCTGTAAGCACTCCATGTACTTTTTTTTGCATTTCTTCTCTGCTTTTTCCAGTTCTTCCCCTGTATTGCAGATGCCGTATTGAGCGATTGGATGTGCAGTATTTGCTTCGCTTTATCGTGTGTTAACTTCTCATATTTATAAGAGACAGACTTATAATACTGCAGGAGCTGTCTGCAGAATTCAAGGCAGCTCTTTTTTGCTGATTCCTGCCTTGACATTAATGTTTCATTATTCACTTCAGACCCAAGACAAGACAGGACACGACACTACAGTGGAGAGCTACAAGCCTGCATCATCAGGTTTGACAAGGTGGAACAGGCACAGAAATGGTTCATTCACTGACCTTTAACCTTATACCCCTGCTCTTGTGGATACCTCTGGAAATCTGAATACAAATATCACAGAAGAACTAATCATCACAACTAAAGCAATTTATCACTTAAAGGAAAAAAAAAACACTAAAGGGCAAAGATTCTGCTCAAGTCCTTCAAGAAGCAAAGAGAAGAATCACATGGCCTCTGCACAGCATTACAGACACATGAAACGATTTCACGCTGATATTAACACGCACTGCTAACGCAAGCACTGTGCTTGCCCTGTGGGTTTACTATGGTGACTGTGACGGAGACTTGCATGCCAACTGAATTTTTAAATCAGTGTATTTCTACAGAAAAGTAGTGTTTCAATGTGCAGACAACAACTGATTCTGACTGGAAGAAGAGGACTGGACGAACCACGAGCCCATATGTTCCAGTTTTCAAGCAGGGCTGGGCCCGAGAATGTTGTTTCAATCTTTCAGTCGCCCATGTGCTCTTTTTCTCCAGAAACAAACGTTTCTCCCCTCCCGCTGGAGGAGGCTGAATTGCAGTTGAAGGAGAGGAGTTGTTTGCTGCCAGTCACCCCCGTCTCTCGCAGCACAGTGGCGGCTCCCTGTCCCAGTTGGAAACTCTGTGCGTCACCTCGACTTGATGCCTTATTTTTCGCAGCAAAAGCCAGTCAAGTGACAGCTTACATTTTGTTTAGGGACGTTGAATGCTTTCGTGTTACATCACATAAAAGTCATGGTTTTCTAAACCAAGTTTTCTGATCTCATATATCCAATACCGTCTCCAGCAGCACCTCCCCTATTATAGTCTCTAATATAGTGTAATCCCTCCTATCACTCATCACTCTCACCTTCCAGCAGGAATCCCTGCTGTTGTTGGGGAAGGAGGGGGGGGGGGTAGTCATTTGCTGACGGTCTAATAATTGAATGAGTGATTATCCTTTGCATTAAGGGACAATGATATAGAAAACTCTGCCATATGTCCTGAATATTAATGAGAGGCTGCAGGGGCTTAGATAAGGCAGTGTCATGATGTTCAAGTAATAGGGGTTAAAAACAATTTGCTGTGCCATGGCAGCCCCACTGACAGCGTGGCACACCCCTGCCCCCCTGGCCACTAACAGCTCCGAGAGAGGCCAGGCAGTGGCCACGGTGCCACACACAGCCTCACCTCCCAGCGCATCTCCTCTGCAGTGCAGCTCAGCAGCTCAGGAGAGCAGCAGTAATACCAGGAGCCTTGGCTCAGTGCAGGGCAGGACCCCCAGTCCAACACCACCTCTCTGCAGGCCACAACCTCTGCGCTTGCAAAACTCCAGCCTGCTGGTCCAAAGGCAAACTGGTCAAAAACCAAAGGCAAAGACTTAAAGCAGAACATCCCCGTATTATCACTGCAAATTCAGTTTTTTTTCGTCCCGTTTGTTTTTTCACTGTTTTGCCTGACAATTTAGTCTTTGACAAAAGAGTTCTGAGTTCTACTGGGACTGATCTGACAAATACTGCTCTGTTAAAAACTCATCTTAATTGCCTGCTCGTAGAAAGAAAGACGAACATAGGTCAGCCAGGCTGAAAAGGTCCAATCACCTTGGCCACTGGAAGTTCGGAGCAGTCCATTGGCCAATCTGGAAAAAAGTCTCAGCACCCACCGAAGTCATTTACATTAAAATTCACAATTTCTCCAGCGGTTTAAGAGGAACACCGAAACATTTAGGTTAAGGCTCTACATTCATCTCCCTGCCAATCAATATCTAACATTTATTAGCGTTGAAAAGCAATATTTTCCTTTTTACCTCACAATAATTGCGTTTAGTCCTGTGAAGTACCTTATCACAGGTTCGACTGCAAAATAAAGGCTGGTTCCCATAGCGACGATGAAAGCCATCGGCTTCCTTTTCAGGGAAATAATGGACTTCTCTCCTCTTTATGTCACTCTTCTACTCTGCTCTCAGCCTCTCTGATTAAATTCTAACCCACGTGTCCTTGAAATCCTTCATTTAATTTTTTTTTTAACAAGAGTGCAGAGCCCATATGAAGAAGGCCTAAACACATTAGTGATTATGTTGTAGCCCACACTTCAACGTGCGTGTGTGTGGGTGGGTGTGTGTGTGTGTGGAGGGGGTTCATCTTTAAAGTTTGAAGAGTATTTTACGTCTCTTTATTCTTCCATCTTTTAATTTAAATTTGAATTTAATAAGACAATTTAATTAAGCATAATGTGGTTTTGAAGCTGAAGCCTTCCTCGCCTGTGTCTTGCTAAGAGCTGGTGACTAACCAAACTGGAGTTCAAGTCCTTGTTTGATACCTAATGTGCTACAGGACCCTTAGCTCTGACCCCTAATCTGCAGTACATTTTAAGTCCCTTATCTCTTATTACTAGCCCACATTGCCACTCAGTCCCTCAGCTCTAACCTGCAGATCCTTCCAGCCCACATTAATGGACTGCACGGTTTTCTCATTACAAGTCGCACCGTAGTTCGTGTCGTCTCAGTGCATTGCCCAGACTCTCTTTGAGTACCAACACAGCCTTTGTTCAACCTCACCTCAAGTTGTTGCAATGCCTTGTCTCAGCACAGCGCCAACAGAAATTCACACATCCAGCACAAGTTTGTGTTTTTCGTAGGTATGGGCTGGATTTGAAAACGTTGCTGGTCTCCACACGAAGGGCAGGCATAAGACCAGGCAGAGATCACCCAAACAGCTCTCTTTGGCTCATAGTCTCCACAACATTCACTGTCCATCCATTCATGTTCTCACTGCTTTATCCAACTCAGGGTTGCAGGGGAGCCGGAGCATATCCCAGCAAGCACCGGGAGCAAAACGGGATACACCCTGGACAGGATGCCAGTCTATCACAGGGCACACACAAACACAGACACGCACACACTCATTCCAAGGGTAATTTTCCCCAAAGCCATTAAACCTATCAGTATATCTTTGGACTGTGGGAGAAAACTGGAGCACCTGGACGAAACCCACACAAACTTGGAGGAGAACATGCGAACTCCACCCAGATGGCACCTCAAGAACTGAACGCAGGGCTGTGAGGCGGAAATGCTAACCGCAGCACCACTATGCCACCTGCAACATTCAGCAATAAACATAATTAATTAATGTTAAATTAAATGTTACACAAGGTAACATATAAATATATATATATAAAGAAGACAGAAAGAAAATGGCAACGCTAGGGAAAACAGCTCCATCCAATCTTCCCAAACGCTGGGAGGTTTCATGCAGAAGAATGGTCATATCAACTGCACTGAGGATCAAGGCAGGAGAAGAGAAAAGAGCACATCTGGGCACAAAAAAGCTGTTCTGTCACATGCAATACTGCCAATACTGGCAGCACCCAGAGGAACTGGCAAAGCAACTCAAAAGACATTCTCTTCTTGATTGGAGAAAGCGCTACAACTTTCTAAATATTCATGTAGTTTGCCAAGTTTCTACATTTTTTGCAATAATAATTAAATAAAAAAACCACACATAACCAGCATCACACACGTCTCTCTTAAGATAAATTCAAGGTGTGATGTGCAAATCATTAATCTTTCACAGATTGGTAATTATTTTCCCTCATTGTTGAGAGATGTCTCCTAGATTCTGACCCTGTACATTCAGCATTGATTCCCCTTTCATCTGCTCAGCATTCATGTCCTTGAGAGCTGAAAAGCTGGTTACAGGGAGGGAGGGGTGTGTGTGTGTGTGTGGGGGGGGGGGGTTCTAGGGAAGGAGTGTGGGGAGGTGGGTAGCTTTGCACAGGGAGAGAGAGACACAGGGGAAAAAAAGCAGGGAACCATTCACTGCTGTACTGAGGCAAGCATAAGAACCTTTTCAGAAATATTTAGTTTTTCCAAAACAAACGGAAGCTGATGCTTAGACCTTGCTGAAGCAGGCGACGATAAGCACACAAAGTATCCAACTTTTGACCACTCACGCTAGACTCAGACTGCCACCGCAACGTGCTTCCATCTTCAGTAATGACCTCCAGAGTTCTCACACGCTGCTGGCAAACTTCTTTGGCACGAACAGCAGCAGCATTGTTTCAGACTCCATGACTCCAGACTCCTCCACGCTCTGCCACAGCCCCCGGCGCCTCGGCCTCCGGTGCCAGGTCTGGGTTTGTGGGACGGAGACTGGCAGCGGTGTGGCAGTGCCCCTCACACCTGCAGACCAGCGGCAACGGTGAGCAGCTGGTGCTCTGAAATCCACAACCAGACCTGCTGAGGTACTTGAAAAACAAGCAGAGGAGAAGGAAGACTTCAGAGCGCGGGGCCACAGCTGGGATCTGTGAAAGCCTGTAACTTGGAGGCTGACAACATACAAGTGCAAGTTCACAAGACCATTGCAGCTGATCATTAAAACACAATTGCCTGTCTTTTGAGTAAACTAGTCAGTTAGATCTGTAAATTCAAAACAGCGTAGCTTCTGAGGGAGTGAGGACTTACCCCCGATCTCTGCTGACACGTTGTTGGCCCTGCGACGTGTGGTGGCTGTGTGACTCCCGACTTCCCGGTCCGGCCTGCGCCCCTCCGTCTTGGGGAAGGGAGATATGCAAGGATCAGAAGTATGATGGACATGTTTGTCGAGATCTGGTTAGGGGTGACCAGCCTGGGGACTGAAGCAGGACATGGCTCTTTCTGAAAGCACTCAAGCACGCTGACACTAAATACACAGGTTATCAACCCAGCATAAATGAACTGAGTTTTCTTGGTGTTTTCTACCCGACCAAACTGAATCCAGCCCAGCAGGGATATTTTACCTTTTGCTCTGTCATTCGAATGGCAGATTTGCTCTTCATTTTTCAGGGTTTAATGTTCTATTGATCATTTTTATACCACAGACTGTATGTACCATAGTATCCCAGCATTTGACCTCTTCTCTGCCATGCTGCCCACGCTGAATGGGCTGGGTCTCGTGCTCCAGTCGGCGAACACCTGCACGTGAGATCACCGCAAGCATCGGCAGGGCGCGCGGACGCCGGGCTCCGCGATCTGCGAACTCCTGCAAGACCACCGAGCAACCCGGGGTCTTCACAGACTACGTCATGTACATCATTACCCTGCAATCGGAAATGCCGTGCGACCCCAGATCACAAGTCCAGTCTGGTCATCAGAACCGAGTGAGCCTCTTCCGAAGAGGACAAGTCAGTCTAATAATAAACTTGTTGGCTCTTTTTGTTTCCGAACTTGCAGGCCAATTGAGCAGCAGACAGAATCAAAAATAAAATAATGCATCGCGCCAAGGTATTGAATATCTTCAGAAACAAGACAAAAACAATGTTCCGCATTAAGGTTCTTTTATCATCGCCCTCAAATATGTAATATCTTTCGGTAAAAAAACAACAACAATACAGCGACACAGTTTGTTAAATTCGCGCTAAACCGCGGCCGCTTGGGAGCGCTGACTTGTCGAAAACGTGTTGCGTTTTTTTCGTTTTTCGGATGTGTACCCTCTCATAAATGAATGAATGAATGTCACCGTGGCAGGAAGTACAACTGCTGAAGTACTGACTGATTAACCGGAAAAATTAGGCTCGCCATCCTCCTGTCGCGCGTGCTGTTTCCCTTGGGCAGGCGGTGCGCACGCGCTTCTAGCTGAGCGAACCTGGGTTCGAGCCCCGACTCCTCGGTCTACAGGGGCCGCAAGCTTGGCTGTTTCAAAGCATGGACTGAAATACGATTCGCAAGACGTTAACGGGGCAAAGCTTGTTATGAGCATTTTAAAAAAATGTATTTTATCTAAAATGTTTTAAAATAATAAATATTATAATTTAAGAGAATAAAGGTAAACATAATTAATCGATTGTGAATTTCGCATTGTAAACAGGCGATGGAAGGTGATTTCATCCTTAGGGTATGGAATTTGTGACAACAAATCACACCATTACACGACCAGGTAAACGCCGAATTTTTGGCGTCGCCAACCTCCATACAAGGATACTAAATTTGAATATTATGAATTACATTAATAAACAATTCATACGAATACTCTTGTCCAATTAATTATTTTCCTGGCCTGCAATCAAGAAGCAAGGAAGCAACACTGACACCTACTGGCCAGATTAAGTCAGTGCCAGAAAAGCGAACGACAGGCTGTTTTAATTCCCCGCCTTTACAAGCAATTCTCCAGGCAGAGAAAAGAACGCGAGCGAATTTACATGAAGTGCACAATACAGTCTCCGATTTTCACATCTCTGTAAAATCTCTTTCCAGGAGGCTCTGTCTATAAAGTTGTGAAACATCGCGACATCCTCGACATGTGCCACCATCAGATGAGATGAGATGGAGATGAGATGTTAGCCTTGTAAAAGCAGCGCGGTTGTAGATTCTTTAGCTGCCCCACACGCTGAAGTATGAGACCTTTGTGCGCGCTCTCTCTCTCATTGTTTTGATTAATTAGGAGTTATTAATATGGAAAATTGCTTTTATGTAACGGGGGCTTTCTGTTCTTAGGAGTCGTTCGGGCTCCGGTGTTTCAGCAATCATTATAATAATTATTCCTTGATTCTGTGAAGCGCGGAAGATCTCCTCCAGCCATTTCTTGAAAGTAGGCCGGTTTTCAGCTTCAGAAACATGCTTGGTCAACTTATTCCACACCCCCACAACTCTTTGGGTAAAGACGTGCTTCATTATCTCGGTTTTAAATGTGCTTCTACCTAGTTTCTGGGTTTGTCAAAGTATTTCAAATACTTGAATCAAGTCTCCTTGTAGTCTTCTCTGTTCAGGACTAAAATAAATCAGATGTTTTAGCGTGTCAGCATAGGGCATTGCTTTAATTCCAGGATTGTGTCAGCTTGCTTTTCCTGGGACTGTTTCCACAGGAGCAATATCTTTTTTATAATGCAGTGATCACATTTGTACACAGTATTGCAAATGCTTACTAGCTCATTGTACATTTTTGTACATTGTACAGGCGGCATGAAGAAGATTTCACAGCCGAAACGTTGTGTTTTCTGTCTTCTCTTTTCTGAATGGAATAAACCTTTACTTGTTCCTTTGCAGACTACGCATGCCGACGCAGCTCCCCACCTGAACTAATTCTAAGCTTAGCTGACAGGCCATACTGTAGCAACAAATTCACTGTAAAATGTCCTAACTACCGTTTGCCAGAAGAGGGTGGTAATAGCCCAGAAATTGCGCCATGAAGTGTCTTGAATGTTGAGAGGAATGGGCATGTGGGGAGACGTTCAAGATTCTCTGTCCCAGCGCGTTTTCTGTCACGATATGAAAGATATTCCAAGGGGATTTAACTGCTAGAAAATGTGTCAAATAGGAAATGTACCTAACGTGTAATCTATATACCTAGACTGATTCCTGTACAAGCTTAAGAAAAATATACTGTGTTTGTAAATAAAATATTGTTTCTTCCTCATATATTTGTCTTTTCTTCAGCTTGTGCTCGGACTTGACTGCCTTTCAGAGGTGTTTAATAAGGCAGAGTATGGATGTCTTTCAGCTCCCCTTGCCAATATTTTAATATAATAATATATATATATTCACAATCCTCAAAAACCACTGACAAAGTCAACCCAGCTGACGTCTTCAGAATGAGCAGTGAATTTCAAGCAAGTGGAAACTACGAGGCAGTACGTTTAAAACTTTACCCAAAGGGTGGTGGTAGTGTGGAGCAAGCTGCCCAGCCAAGCTGTTGAAGCCGAGACCCTGGTTTCTTACAGGACAGGGCTGGATGAGATCCTGCACACTGCATGAAGTCAAGGATTATGATAAACACATGGGCTCAAAGACCCCTACAATAGTTCAGGAGGAACACGGGCTCGTGTCTCCCCCACTGCTGGGCGGTTATTGTGGCTGAAACGAGGGTGGGGGAATGGCCAAGCTCAATGAGGATACTCGCATGCTCTGCCCAGGGCAGGACAGGAAGTGTGGAAAATGACTTCCTCTTCTGGCTCCTTTCCCCTGTCCTCAGCTTCCTCAGGAGCCATTGTCTGTGATTTACTGGGCGTCTCATGGCACAGGCTCACTCCCTTCAGCTATTTTTAAAGTGGATTATTCTAGTCCCCACGTTTCACTGAAACAAGATCAGTAGCTAATAATGTCCATCTAACAGCCGTCCAATATGACCAAAAATGAATGGTTTGGGTCACTAATGAGATTATTAAATGACATAACCGCTTCAAGAATAAAATGGAACAAAATATTTATTGTAGATTTAATTGCAAAATACACTGTAACTACATATATTTTCTATATATTAGAAAATACAAATATTTTCTCATTGAGCATTTTCTATAGCTTTTGCTACTTTCTATATTATGTTAAGAAGGAACTACATCTCATTAAGACTAACATTACTAACTCATAATGTCCCTCTGAGCTGCATGAACACAGATGGGGTCTAAACCTCAGTGCCACGCCTGTGTGAGACAGTGTAGTATAACAGTGTGCGTCAGGAGTGAACTTGTTACAGTAGCACAGCCCTGGAGCGTGAAAGGTGTCCCAAACCTGCTGGGTCACATAAGCCATTACCTGCCTGTGAACACATTGGGAGATGGCATTTAATCCCAACGTGAACAAAGCACCCACACTATTCATTACATACATTTCTGTAGCGCCTTTCATCCCAAAGAATTCATCCGAGCCAGCAACCCCACTACACAGCAGGACAGGTGAAGTGAGAAATGACTTCACCACCTGAAGTAAGAGGGACCTGTAGGGAGCCCACACTGCACACACTGAGGACAGCAGGGCTGACACCCCTACATCACAAAGACTGCCCTGAGATCTAATGACCAAGTCAGGACCTCGGTTACCAATTCGTCCAAAGGCAGGTACCTCCTATAACACTGAACACTGTTCCCTGTTACTATATTGGGGCATCGGTTTGGAAATCCTAGGTCCCGAGGAAAGAGTGGCACCTACTGATCCACCAACACTGCATCCACCAACAGCCTGATTTTCCTGGAGGTCTCCCATCCCAGTACTGATCCAGCTTGCCCAGCTCCTGAGTTTGGATCGATCAGGCTATAGGGTACTAAAGCTGGTTTAACAGTAGATCAGTTTTCTGTCATCTTTACCTTTAAACAGTGCAGGAGTACACAAACACATGCATTCGTACAGAGTAAATAATAAAAGACCACAGGCACCCATCTTTAAAATCACAACACTTAGGACTAACTGAAGACTAAAGAGGGTTGCAAGGTGGAGCAGTGGTTGGAATTGCTGCCTTGCGCGCCTGTCACGCCCGCTGTAGCCAGAGGGCGCTCCTTCTCTGTCCTGTCCCTAGTTTCTGGTCTGCTGTCCTTCCTGTCCCTCTCTTTCCCTTGGGCTATATATTTCCGGGTCTTGCACTCTGTCCTCGCTCAGCATTGACGTTCGGATGTCCTGAGACCCGCCCCACGTCCGCTCCCTGAGGGCATAGGTTTCTATACGGCATTCCTGGACTCTTTGCACTATGAGCCCGGGCCTTTTTCCCGTCTCGCCGCTACGCATATGGGTCTTTTTCGCTCTCCTGCTCCCCACGGTTAGTCCCTTTGGACGTCCGTGACAGCGCCGGCCACCTGGTTCAACTCCTGCGTGGAGCTTGCCTGTTCTCCCCGTGTACATGTGGGATTCCTCCCAGTCTGAAGATATGCTGGTAGGTTAACTGACGCCTGGGAAAACCGGCCCTGGTGGTGTGTTTCGTGTGTGGCCTGCGATGGACTGCTGTCCTGTCCAGGGTGTACCCTGCCCTGCGTCCGTTGCTTGCTGGGATAGGCTCCGGCTCCCCCGTGACCCTGTACTGGATAAAGTGGCAAGAAGATGGATGAAGACTAAAGAATAATTCCCGCATCGCTGCCTGATAAAGATCAGTTTGTTTGAAACCAAATTTCATTCTGCTGTGTTTGGGTGTTTAGGACCTTGTTTCATTCATTTGCCACAAGAAGAATGACAGCTGGAGACTCGGTTCAGAAATGGCCATGCTCAGTTTTATTTCATTAAACTGAGATAACATTTCAAACTGTCCTTCAGGTTAGCACGCTTCTGGAAATATGGATTTTAGGAATTTAGGGTGCAGCACAATTACAAAGCTTAACTAACTTTCTAAAAAAATATCCCTTTGTCAATGAGCAATCTAAAGGGGAAATTTACAAAAGCTATCGTTTAAAAAAGATTATAAAATTACACTGAAGGTTTCTACAAAATTACGTTTTACTGTAAAGCACATTTAATACAAAAAAAAATCAGACGTCTAGCTGTTGGTTATTGTGAAATGTCATTCTTTTGTTGTTATGTCATTTAAAAGCCAATAACTTCATATAATATTCCTGAGAAGTATTCAACAACCTTTATAACAATTTCTCTTTTATACTGTTGCGTGGTGCTTTAGTTATTATAGCAATAAAGCAAAAGGGAATGACCACTGACACAATTCAGACAAGTCCCAAGCCTGCTGTTGATTGACCTCAGGATACAAGCTGCCATTACTAATGCTAAATTTCACCTTTTCTCCTGTGGTAGAAAAAGGAAACCATTATCTGCAGATTTACAGAATCTAATACATACACACAGAATCTTACATCTGTACATAAATATAATATTCTAATGCTCACTGGGTGGGTCCCAAGGGGATGCCAACCCCAGTGCGGGCTCTGAGGGCAAGTGTATCACCTCACTGCCAAAAGCCACACCCCCCGGGGCCACACCCACTACAATCTTCAATATTATTCATCTCCAGTTTTGCAGATGTCACTTCAGTTAATAGGAGCGACGCACTTCCTGGTTCGGCTGCAGCACCTTGTGACTTTCAGGTAATGATGTCAAATAAGTGGCTTGAAAGCTTGGAGCCCGAACTGGGCGTGGCCCCAGAGAGCCAGGAGCAACAGTCCCAGGGATCATGACACAGGCTGCCCACTTAGGGAAGGATGAGTCTGCACTCTGCTCTGCGAGATCCAGGCTTTTCATGATCCCCCTGATCCTTTCAGATCCCAGAAAGATTCACCCCGGCTCCCAGCTAGGTCTTCAAATGCAAAGCCAAAGTCTTCTGCTTGAAAATAGACTGGCTGAAGACAGGCTGAGCTAAACTGCAGGGTTCCTCAGGATAAATCCATATCAGCCCTGGAAACTCGATCATGGCAGCTCCTGAAAATTCAGCCAAGCGTGGGTTGGGACAGAGGCACTGACAGCCCCCCTCCCATCCCCAGACTCAGTCAGGCTTGGCCTTTTCTTTCCACATGTGTTACAGCAGACAGCTGTGTAGCTCTTCAGAGAACAGCTGGACAAGGGCTCAGGCCCCCTCAGTCTAGTCGCAGAGGAATACAGAGTGTTTCCATTATGAAAAAACAAACATCTTTCTTCACAAGCAGCACTCTAGGACTGGGCTCCACTCACCTTTTACAATTTCACTAATATAGAAATGTGCGTATTTACACCCTTCACAGTTCGGCACTGTTTTTAAAATTCACCTCATGAAAAACACCATTTAAGATGACGTTTGTTCAATCACGTGTGCAGTGTGATCTAACAGGAGTTTTGATTTATTGAATCCCTTTCCAGCTTGTTTGCTGGAATTCTGTCCAGGAAGGAATAAAAATGATTGTGATGTATGAGTCTTTCTCAGATGGCTGAGCTAATTGACAGAATTAGATAAGATATGATCCTCGGTAATTCAGAATTGATAAATTACAAGTAGCTTAACTCTATTAAAATGAGCTTTTATTCTGGCACTTGAAAGTGTATTTGTCCCTGATACATTTGAGAAGGAACTTTCTGTTAAAACCTTGCGTTTTCAATATTAAATATGAAATTAAAGAGTAATGGCTTCATTAAACGTGCAAACGTCCAGGTTGTGTAACATGACTTCTTAAAATGGCTCAGTAAGCTCTGTATAAAAACTTTCAGCTGTGTAACAGGCTTTGCATTAAAATTCCTTATATGCTAAAGCTAGGGAATAACTCAAATAGTGCTCAAAAAAGCACAGTAGCTGTTTGTTTCCCTCCTCGGAAATCCAGTGCTCGTTGACCGGCTGTAACCTGTCTCACTGGCCTCTGCTCCTTCTGCTGAGCTAGATGGCCAGCAGTTGGGTGAGCAGGGAGAAAGGCCATTAGTAGTCCATAAAAAAACAACTGTGTACTTCTGAGGCCCCCCAAAGTTGGACATAACTGGCAACTGGCAGCATCATAAAAGTCATTTAAATTTCTAAAACTAATAAAAGAGTACTTTCTGCACTGACACTTAAGTGCTCCTGTCTGAATTTCTGATTTGATTCACCTAACGTACCCTTCCCTTTTGCCCTCAACCTCCTTTCAGACCTCAGTCTCCTGACCCTGGTCCGGCACACTGACTGAAGCGCAAGTCCGCTCTGCTCACGCCAGTCACCTTGAATCGGATCGAACGGAACAACGTAGGCCAGCAGCTCCCTCAGTCTCGTTCGCAATCACCTTTCGCCCCTAAACTTCGACTGCTCAGGTCCTCCTGCCTGTTCTGTCTCCAGCCGCTGTGCAACGGCCTCGCCGCCGTTCCGTCTCGTGAAACACTTCCCTCTTGCCAGGATGTGTGGTCTCCCCGCCTGGGTCTGTTACCCCACTGCCCGATCCTACTGACGGGTCCCTGTGCTGCATCTCCTGACTAGAGCTACTGTGTAGCTATGGGGCAACCGGTCCTGCAGCATGCGGTCCGTGTGTTCGTGAAGCCCGCGGGCCTGAACAGTTTCTCTCCAGGTTAGGTCGTAGGCTTCACGCCAGCTGCAGCATCGGGATTTTTGTAGACAAGAGCGAGCTCGTGGCTGAGGTGGTGAGGCGCGCGGGTGGCAGGGAACTTGTTCTTCACTGGCGCCGACCTGGAAATGGCTCTCAGGAGCTTGGCGCGGTACCGGTCCCCAGCCAGGAAGTAGAGGATGGGGTCGATGCAGCTGTTGACGCTGGCCAGCGGGCGCGTGATCTTGTAGGCGAAGTTGACGATGTTGAGCACGGCGCAGTCGGCCTCCAGCACGCGGTAGGTGTAGTAGAGGGTGCGGGTGATGTGGAAGGGCACGAAGCAGAGGGCGAAGACCACCAGGACCACCACGATCAGCTTGACCGACTTCCGCCGCGCGCTGCTGCCGCCCGCGCGCCGCGAGGAGGAGGAGGAGGAGGAGAGCGCCGCCGCGGGCTGGCACAGCGCCCGCGCCATCAGGCAGTAGCAGCCCACGATGACCAGGAAGGGGACGCCGAACAGCAGCGTCATGACCGCCGAGCTGTAGCTGACGTACTGGTCGAAGTCCTCCGGCCGGGTGGTGTCGTGGCACAGCGTGTCGTTGCCGCGGAGGCTGGTGGTGACGAAGATGAGGTTGGGCACGAGGCAGGCGGCGACGGCGCACCACACGGCCGCGCACGCCAGGTGGGCGTAGCGGGTCTTGATCCACCGCAGCGAGCGGATGGGGTGGCAGATGCCCAGGTAGCGGTGCACGCTGATGCAGGTGAGGAAGAGGATGCTGGAGTAGAGGTTGGCGTAGAAGAGGAAGCGCACGATCTTGCACAGCCCCTCGCCGAAGGGCCAGTCGTTGCGGTTGGCGTAGTAGTAGACCAGCGTGGGCAGGGACAGCACGTACAGCGTGTCGGACACGGACAGGTGGAACATGTACACCGTGCTGGCGTTCCAGGGGCGCATCTTGCACAGGAACATCCACAGGGCGACGGAGTTCAGGGCCAGCCCCAGCACGCACACCACGCTGTAGGACACGGGCAGCAGGATGTACTTGAACTCCTCGTCGAAGCGACAGCTCTCGTTCGCCTCTGCGGGGGACCAGAGGGACTCGTTCGGCCCCTGGGGGGAAGCAGCTGGCGGCAGCGCTCCGGCCATTTCGTTCCGACTTTCACCTCGGCACGAAAAAGTCACCTGGAAAAAAGTACCGCATCATCTATCCAATACCGCAGAAAGCAAGGTCGAACACGCTGCTGTGTGTTCTTCCCAGGGGTTACATATTAATAAATGGCACACACAGAAATGCTCACACTGCAACTTTGCGGGCATGCGACCGTGACAACACGTAAGAGATCTCTTTTTTTTTTTTAAAAAAAGGAAACAATATAAATAATAAAGCGTGTTACTTCAGGGAGAAAAACTTCCCTTTGTCACACCAGTCCAGTAACAGTATGAACTGTTTCAAGATCACCGCAGAGAGGAAAAAGGGAGTTCGAAACGTGAACATCGCGCTGCCTGCCGTTTTTAAAACAAAAACCAGCAGAAGTTTCCCAGGGGTGAAAAAACATCCCTTTGCCCCTTTCGCTCATCACCTGTCTGTTGTTTTGGAGAATATATTTCACGGCATTAAACTTCTGGGGCAAGTTCCCATAAACTTAATAGGTGAGGTATCCGTGTAATCACCTTTCCGTCCAACGACGTGGAAACTCCGGCTAATGGGCGTGTAGACGTGAATTAAACGGATAAGAAATACGGTTCTGTAACGGCCAGCAACAGCCAAATACTGCTGAGAAAACCCGATCTCGTTTCATTTTTGTTTTTTTGTTTTTGAGATAATAATTCGGTGCCTTAATTTTTACGAAGTATGGAGCACTCCAGTACAGGAGACGACGCCAATCCAGACACGTTATGTTAAAATGATGCCATCAATATCTGAGTGAAGTTGAAAGTTTCCGAATCTCCGCTGTTGGTTTTGTACAGTAAACGCCAATGCGCAGGAGGAAGAGAGAAAAAAAGAACTTGAGCAATAGCAACGACACCCGACTCACGCCGCTCCCGTGATTACGCTATCGCACTGGGAGTGAAATTTCAGGCTTCTCAGCTAACTTCACTTACAGAACATACTTGTTTCCCTCCTGACGCGGTGAACTGAAGCTAATATTCTGTTGTTAGCGTGCACCGACCACAGAGAGACGCGCGCACACACACACACTCACCCATCCGTCCGTCCGCCGGTTGGCGGCTCAGCGAGGCTCAGGGCGCCGAGCGCGTCGGTGTTACTCACCGCCGAAAGAGTGGGACGGCTCTCGCAGGAACGGAACCGCGGGGGTAAGAGGGCAGAGCGTGCCAGCGAAGCGCCCCCTCCCCTCGCGCTGGCCGCCCCTGAAGTACAGCAATCGGATTGTCTCCAGTTGCGACAAAAGACCCTCCTGTTAATGGGCAGGACGCGCAATCAGTAGGCGGAAGACGTCAGGAATGTGGCAGAAGCGTTTCTCAACTCGATATTAAGAAAAAGCGCCGTATTTTTATGGTTATTTCTAATTTTCTAAGACCCATAGGGGGCTCCTACAGTCAAGAGGTAACCTAGAATTGAAATGACACCACACACACACACTGTAGCAGAACGTGACGTGCGATTTTACAAAGTAAATAACCTTTGGGACAAACCTCATAGTTGTGTAATAAAACTGTATACACTATATGTAATGAGTTATGAACTATACAGCACTTTACAATACATGAAAAGCACATGGCACAATAAAATAAAAATTGTGCCAAGCTTAAAAGGAAGCCAAGGTGAAAAACAAAATAGATACATTAACTACAAAAAAGCTCTCTCAAAAACATTGCAAACCACATTTAAACACACCCAATGAGGTCAAGTCCCTGATGTCTGTTGGGATAAACAGTACCCTTACCAGCCCCCTAATCTACAGATAAGGTCATCACCTTACTACATGCAACTGACTTTTGTTTCTGTTTTGAACACTCACCATTGGGTTACACCGATCTAAATGAACTGTACAAAATCAAGCTAATTCCTATACCCCCTCCATGTCTGTCCCTCTCCTTCCCTTGTCTCCCCTCACCCCCCATCTCCCTTCCTCCCTCGTCTCCCCTCACCCCCCACTCCTCACTCCCTCCCCCGTCTCCTCTCCCTTTACCTAGGCCTCCTCTTCACTTTTTCTCCTGTGTTTGTATGTGTCCTGGTGGGTGAGATGGTGTCCTGTTGTCTTGGCTATGATTAGATTGTGGTGTTGTAGCAGTGCTGTCCTGTGGCTGGCTGGAGCTGGAGAGGTAGTGCTGTGTGTCTTGTGCTGTGACTGGGTTGACTGTGATCTGTGGTGTTGTAGCAGTGCTGTCCTGTGACTGGCTGGAGCTGGAGAGGTAGTGCTGTGTGTCTTGTGCTGTGACTGGGTTGACTCTGATCTGTGGTGTTGTAGCAGTGCTGTCCTGCGGCTGGCTGGAGCTGGAGAGGTAGTGCTGTGTGTCTTGGCTGTGACTGGGTTGACTCTGATCTGTGGTGTTGTAGCAGTGCTGTCCTGCGGCTGGCTGGAGCTGGAGAGGTAGTGCTGTGTGTCTTGGCTGTGACTGGGTTGACTCTGATCTGTGGTGTTGTAGCAGTGCTGTCCTGCGGCTGGCTGGAGCTGGAGAGGTAGTGCTGTGTGTCTTGGCTGTGACTGGGTTGACTGTGATCTGTGGTGTTGTAGCAGTGCTGTCCTGCGGCTGGCTGGAGCTGAAGAGGTAGTGCTGTGTGTCTTGGCTGTGACTGGGTTGACTCTGATCTGTGGTGTTGTAGCAGTGCTGTCCTGCGGCTGGCTGGCATCAGTGTTGCACAGGGCAGTGAGCTTCAGGACCAGCTGACTGGGGGGACAGAGGACACTTCTCTGGGATCAACACTTGGCTCAGAAGGGCCTAGCGGTAGTAGGAACTCTGGTCACTGCATTTTAGGTGTACCCAATTTTTTATTGCCGTCTTTTATATATTGATTAGGAGTGGATATCAGACGAATTTATCTCTGTATGCATTGTTTGGTGTTTTTCTCTGCACATGGATAATTTTTTACCGACCTCTGTGTGCAGGGCTTCTGAGGGATGTTTGTCTCATTCGGTGTAATCCTGGTCTGTGACTGCACCCCAGCACTTTACTACTATATGGGGCAATAGGTTCAAACCCACTTTCAAATATTTGGGACCTGTTTTTTTGTGCAGGGGCTGATATGGCAAAGAGTCTTCTTCTCATGGTGTAGAAATCCCCAAATACCTCCTCCTTCTCCCTGTTCTCACTGCCAGGTCACACCTTTCTGAAGAGCTGGTCTTCAGGAGAAAGGTAGGAATGGTTAGTCACGTGTTCCAATGCGTTATTATTCAAAGGGAAGCAGTACCTGTTTATCCAAGGTCCTGCTTTCTTCCAGAACGAATTTGTGCTGTCTTCCACTCCCATCTCCCTCCCCCACATCCCCCCACCTCTCCTCCCCTTCTCACACTGGTGTCAAAGTGGCTCCTTTGAGAAATGTGCAAAAAGAACAAAATAAGGAAGAAAAGCCCATGCAACACCAACAATTGCAAGGGCAGCAGTGTGGAGCAATGGTTAGTGTTCTGGACACATAACTGGAAAACTCTGGGCTTAACTCATAGTTAAGACATTGCTATTATAGCAAGATGCTTCTGAATCACTTCATAAAATACTTAGCTGCATAAATGGGAACTACTGTAAGTTGCATTGGATAAAAGCATCAGCCAGATACATTAATTGTATTAATCTTTTAGTTTATGTATATAAATCGAATCAACATTGAAAAAATACTTTTTGTCAAATCTGATTCAAGGGTTTGTTCAGACCATGTGTAAGGATCCGGTTATGTCTCTCTGACCTCAGGTTGAGACAACCAGTTATGTAAGCAAACACACCCTGGCCTGGTCCTGCTGGTGCCCACAGGACAGGGGCTGCAGTAGAGCCTGGCACTGCCAGCCAATCTGGACCCAGAACAGGGGCTGCAGCAGAGCCTGGCACTGCTGGAGCAGTATTGCTAAACACGGGCATTGACAGTCAATCTGAACAAAACAAGAGTCATGGTTTCCAGAAGCAAGGCAGATATCCTGGAGCGGAAGAGCTGTTATCTCTCAATTGGCACCCACAGTAGTTAAAGGTGTGGCTGATACACCTCAGCAAGGCAGGGACCTGACCTCGTGAAATGGAACCAGAAGTAGGTTAAATAAATTCAGACATGACCTACAGTGAAGTCCTTCAATAATTAAAAAGATTCACACCCCGCTGTGAAACAGACATTTTTATTGCTTCACAGACATGATTCGATTGCTTCAGGGAAGCCTGTGAGCTTCTCACCAGGCGCCTTTAAACAGCGTCACAAAGGAGTGCTCACATAAGACACTTTTATTTGCTCAAAATCACCCCGTACACACTGTGCCCAACTGGTTGGCATGTCGTCTGTTTCCCATATCTTTTCTCCTGCTCACCAACTGTTCTGGTAAAAAAACAGCTTCTGGAGTCACTTCAGTGATGTCTGCCTGGAGTCTTCCAGAGGGTGCATCATTAACGTCATGCAGTTCCTGAATTCCTGCTGGTAAGAGTGAAATCTTAGCTTGTCTGTACGGTCTATTGATAGTTAGACGTTCCTGAAGTAGGATTTTAAAGGTTGGTGAAGCTGTGTGAAGTGCTAATTTATTTGTGTCATAAAATATAATCTCAGGAACGTTTAAAACAACAGCCCAACATCAAGACAATAAAGAAATTCTAAGGAATAGAGTCAGAAATATAGAATTCACACTGTAGGATATGCACCAAGAAGTAAAATCAAGAACAGAAAATGTAGAGATCCTAACTGAGTACTTTATCTGAACCTGATTTTTTATATTTTTGCCAGCAAATATATTTTTGTTTCAGTTTCTGACTTGTTTATGATGGATTTCTGCAAATATGTTTTCTTTAGAGCTGAGTTGAATGATATAGTTCTGCTTTCTTTGTTCTCTAAATGGTGTGAAGGGACTTTTCTGCCAGTGTTCCAGTACAGTCTGCTGCACCTTGAGGTTACTGACCATCTAATACTGATGAGACGCCATGCTCCTCTGCCTCTGACTTGTCATTTACAATCAGCGTCTTTTCTCACAGAAAACACATGGATTGCTAATGTACTGTATGTGCATGGTGCAATTTCACAGAACTTAGAAGGTGGATTACACACTGACACAAAGTGGGAACATAAACACAAGTGGGACTTTTAAAAAGAGAAGCTCTACTGCACAGTTGATGGAAAATGCATCAGGTATACAGTACACTACACCGAAGATCTTTAGTCACTCCAATTCCATCCTGCCCTTCATTCTGTGTGTCGAACCCTTGCAGCCTCCTTTAACATTGCCTGATGCTCACGTAAAGTCTTTGTCATGAGATGGATGACGTGTCAAATACAGACAGAAATCAGAAGCATGAGCATCAGCTGGTTGCAGTTAGTGTGCTCCTTGGCTGAACTGTAGTTCGAGCAGTGGATGTGTGCTTGTGTGGACCTTTGATGTCTATAAATCTGCAGACAATCCCTCTGCAGGCTCCCCTGTTCATGAAGACCGATCACCGGTGTGGTTCACTGCTTGGAACTTACTGTAGCCTGTGCAAGCTCATGTGAAATACTGCCACCACTGGTCTCATCCAGAATATGTTCTCATCTGGAAGGGCAAATATGCTGTATAGCCTGGGCCCATCAGTGTGAACCTAAGTTGTACAATTCATCGTCTGCAGCTGGGAGGAGAGTTATTCCTGCATTGGAAGGCTTGGTTTGGGTAGTTTTAGAGGTGTCATCTTGGGAAATGTCATGTGCAGCACCACTGGGTTGGTGCATAGAGTTGACTGATGCCTTTAGCTACACAGTAGAAAGAGTGGAATGGAGAGTGTTGACAGTACATGATGTCTTCAATGCTGGCAGTAAAGCCCTGCAGGTGTCTATGTGACTGGAGCACAGAATGGAGTGGGTGACTTACTGGGAGCAAGTCATAATGCACCAAGTTTGAAGGAGCTACTTACAAAAAAGCCTCAGATGTTAATGGTGACTCATCATTTTCATCTTCTTTCTTACACAAAGGGTAGTGGGGGTCTGGAGCAAGTCTCCCAGTCATGCTGTCAAAACTGATAGCCTGTCTTCATGAATTGGGTGACTGAACAAATGAAGTAAATGGGACAAATGACTTCTCTCATTGTTAAACGTCCGTATGGTTTTATGACTTATGACATTGTTTATATCACAGCACACAGCTCACAGTCTTTGACTCTTCATTGTCAGGGCATACAGAGAGGAAACTATTTTCCATCTTAATTTTGCTTCTTAAAAAGAAAGTCAGGATTACTGGTGCATACATTTTTAAGCTCACTGAAGTTACAAAACACTTAAGTTAGGTCTCCTTATCCCATTATCATTCATGACCCAGTTATTTAATACCTTTGTGTTGTCACAACAAAAGGGAGAAATATATTTTTATGGAGTTTACAGAGCTTACAACATTCTTTAGACAGATTCTTTAGACAGATTGGCAGTTTTTCTATCTTTTATATGCCATTCATTTGAGATATAACGTTCATTTTCACTCAGGCAATGAAAAATGGCACTTTTAATTCAGAAACAGTAAAAAGGGAGCAAAGCAAAGTTTCCTAATTTTCTCTGTATAGAGATACGGCTGGTTTGACATTCTAGACAACCTGATTATGCAATAAAATGGCATCAAATTCGAAAGGAGAAGAGATCAGCCCTTGTGATGAGGTGGGAGAAGCAGAAATTCCCAATGGGAGATACAGATACGGAGAGAGAGTTTCAAGATAAAAGTCAGCCCCAGGAACACAGCAACCATTCTCTTCAGGGTCATAACTCTTTGTGGTTGTATGATTATCAGGACTTTTATGGTGAAACATTCCCCATGTTACTGCCTCTCCAATCTTTCAGTCATCCATCATGCTCTGTGGGCTCTCTTCATGTAAGACTCTGTGTTTATTGAAGGGATATTTAAATAAAAGATGAAGTGAATACCTATAGAAAGCACTGTACAGGCAAAGTGACATGCCACACAGTTACTTCAAACCTGAACGTGTGCCAGCTTTTGCAAACACTGATACTAGTCTGCTAATCTTTAAAATTAGGGAAGGTCTTTGTGTCAAAGACTGTTTGCTAAATAATTTGTTAAGTTTTACTGTTATGCAAAACCTTACATGGGCCATTGTATCCACATGGAGCAAAACATCATTTGTAAGGCTGGGTTTATGCTTTAAATACAATTCATTTCAGCTCCACAAGCTACACCATAGTTATTTCTCTAACTGTTTAATTTTTAATTGCCTTTGCAATTAAAGTATCTGTATCTGTAACACAATAGCAGTGTTCAACCCTATCGATACTGCGCATAAAAGGAAATTTGTATGATTTTAGAAAAATGAAATATTCTGATTTTGGATACTGATTTTAATTTTTTGATATTGTTGTGATTAATCGATCAGTAATGATTGACTTCAATACTCGGAAATGACTTAATGAAGTACTATATTGCTGTAACTGATTAGTGAGAGAACTGGTTGGACAAAGGTAATTTAACCTAGTGAAAATCTCCTCTTGAGTTATGCTGTGGATGTCCTACTCACCTGGTGTGAGCTACTGATCTGATCTGAGATGACTTGTGGCATCTAGCGCTCAGAGACCAAGAGATGACTGCCAGGGATAAATACAATGTCAATGCACCTGCTACAAAACACAGCATTTAACCAATTGTACCTGAGAATCTGGTGCAGTAATAAATGTTTATAAAAATGTTTCCTTTGATGATGAGCATTCAAAAAATAAATGCATACACACAAACATTCATACATTGAAATACACAAGAGTGCAACTTGTGTACTTGTGTAACTTGCAGGTCAAGATGTAGGACACAAGCCTCCCTGTGCTTGCTGAACAAAACCCAGGCCAGATACCAATGTAGACGTAGGTATGATCCCAAGGCACTGAATCTGTGAGGACCCTCCCGAGTGCAAGGTGAGCCCTGTAGCCCACACACCCAGCAGCCTACACATTTTCTGACTGGGACCAGAACTGAACACCAGCGGGTGCACGATTAGCTGAGCACCACTAGGTTGAGGAGGGGCTTGAGGGGTTCAGTTGCATCACGTACCATATCTACAGTTTCCTGTGTGACATCAATCCTCGTGACTTGGTGGGTGCTCACAGGCCCGCAGTGCCATCTTTAAGAGCTGTGTTTTTGCTCCAGCTCGTGTTGGCTTTGCACAGAGAGGGCTCGGGGGTTTCACAGTGTGGAGAAGGTGCTTGGCTCTGACAGCACACCTTTAGGAAGAATGTGTGCACGCTCCTCGCTCATGCTGGAAAATGGGCCAAGCTGTGAATTGGCCTGTATTCCTAACAATGTGAGGACAAAGGTCGGGAAAAATATTAGGGCCCTTTTACAAATCAATGTGCTGGAAGTATATATTCTGGCTCTATTATCACCAAGTTTCATTTGGGTGGAGTGTGGAATAGCAAATAATAATAAAATGAGGGCCAGTGGGAAGTCCTCACAAAGAGTAGGATACAAACGTTTGCGTGCGTGACCGAAAGAGTGGCACACAAGGATGTAGAAAGGAGGATGCCTGGCAATGATTCCCATTGTAAACAGGGAGTAACGCACAGCCGAGCAGCCTGAGCCCCGGAGCAGCACAGGACAGAGTTGTGTCTCTGTGTGTTTCTCCGTTTCCTGAGTGATGCCCTTCTCTGCCGTGGTGTGGCAGGCACTTGAAAAAAAAAAGTAAGCACATAAAACGGTAAGTAAATAAAATGATTACGTCTGTTTTGTTCATATTTGCTTTGAATTTTTTACTGCCTCTTCCATCTGCACTGTGTGCGTTGTGGCCGCGTGTAACTGGGAGGGTAAACAGGTACTCCGGAGAAGGGATTTTCACAGCTCTGCTGCTGCTCTTGCAACAGAGCTCCTGCTGGGCTCCTTTGTTAAGGAGAGCATGTCAATTCTTCAGGCTGTGCGAACGACGATGACAGGGCGCGAAGGCTGGAGGTAGTGTGTGTTTGCAGAGTGTTACAGCCCGCCCTGGCCGCTCTGCCCTGAGACAGGGGGGCACCTCTCCTCTGCACGGGTGCTGTCCCCGAGCGTCAGTCAGCAGCGCTGTGGGCCAGAGCGCCAGCCCGCTGGTCATGGCGCTGGAATGTGCGTGGGACAACACAGAGCCCCCTCTGCATTGACACGCTCCCACCCCCTGGCTTTCAGCTCTTGTTCCCGCTGTCTCTCTCTTGTCTGGCCTTCTGCCACGAACACTGGCCTGCGGAGGGCACGTCCCTCCTGCTGAGTGGGAATTAGCACACACCGCAGAGCCCGCTGCGCCAGAGGGTAATATCACACTTCACTAGAGAGGAGCTGCTTCCCTTTAAGACAACACGAAACACAGCAATGCCAGCTGGCTAACACCACGTCTGCTTTAAAGTGCTGATTTTATTGCCGTTTCTCTCAGTTTGTAGCTTTGTTCTACATTCAAATGCCATGACATTGCAGGGGGTCTTAAGTCCCCAGATTTTGATTGACCAACCTCAGATTTTTAAGCCCTTCGTTTGCACTCTCTCACCGGAGAGCATCTTTCTGGACCACAGAAGGGCTGGGTGCAGTGGTACCACTGCCAGCTTCTCCAGAGGCCCCCTTCGGAACTGTAGACAATCTCAGGCCTCGAGAACCCTCTACATTCATTGATATTTCTAAGTGCCTAGTTTGGGCAGTTTGTGGTGTCAGATTACCAGGACATTACCAGGTGCTGCCCTGCTCACGCTGCGTGTTGGCTAGCAGTCTGTGTCTTCAGTCACTTTGTATCTCTGTGCTTCTTTACACTTTTGCCATGAACTCATTATGGCTTGCCATTCGTTGACCACGGCAGCACAACAGTGAACTTCTATAAATAGGAAAAGGCTTATGCGCGTGCTTATGTTGTGATTTTCGACTGGTGTGCCTGAGCTGCCCGAGGGAACATTTCTGGGCCCAGGAATGTGCTTCTCCCCTACAGGATTCAACCTTGCCTGCGCCCCTTTGACCAAGTGGTTAATCCCCTCTCTGTCATCAGAGGACAGGAATTCACCTCCCAGAGACCACAGGCTGAGGTTGTAATCAGTAATTCCCGCAGAACCCACTGACTTTCACTCACACTTCTCCTTCTAAATACACAAAAATCTTTTTTTTCCCACTAGAAATATTATCCAGGTGGCACGGTGGTGCAGTGGTCGGCATCGCAACCTCGCAGCGCTGGGGCCCCGGGTTCTGTTCTGGACCTGGGGTGCTGTCTGCGGGGAGCTTGTTCTCCCAGTGTTCCTGCGGTTTTCCTCCAGGTGCTCCAGTTTCCTCCCACAGTCCAAAGACATGCTAGTGAGGTTAATTGGCTTCTGGGAAAACTGGCCCCAGAGGGAGTGTGTGTGTCTGTGTCTGTTGGTGGCCTGCGATGGACTGGTGTCCTGTCCAGGGCGTAACCTGCCTTGTGCCCATTGCTGGCTGGGATAGGCTCTGTCTCCCTTGGATGAGTTGGATGAACCAGTTAGAAAATGGATGGATGGACAGATACGATCACATGCTCTTCAGCTTGCAAGAAGAATATTTCCTAACGGAAATAAAGGCTTTGTCACAGAAGGTGGGGGTTTTGCTTCCCAACACCCAGATTAAGGCACCTTTGGGTATTGGACTTAGGTGATTGTCATTGTCGTTCTCTGTCCAGGCACCTGTTGTGTGTTAAGAGGGGAGGAGCAAGCCCTATTTCCCTGAAATTGTCCTGAGGTGTGTATCAGCAAAACGGAGAATTAATTGTATGTTGCACAGCTTAGAGTGGTTAACTTTACATTCTGAACAGGCAGGAAGCCAGACCACAGTCATGTGGTGGACTGGTTATATTGTAAATAAATATATTGTGGCAAACTTTGAGATCAGTTGATAATTATCTGTTTCTGTATGCGCTGGTGTGTAGCTTTTCAGATAATTCTGACCAAATAAAAGATTGCAATGGCCGAAGTGCATCGGAGCTTCACTAACTCTGCAGAGGGACTGCAGGCTAACGCAAGGGAAAGGTAGTAAAAATGCAAGGAAGATGATGACACAGCAGACAGTGTTGAGGCAACCTGCACACTGAACAAATTTCCATCTGGATAGACGCAGCTGAGTGGCACAGCAGTGCACGGACGAGAGCAAGCGTCAGAGAGCTGTGATACTGGCAGCCGAAGAAGCCTGCATACTGAGACTGTAAACCTGTTAACTATCAGTTTCTCCCCTCCTTTCCAACTTCCTCTCCTGCTGCTCTCCAGGACTGGCAACACGGCCCTGTGTTTTTACTGTCAGTCTTCCTAATTCCTGCCCCAGCCCGTTTCTTGTTTGCATGGGCTTTTAGTGCTTGAGGATCTTGTGTTTTTAAGGAGACTAGAACAAACAGTGATATTTGCCTGCTTGGATTCTGTTTGTTACTAATCGTTTCTTGAAAATCACAATTTCCTCTTTTGTGTTCAGCGCTATTGCGAGTCTCATTTTCCATATGACACTTGAAAGCACAGTGGAGTATACAGAAAGGCTGATGGTGGAGCCTGGGCAAGGCCAGAGTGTACAGGCCCAGGGTGGAGTTCAGTCAGGCCACTGGGGTTAACACAGCTACCCGTAAGAGCAGCCATGGGATCATTCATGATCCAGTATTGAGGATGCTGGTTACAGTCTCATCTGCAGGACAGCAGCATCACCTGTGAACCGGTATGAACATCTAACAAGGCTACCAAACCACATAAGGATGAACTCAGAAGAAACATTTTAAAAAATGTTTTCTTTTAATTGAATGCCACACATAAATAGGGGTTTGCAAATTGATCTGTACAGATTGGAATAAAGAGAAGTGATGTCAAACACAGCTCTTATTAGTAACTGGGTGAAATGCATGAAATACGGGGCGCTAGTGAAGGCAGGACAGTGCAGTCCAGCTTCTCCTCTCTGCAGCTTGTGCCAGACTGACTGGCATTTCTAGATTTTAAATCAGCAGGCCATACATAACGACCTGCCCGGACATAAACATCCGTCATTTCCTACTTGGTTCCTCTGCCGAACATCATGGAACGAAAATCTAACACCGCACACGAGAAAATAAACAAAACCATAAATCTCCTTCTTGGCAGTTCCATTTTATAGGCAAAGATGAATACCGAATGTAAGAAAGCAGAGAACTGTGTGGAGCTTTTAAAAGAACAGGGCCCAGCTGCTGAAACTCCATGGCAGCTCTCTGTGAAGACCAAGGATAACCAGCCAGGTCCACTAGGCACTCCTTCTTACTGCACTGCAGTCACCAAGCGCCCACACACCTGCTGTAAAGGCCACTATCTGAAGACAGGGAACAAACACAAATCAAATTTTATTGCCTGTGAAATCTGATTACTGAGTAGGAGCCTGGGACACAGCGATGAACCGGAGAGCGAGCTCGGTATCAGATTGGGTTAAAGAACATAGGAAACGACACAAACGATAGGAACCATGTGGGATCTGGCCCAGGTGGTAGTGAGTGAGTAACTGCTCCAGTTTCTTGAAAGAACGCGGCTGGATATCCACACTCCCTCAGCCCTTTGGGTAAAGAAATGCCACCAGTTCTCAGTTTTAAATGCTCTCCCACATAGTTTCTATCTGTGCCTTCTGGTTCGAGTTTCAGTGTTAATTTGAAAGACGTCCACCTCATTGACTTTGTCAGTGCCTTGGAGGATTTGGAATACTTGTACCAGCTTCCTTCGTACTCTTCTGTGTTCAAGACTGAAATAAAAACAGGTTCCATTACTTCAGCCTGTAAGTGTCAGTGCTTCATGAAGGTAAAACTTTCTCAAGCAAATTTCAAAGGAAAATAGCAAGGGGCCTTAAGTCAGGGGTTGTAGACAACCTATTGTGAGTGTCACAGGGGATAATACAGTATATCTTTATTGCTGCACAGAGTGAGGGCCTTTGCCCTGAGCTCAATCCAGCCCCAAGCTCTGTTAAGCAGGAAGCCCAGTCTCAGAGTCTATCATAGTCTTTGTGTCACGATCGTAAGTCCCTCCTCTTAAGGGCGCATGTCTCCTGTGCCAGCCCTTTCCCTATAAAAGCCAGACGCTCCTACCAATCTGGGCTCAGCTTTGGAGTCCAGGAGTGGCCCGATGGCATCGGTGTCACAACGGCGTCCTGACCATCTGGGTCCGGGGCTGGGAGCGCCCGGCCACATTCCCCCTTTCTTATTCCCCTGACCCTTTGCCAGATCCCGCTCCGGCTTTTAACCCCTGTCATGTCAGCCTTGGATGGATCACCCGGCTCTGGACTTTTGCCTACACTGGATTTCCCTACGGACTCCCTTTGGACTTGATTGCCCTGGACACGCCCCACCGAGCACCAGTGCACCGTCGACACGGCCCCCTGTTTGTCTACCAGCCCCGTTCCCAGTCTGCTTTCCCTGTGTTTGTTGCACTCCCCTCTGGATTCTGCCGTCTGCACAGGGTCGTGAAAAACGCTTCGTGACCCTTTGGAATCTGGACTGTATGCTGACTCATGAGGCACAGTCCAGTAGCACTGCCTCCAAGTGCTGTTGAATGACCACAGAAACTGCTGTCCATTAAGTCCTCTGAGGTGGCCCATTGTTGGGAAAAAGCCACATTGGCGACAGTCCAGGCAGAAGCTAAGAAACAAAGTTCCAGGGAAGAGTGAAAGCTGGGTGGAGCCCGGCAGACCTGTGTAACGTCTGACTGGGCCTCAGTGAAACTGAATTGAAAAGCTTTAGTGCCCTTATAAAAATTCAGGAAAGCAAATTTGCACTGAGATTTTATACTGTATCATCCTTATCCACCAGCAGTTCATCCAGTTTGTTATCTAACTCTATTATACTCTTATCTTTTATATTTTTTGACTGTGAGACAAGAGAGCAAATGACACAACCCCACATTGCATAATAACATCAGGTAAACACAACCTTTGGTAACAGGAAGGTTATCGTGGGAGTGTGTTCTTGCACAGCTGAGTAAGGCATAATTTAATTAATGACTAAAGATCTCTGAAAAGGCAATGTAATAGACCAGAAAAAGAGATGATTTAAGGGAATTAACCAGTGTTAGCCATAGGAATAATGCTGTTCAGAAGTCATGCATACTTCAATCCGGCCTTCATTCCAGGAGGCCTCCTTCCTAGCAGACAAGACTGTACACCCTGTGAAAATTGCTAAGGAAATAAATTCTTAGTGAGAAGCATTTTCATGGAATATGCTAATTATCCAATTAACTATTTTTACTTTCAAAAGAGTTCATTTAGATCCATACCAGAAATGATAGAGAACAGTGATTTCCTCTGCAGTGTTACAGTGAGACCGGGTTTAGTCAATCTGAGATGAAGCAGGACATACTTTCAGTGGCTAAGATGACTTGTTGCTCCTGGCAAAGCTTACAGCTTTGAACCATTCTCCCTAGTATAGAATAACATTTGAGGTTTTGAACTGGTTCTCTCAGTCCACCTTCGTCGATTGCTTTTGTGTTGGAAAGTACAATATATGCTTGTAGCTTCAAAGTTTGCAGTTATGGAATATGTGCATGAGACACTCAATTTCTCCACAGTCTGAGGAACTGCAGTTTTCATGGACCTGTACTTACACAGCAGTGTGGGTTGTGGTGCTGAAAGACCAAAAGGCAAATCTTAGATTTAATGCTGCTGCTTCGATGGTATCACTAATCAAGCTGGTCATGAGGCTGTCTCACAGGAACAGGATACTAGAACAATAAATAAAAAGTAGCAGACCATGAGAATAAAAATAAAGCAAGCAAGCACGCATTAGAATTTAATCAGTCCTGTTTTAAAACCAAAACCAGCACTGCATTTGAAATTGAATGATTCATTTTGAGACTCGCTGTATGAGAGACTCAAAGAAAATGGTTTGATTGTAAGAGGAGATTTCTCCAGTCCTTCAGGCTGCAAACATTTCACCAGTGAAGTGTCAGGTGTCCAGTCTATGGTATTGCTGTTGAAGTCATAGGTCTTAATCTCCTTCAAACCAGGAAAGATCCATGCCTGGCAATGAAAAAAAACAGCAGGGGTCTCCTGGTTATGTCATTCCTTCCAGTTCTGTGGGACTTCAATCTGCCCCATTCCAATCAATCCCAGATTTTTGGCAGGTTCTCCAAGATCCGCCTCCGATGAGAGCGATTGATCACGCCGGCAGCATGCAGGTCTTCGTCGGTGATGCCACTGTCAAGAAAGCATCGAGACGTGAAGCTCTCTCAGTCCCAGAATCCCCTAACATGCTTGTCATTGATTGACACAATGGAGAAGGCTGCAGTTCTAAAAGGATGCGAGTAAGCACAAAGGAAACCCTTTCTCTATAGTCGATGGAAACAGAATAATGTTCAAATGAGTCAAATTCTTCTTTTGTTTGGAATGTTTTTAAAATGTACCCATGTCAATTCACATGCAAGAGCAACTCAACACTTAAAACCATTTCCAGGAGGAGTCACATGAGTTTATTTCTTTCTTAACAATTCTAAATTGTTATGATAAATGTGGCCATGTGGATTGTTCAGTAAAACACCTTATAATTTTTCAAAATAATTCGTTTTGTCACTGTAGTGCTTACAGTCTCTGTTTTTTACTGCTTAAATCCAATATTCAAAGATGTGCCAATATTTTGTACACGGAGCAAGTGTGTATTGCAATAAACCCAGAGCTGATTAAATTTCCGTTGTCTGACTTGACTTTGGTAAAGGAATCTGAGCTTCTTCAAAACAGATGTAAGTTAATGTACTTAAAAGGAAAAGCAAATTAATGTTTGTACTTGCATCACCACGCTTCTGTTGGCACAGCTATTTTCCGTCTGAGGAGGGAAGGAAAGATTGAGCAGATCAAAGACTGGATTAAACCCCCCTCACCTCAGAGCCTCCAGGTCATCCCAGCCGTTCAGAGTAAGGCCCAGCAGGTAGCGCTGCAGGCCCAGAGCACCGAGCAGCTCCCGGAGCGTCTCAGGAGCTCCGCGTGCTTCCACCGCCTGCAGACAGGGGGCAGCAGACACAGAAACACAATTATATAATTAATCAATCAGCTCTAGCGACAATGGATGTTGAATAATCCCTAAATCACCTCATTAGTGATAGTGCTGTTTGGGCACATCTGATGAGGCGATTTAACCTGCTGAATGTCAATACTGGCGAAAAGTAAGAAGCAAACGCACTGTATGTCAGCGAGTGTTGTGCAGAGGTGCAGAATGACACACTAATTGTCATGCATAACAAGCAAAGCACCTGCCGCTCCATTAATTACCGTAATTTTCTCATTATCAACATTTTCCAGATTGTTTACGGACGACAAGCAAGTTTATAACACACCAGCAATGGGCAGGTTTTCTAGGTCTCTTCCAAGCACCAGTACCTAAGAGCTGGAAGAAACCGTTTCATTGATCCCATTAAACCAACAATGAGCTTGATAACTGTTCTGGAATGAAAACCTGCAGACTCACTGGCTCCCAGGACCAGGACTGCCACCCCTGTGCTACACAAGTGCTTCAGCGATTTACACAAAATGCAGATGTCCGGTCAACGGAGGGGTTGTTTCACTAGCTACCTCTTTTTCCCAGAAGCAGCCGTGCTTGCCACTCCTCGAGGATCTGGGAACGTTGTAATTCGGATTCATCCCTTGACACCTGGGCACAGAGTACTCGCTCCCCGTTGGCTGGAAGTCCACCTCGCTTAGCGACTTGGCGATCTGCAGGGCGGTGAGGGAGTGGTCTCCAGAAGGACGGGTCTGGAGCCCAGCAATCCAGGGTGCAAGAGCTGGAGATCTGGACTGTGTCGCGGGCACGAGTGAGTAGATCGAGGGGGGCCGGTGCGCGGAGGAGGCAGGTCCCCGATGCAGTCTGGACTGATCCGTACTGTCCCTGGGCAGAGCCGGCTGGCCCTTCGTCCACACGGCATGGCTCGTGTAGGAGTATTTCCGCTGCTCGTGGGAGAGGGGTGAGTCATTGCCTGCATAGCCTTCATACAGGGAGTGGTCCTTGTAGACGTGGGTGTTTGGGTTTGGGGTGGGTTTTGCTGGAGACGCCAGTGCGGGCTTGTCCTTGGCAGGAAAGAGCTGATAGGAGGAGGGGGTCTGGGGCTGGCGCTCTCGGGGGGGTTTATAATATGGGAGGCACCCGGGGATTTCGATCTCGGCAAAGTTGGATCTGCGCGGGGCTTTGCCATCATGACTGGCTCCTACTGACACTCTGGGGAGCTGCAGGACAGAGTTCCTGCACCACCCCGCCTGCGGCTCTCTGTCGGAGAGCAGCTGGTCTTCTTCCACCTTCCTCAAGGCGGGGAGCCCTTCGAAGATGAAGTAGGCAGGGTTGGTGTAGCTGCTGGGAGCCCCACCAGAGGACGCCGGCTCACCGCTGGAACAGAGCAGAAATGTGAAAAGTCAAGCGCCCATACTGGTGGAGAACAAGAACTCTTTCCCCTTCGTCTGCAGAGCCAAGTCTGCAGAGCAGACATCTTTGAAACAAACTCATCTGTTTGCATGTCTAGGCTTAGCTTAATCACGCCTTTAATGATAAACAAAGACAAAGCAAAATTCGCCTCTGTTCCACTATGCCGTTATGCCATTACAGAAGAAAACTTTCAACATTTTGAATGTGTCTTTTTTTTTTTTTAGGCTGGAAATAGGTTTCTCCCCAGTTCATTCCACACATTCAGGAGAACAGAAACCACAGCGAGGTCATCGGATGTGAGCAACTGCTGACATTCAACACATTACTAGTTTGTTTAAGTCATTCAGGAAATAGGCCAGCGTGTGTTTCTCTTTTTCTGGCTTGACCCCATTGTGTCCTTGCAACACTTCAGTGTGTCCATTATCCATTGAAGGTGTGGATGTAGTTACATTACACATTGTAATATAGCACATTATCTTCTGAACTGAAGATTGAAAAAAGAACAGGGATGATAATAGCAATAAAGTGCACTGTGGAAACAACAGATTTGACAGGTTTGGAAAAGCCTGGCTCTTGTTAGTCTGTGTTTGCAGCAAGCTGATATCACTTTATACCAACTATCCCTCACCACAAGCTGGGAGTGTGGGTCTTTGGAGGCGACAGTCGACCTCTGACCTCCCCCTTCTCATCCTTCTCAAAGCAAAACCACTCTGTGCGAGACAGACAGGAACACGCATGTAAATAACATGTACACAACTGCAGACGTCAATCTATGCCAACTGAAAAGGTGTTAAATAGGAAGAACAGGATCACTGCAAGCAGAAGGCAGCTCAAGCAGCTCAGGTTCATTTCTCAATTTCTCTGACGATGTTGGACTAATGTGATCATTAGACACACACAGATTTTTTAAATTCTCCTTCTCTGAATTACATCACTTTTTTTGCAGTAAGCCCAATAACAGTGTGTGCAACTTCATTAAGATAACAGTGATATAGTGAGGTGTAGCTAGGAAGTGCAATAATACATAAATTCCAAAGTGACAGAACGTGGACCACCTAACCCTGCTTATTATATAATTGAAGACACTACGAGGGGTTAGAGCTTTGCCAAATAAAGTAGCATATTTCAGGGCTTCCTCAGCTCAGTTTAGAGACATTACAGAATAAACCTTCAAGGCCAATGTAAGAAACTGGCTAACAATTTTCGCTAGGCTTTGAAGTGCACGACACCTTGGGATGGGCACTTTAGAAAACACAAATCTGTTGTGTTTGCAGTTCTGCAGAAGCCGTGGGTATGATCTTAGGGTCATCCTTATCTTCCCTGCCTATAGATCAGGATGCATCTGCTTGTGGTCGACATCTCAGTGCCTATTGTGGGAGAACTGAAAGAGGAAGACACTGCAGGGATAAAGGGCAGCCCGGATTACCATAAATCCTCTCCCTTGTGCTGAGTCGGTCCTTAGGAACGTGAACCCTGACCCTTCCCCGAATGGAGCCCATCTCCTCTCCGCGGTGAGTCAGGAAGGTCTCAAACTGCTCCGCCGTGCTGCCAATGAGCGAGCGCAGCGCAATGCAGCACTCACCTGCAGGGGTAGACAGATCCCTGTGAGCCCGGAGCTGGAGGAGCCTGCTTTGCAAGATATTAGTCACATGACATCGTGTCTTTGCCAGAGCCTCACTGCGAACGGGAGTCATGGGCCAGGGGCTCTACCCACCGTAAGACTCAAAGCCGTCGCAGGACTTGATGGAGAGCAGCAGGTGCTGGTCCTGCAGGTACTCCATGTCTGAGAGGAGTGGGATGAGCTGCGGACGGAGAGGAAGGATGAGGGAGGTTGGTCTCGGAGGCAAAAGGTGAGGAGAGGAAGAGAGTCGCCAGAGGAGCGGAGGACCGCAGTGCATGAGAGAAAGAACGCAAGAAGAAGAGGCAGGACGGGCAGAGAGAGGCAGGAACTGAGAAAGAGAAACACACAGTGAGGAGTTTTGCAGGAGATCAGGAGGAGAGAATGAGCTAGCAAGCTGAAATTTCTGGTGAGTCAACGAGCAGTCAGCCTCTCACCTTGGGCAGGTGTTTGGAAGACCAGCCGAGCTTCAGGAATCCAGACACCTCACAGCTCTGAGTGTCGTTTTCGCTGGAGCGGTGGAGATCTGCACAAACAAGATCACAAACAAGAGACGCTGAATGACAGGCAGGATTAAAATTGTTTGATCGCAGCGGAGTGTAGGTGGATAGCCCATGAATAACAAGCTGCAGCCCTCATTCCCCCTAAAAAGCTGGGAGACCTCGTGTGAAACCCCTTGGGATACCCCTTGCAGTGGCAAACCCTTGGATGAGCTGTACTGGGGTCGGGTGGGCTAGAGTCTGGTTGCAAATCCTTGGCTCATCACCAACCTTCCTCTCACCTATTGTCACTGAGAACTGGATCATGGCTCCTGTTGCTCCACGGCTGACTGCTGTAGGCATTGTACGACTCACAGTGTGAAAGATGGCTTTGGCAGCGATATTACTGAGGAAGCTGATTAACAATTCATGGGATTTTTTGTAATAAACTGATGATGCCAAAAAAGCTACTAAATAATTTCATTGCACTCCAAAACCAAATATGTGAAGAGGTTTCTGTTCATAAGGAACAGATTCTGGGCAATTGATTGAAATTAAGTGCACTAGGATGTCCATCAGCATAGTAGCTGGAATGGTAGTGTGATAACACACTATCAAGGCTGCATGGTAATAGATTCTGAGGCACACATTACAGAACAATACAGTTTTAAAGATAATGTCTGATATTTGAAAACAATAAAACGTAACGCAGAGTTAGACTAGTTTTACTTGTTGAGACCCCCACCTTCCAGGCAGTAGGAATGAAACTCAATGAAGAACTTGGCTTTGCTGGATGTCTTCACGATGGCCTCAATGCCTTCCAGCTCAATCCAGGCCTGTTCAGTACTGGAACCAAGATCTGCTCAAACATCGTGGAGATACAAACATGCCTCAACCCACAAACCACAGGAGCCTCTTTAAATGGAGGTTTGAACAGCATTATATCAACGGGAAGTCAGATCAGAGTGAGAGAAGGTTTATGTTATATTTCCAATAAGACCATAGAGGAACACAGGTATGTTTTATGCAAGGAATAACTCTATAAAACACATTATGACTGTGAATGATGATTCTTGTAAGACACACCCTGTGTATACACCCATTCCCCAGGTCAAACTCAAGTGAGCCCTGCTGATGAGCCCTAACAATATCCTAACCATGTCCACTGCTGCTAATTTTGAATTCTTATGCACAAATTAGAAAAGCTTATACTAGACCCTTCTACTCCTTCTTCTACTCCTCAGCATTGTGAAGTAGTAAAAGCTAATTCATATTCATTTCCATAATTCATATTATTCCGACGTATGTAAATACACACGCATAATCTTTATTAACCAGTTTAACTTTTCTTGTGAATCCAAGGAAAAAAACATTATTTCCATATGTCAATGCAAAAGTATATTTGATTTGTGCTGGACTTGTAAGGCCTTAAAATAGAATATTGGACATGACTGTCTTTTGAAGGCTGAGCAGTTCCTCCCAGCGAGCACCAAGCCCCCACACCCATGACCTCACCTTTCTTGGAGACGAACTGTGATGTCACTCCTACTTGGAATGTTGCGAAGACAGGGGAGTGGTCACTGGTAATGACATCATCAGTACAGCCTGCGGACGCAGAGAGGTTGCTAAATGAGGGCGCGTATACTGTCCAGCTGACTCGTGGGAAGAACTGATTCATTCTGAGAATATGCTGCTTTCACTGTAATGTGGCTCAGGAATGTATGGTCCCTGAACTGGGCTGTGTTGGTTATGCTACAGAGATATCACTTTGATGTGAAGAAAAAGATTGAGGGAAGATAGAAATCTGAGGTCTTTTTTCTGTTAAACCAAGAGCGAGTAAGAAGTGTGTAACATTAACACATCCAAATCGGGGGAAAATTAATATAATCGGGGCCATTTGGTTATAGGTATTAGTGGGAAATTCTGAGACGTCCTCCCTTTAAATCATCTCTTCTGCTCACCGTAGGAGGTGCATTTGATGTGTGTTTCTGGGTAGGATTTCCAGAGCACGCGGTCACACCACGAGGGCACGTTGATCCGAACCTGCAGCAGTACAAGAATGCATGGCTGTGATTCCTCCTGACGCTGGATCTAGTGCCCAAATAACTTTTGCACCTTACAGCAAACCCTTCTTCCGAGCAGGGTCTGCTACACCCCTGTAGCAAATATCCATTTGTTTCCATCCGACTCGGCAGAGAGGAGGCACGCTTACCCCAGTAGACTTGTACTTCTGCCACAGGTAGCAGTCCCGGGAGCCCCGTTCATACCGATAGGTGGGTGGAAACGCAATCTCTTCTTCGTCTGCAGGGAGAAAGGGAGGAATACTGAAGGGAAGTCTAGGCAGAGGCCCGGGTTTTCAGCTAGCCAAGCTGGTTTTATTTGAAGTGCTCGAGCTGTGTATTTCATATATCCTGCGTTGCCCAGCTCCACTGTCCCCCCGGAGGGCCTAGCCAAGGCTGAGGAAGAGATCGGTCTACTCACTGAAGTGCAGGAAGGCCTTCCTCTTGTGGCGCTCGCGGGTCAGCTGATCAGCACACAAGAGCTCCTCAAACTCCCTCTTGGCCACATGCCTCAGGATCTCCTGCAGGGGGCGACAGTGAGTCACAGATGGTAAGTCTGGGATGGTCATCTTTCACAGTGCTCAGTGGTGCAATTTAACCATGCACTGTCCTTTCATCCAAAGGCATATACTCTATAGGAAAGGATACATAGTGATTGTGCACCTGCAGCCCCACTCACATGTTTAGGCAGAGGAGTGATAGAAATATTAGAATAAAAATGTGAAGGAGTTGCCAATGGCTCTTGCAATCTCCCTTCTATTTCTTCACATTCTTTCATTTTTTACATTCTTCTGCTTGTTGTCTCTCCCCCACAGCAAGACTAGAAATGAAGGCAAAACGTCCTCTGAATCAACTATGTTAACCAGTGGAAGCTGAAAGGTTTCAAACATGCTGTTATTACAGGAGCCTCCGGGGCAGTGGGACAGACCTGCACGTCCAGGTCCAGGCGATAGTTGAGATCTCCAAACCAGAAGAGGTGAGTGAACCTCAGGCTGATGTCGAAGTAGCTCAGCTGCCTGTCGCCCAGGGACAGCAGCCTCAGGATGTCCTGAAGATTCTGGTTCCTCCTGTGGGCACACACACACACACAGCCCCTTATTGAGCTCCTGGGCTACAGGACAGGGTAGGGTCTGAGCCAGGATCACAGAGACAACCTGAGCCAACAGCCTTACACCAGCAGTCCCTGAGCAGCTCGGTCCTGATACATGGAGCTGAGAATCCCCAGCTGTAGAAGGTCCATAGGCAGACCACGCAGAATGCCACTGTGACCCAGAGCGCCATGAAAGCGTATCAGCTGGCTATGACTGGTGCTCACCACCTGCCTTGGCGAATGTACCTGAGGGTTTTCTCGCTGCCGGAGGTCAGGTGGCAGTTGACGAACCCAAAAGAGGTGCCGTTGAAGTGGAAAGAAACGCCCACCGCGCCCTTGTTCCCTGGAAGCACAAGCAGGGGTAAAAAACACCCAGAACTTGCATCTGGAGCCTCCAGACACTGCAAAACGTGAGCTTGCAGCCCCACCGAGGCACTGGGATCTCAAACGTCCCGCAAGGGGACAAAGGATATTAGCCCACCAGCAAGTTCAAAACTGTTGCAGATTACTGCATGGGATTAGAAGACTGATAGTGTTGACGGGCATTTTTCATTTTGCCAAAAGCAGCTGGGAACAGTGCTACAAGAGATGCCGTATAGTTTCTGAAATTTTGATTATCAGCCCATCGGGTCAGAAGGAAATTTCTTTGATGTTTTAAGCTGCTTGGCTTTAGCTTGTCAGACCATAGAATCTGATGGGAACCAGTGAGGAAGAAGGAAGACTGACTAACAGAACCAATGTTTGTCGATGAATTATTTAAGATACTGCTGTAACACAGTCACAGTCCTGTATGACCTCAGTTTCCAGGAATTTAGTCAACCCTATTACGCAATGTGCAACTGGGCTCACTATAGAGTTACAGACTGAGTGGCCTGTGTCTTTCAGAGATTAACTCAATTCAGCCTACATTCTCTTTGCCTAACAGCTTTTTCATTTCCGTATGATCTGAATTGATCAATATTTCAGGCCTTTGCTTCTTGTGATTGTCCTGCTGGTCAGCGCTTGGTGCCAACCTGAAGCCTGTCAGGCAGGTCTTATGGTTCCATACCTAGAGTGTTGCCCAGGCCAGTCTTCACGCTCGCCGTACTGACATGGCTGATGCGGTTCTCATGCTCTGGTTTCACAAACACTGCAAGCCTGATATTCCACAGGGACTGCAGCGCCACCTGCAGGACACAGGGAGAGCAGCGGCCGGGAATGGCTCAGTGCACAAGACAGTAGTCATCACATCTGCTGATCATGAGTCTTTCACATGCAACATCGCTGATACGGACAGAGTAGATCAAAACCGATAGCCGATGTCATTAAGAAGTAATGAGGAAATCAAAAACATAGTACATTTGGAGAAAGACATATCTGAAAATCATTTTTAGTATCAGATACAGGTATGTATTAGTGTTTAGGTTTGTATGAGTGAGTGGGAGTGAGTTAGGGTAGGGAGGGGTGCACACTAGGCATTTAAGAATGACAACACACAGAGGCGTTTCAGAAGTGTCTGGGCCCCTGGTTACAGACGCCAGCAGCTCCTTGTACCTGGGTTATTTATCAGGGCAGCCAGAGCGTCATTCACTCTCGTGGGTCTTGTGTGTGCTGGGACAGGAGACACTCCTGCACCCCCCAGCAGGGAAGAGGAGTACACTTTCCCACTGAGCCCGTGCTGATCTGTTGACGTTGAAGAGCTTGGGTGGAAACGCAAGCAGAAAGGCCTGGAGCCCCCTGAGGAGGGCAGGTAAGGATTGCAGCATGTGTGCCTCCTGTCCTACAGAGAGGGGGAAAGAGGGGATGGGGGCAGCACTGACCATCTTGTAGTCGATGTGGGTCAGGGTCTTCAGCGTGGCCTTCAGCTGCTCGGCCCACTCTCTCTCTCCCTGCGGGTTCTCCTGAGTGCCGATGGCGTAGACGTCGTGAGGCAGCGCCGCCATCGACTCATCCGGAACCCGGCCCAGGCCGGAGCAGGACACCCAGGACAGCAGAGGGCTGGGGGGCGGGGAGCCGCCTGGACATGGCAGGACAGGAGGGTAGAGTCACACACAGTATGAGTGCACACACTCACATGCCCACCACAGCTTGTCTGCATACTGCATCTCTGCATTCACTTGAGTACAGTAGGCAGCATCTTAGCCAAGATATTCCACCACCTACTAAAACTATACCTTGAGCTGCTCTAGTGACCATATCTGGTGCTGGGAAATTTGAGATCTGCAAATGATAAGAATCCCCCCCCAGAGGGAGAGATGAGGTCTAGCATCAGGCTAACTAGACTTCGGGCATCAGAGGGACAGATATCTGCAGTTAAATGTGTTCAAGATCAGACATGACAGGACTACTTCCTGTTTGCCACCCTCTGCTGTTCTCTTTATAATTGAAGTTCGAAGCTCAAAGATAAAATACAATGTATCTTGGAGATGCAGAGGAATTTCCTACAGAAAACAGCACCATAGAGATCGGGCTTTGGTAAATTCCCGTCCTGTGAATACATACAGTAGGTGTTTAATTTTCGTATGTACTTTTAAGCTTTTACGTGCTCTAAATTTGTTCCAACATGACCAAGCGCTCACAGGCATACGAAGATCCATGGATTGAACAGTACTGCCATCTCACCCATGTTCCAGGTGCCCACGAAGACAGAGATGACGTCGGGCTCACTCTGCGGGGAGTGCCTCATCTTCATCAGCTGCAGCAGCTGGCAGAAGGCCTCCCGTTTCTGATACGAGGAAGGAGAGAGAGAGACGGTGAAGCGTTTTCTCTGTTTCTCAGTGCTCAGCTTGCTCCATGCTGGTGAGATGCTATCCTGTCTTTATCCTGTCTTATCCTTATCTCTTGTAAGTGCTATCCTGTCATGGAAACTATAGGACTACAGTGCATTTAAAGCTGTGAATAGGAAGTATTTTCACAAAGGGTTTTGGGAGAATGGAACTTGCCGATAGGTCCCTCGACTGGGACCTTTCTTGTATTCCTCTGTTCTTATACCTTCAAGTCAAATCTTTGTCGAATCTGCAAAACCATCAAGTAAAGACGGCCTTAAATTTTAAGTGCCTGACAGAAGCATGCCACTCTTGTTTCTGAAATCTGAAAGGGTAGATGTCACTGTGGGCACACAACTGAAGCACAATCAGTCTAGGTGGTGGCAGGATCGTGGTGGTTGAGATTATAAATTCATTGAACCTGCTTAGTGCCATAGTATCCAGGCAGGAGACAGAAAGCATAAGAACATAAGAAGGGTTATCAATCGGTCTATCTATCCTCAGTCCTCCCTATCGGACAGTAAAGGTCAGGAAAGGACAGCTCAGCGCGAAGGAGAGGGGAGTGGGGGGTCTGCTCACCCGTGCACTCTCGAACACTATCTCCCTCGGGGACGTCCTGTGGCCGGCCAGCACCATCCGCAGCCTGGTGGGGGCGCTCTGGAGCTTCACCAGCTGCAGAACTGACACAGGCGGGCACCGTTAGGAGCTGGTGCTAGCTAATCTCCTAGGCAGTAGGAGGTGCATGCAGGCGTGAAGCAGGGCTGGCGAGCGGTATCAGCCGGAATACAGTCTGACAGGCGTGCTGAGAGGCAGTAGTTTCGGGGAGAGGGAGAGCTGGAACACGTGCCACACGTACTCACTCCTGTCATGCGGTACTCTCTCCTCACAGCCGACTCCAGGCTTTCTGTCAAACACCAGCAGGCCGGCGTCCACGTCCACCAGCAGGGCCTGTCTGCCGCAGTGCACCACCTTCACCTGGGACACACAAACACACACGCACGCTGACTCGGGCTCTGGGCCTGCTGGCCTCCCCCACCCTCACGCTCTGCCTCTCAGACTTTGAAATCCCATCACCCCAGCATCGCCACACGTCTGTCCAAGGAGGTAAAAGAAGACAGATGTCTTAATTTATTTGATTTGGGTTTCTTGGTGTTTGGGCTCATCAGCAGTGAGCAGGATGGCTCATGGCAGAGATCAGTTGTCATGGTGCTGCCACTGTGACCCATGTGCTGAACTTTACACCCTTGCTTACTGAATTGCCCCAGCTCAGAGAATTAAAGATTAACTGGAAAAAAAGAGATTTGCAATGGAAGGGAGGTGCCAAGGTAGCTTAATGCTGTGTTATTCTGACCCTGTGGTGGCAGGGGCTCCTGTGACAAGAGAAGAGACGGCCTTCACCAGCAGCACTGCCTGCCTGCCCTAATCCTATTTAATCCACAGCTGAAGTGCTGCCTAATTCCGCTTGACACATCCCTGTGTATTCCTGATTCCGAAGCTGCAGCACGTGCTCAGGGACTTTTTCATTTTTTCAACTCAATGAAGAATTTCTAAGACACTGCAAAATCTTTCAAGGTCAGTCTGCACACAGGAGGTGCTGTCTGTTTCAGAAAGATGCCGAGCACTGCGCTGTGGCTCGCGGGCAGGCAGCCGCGGGTGAGCCTGCAGGAGCCCCTTCACTCACCTGGAAGGTGTGGACGGCTGTGGGCTTGCCCTCGTTACGAGGCGGAGCTGGCTCAGGGGGCGGGGCCGCCTGCGAGGTCAGGTTGTGATTGGACACTGCCTCCTGCAGAGCCTTCAGCACCTGCACAACAGGTAAAAACCGCTGAGACGGCTCTTTCACTCATCCCCGATTCCACATCGCTCCTCACCAGCTGAGCCAGGGCACACCAGCTAGAGTTGTGTCCTCTGAACGTACTCACCGACTAAAGAGTTTCTAGAGGCTATTTATTCAGAAACCCTTCTAGCATGATGTTCGGTTGCAGAGTCCATCAGAGAGGCCTGGCCTTCTGAGGTGCACTGTCTGTGGCTCTCCTTTCATCACACCAATCACTGGGGCAAAGAGAGTTACTCCCCCACAAGGCACCAGGTCAGCTGCCTGATCAGAGAAGTGCTTTGGGGTTTTGAAACTTGTCAGTATTTCATTCAGACACAGGACAGCCTTTGGCAGATCAGACAAAGCCTGGGACTTGTCACTATTAAATTTGATTTCACATTTTACTGTCAAATAGAACTACCACCTCTTATCTTCATATAAGGGTTTTAATGTGTTTGTGTGAATATGTTTCAGGTGCTCCAGTTTACTTCCAGAGACATGCAGGTATGATTAGCTACTGTAAATACTGCAGCCCCTGTCTGGAGGTCTCCAGTGGTCCTTTGTGGTCAGTCAGCCACAGCTTTCAATCCATGCTACAGTAATTCCCCTAATGTAGGTCCCAGTACCTTCTTTTCCAGGGACGAAAGCAGGCTGCACAGGGCTGAAATCTTACAGATCAGGCTGTCCAGATCCAAGTCCCCCCCCTTTCCTGTACCCTGGGAGAGGGAGAACAAGAAGGAAATGGTCAGAGGTCATCTTCACAAAGGACAGACCGAAGGAGGCACAGAGACAACAGAAATGTTGTTCATAAGGATGAAAAAAAACCCAAAAGATTATGAGAGATGATAGATGGAGAAGACATGGCTCACTAAACATTAGACATTAAGTCACTTAAATTGACAATCAAGCTATTAATCCCATGAAAGAATATAGCTCTGAATCAGAAAGAATTCCTCCTCATGTCCAGTTATTATAAAGACTGCTGTTCTAGAACACAGACAGTTCAAGGAAAACAATAGTTACTGTCCCATGTCACACTACTCAATAAAATGTATTTGCATCGCATAATTCTACGCTTCTATTTTGCTTGATAGAAATCGGCAATCACAACTTTTATTACAATGTGGAAAAAATAATAGAGGATAAAATCCATTATCTTTGAATAACCGTAATACCTGTACATAGGTATACATAAATAATATTTTCTGGCTTATTTCTGTGTAAAGTACAGGCAACATCATGTAAAGCAACAACTTGTGTTCGATTCTAGACAAATAGCAGGCTAGTTTCGCTGTGAACAGTAGAGGGCGCCTCAAGACACATTTTCACAGCAGATATGTGTCTTCTGATACAGCCGTCAGAGGAAAGAGTCCCTGGCATAGTGAGTTCTTATTTTATTTCGCTGGAAACTAACTGGTCTTTGAATGGCAGAACAAATACGAGAAAAGGGATTTCAGTCAATGATTGTGTTCCATGGATGCAGAACTCTTTCTTACTGTGAAAGAAAACCTCTGAGGTACTAACAGTCTGAGGTACTAATTGTATTGGACTTGTTTCTTACAGCGCTGCACGTTTTCTGATTAGGTTTGTCCAGACAGCACCCATGCTCACAGGTCATCTCGGGTCTGGAAATGATCATTTCCGGGGGAGAAACTGAGCTGCGGACATCTGGGCCCGAGGGGGCTAGGAAAGGCTTACCTGTGACCTGGAGGAGGTGAGGGGGCAGCTGGGATGGTCAAACACTTTGGCCAGCGTCTCCAGACTGGAAAGGGTCAGGTCAATCTCACTGCAGGCAGATGGAGAGCTGGTCAGAGAGCATGATCCTGGCTACTGTAACAGCTCACCGCTAGGCCTCTGGCCCCAGTGCCACCAGCCCTGCCTGCAGGGGTTTGGCACAGGGCCGCAGGGACAGAGCAGGCCCCTGGGCACCATGAGGGCAGAGACAGTTCTGGGGCTTTGCCGAGTGTGACCGGACGCTAGCTGAACTTTGGACACGCTGGACCCAAGCTTCTGGGGGATTCAATCACTTGTTCTCTGGCACTGAAGGGCTGCTGGGGACAGCAGAAGCAGCCTCAACCAATGATGTGGAGCCCTGCTGCAATTAGTCAATCAGTTCTTTCTCCTCCTTGACATGCTCTTCTAATAGCAAGAACATATACGTTTATCACAGACTTGGAATCGGGAGGTAATGCCTAGTGCCTTAGCCCAGGGCTGAACCAATGACTTAAATACTGAGGTGTGACTTCCAAATGACTGTGGTGATAATGACCCCTTTAGGTGGCAGTGTGTAAGTGCAGGCTGGTACCTGTGCAGACCCTGGCAAGCACTGCTCAGTGTCCTGTTGAAGAAGAGCAGGCTGGACCCCCCCTTGCGCAGCCCGTCCAGGTCCAGCAGCATCTCGTTCCGCAGGTACTCGCTCAGCGGGCCAATCACATCCCTCGACACACTGCAATCACAGGAACACTGTGAGCCAATCACATCCCTCGACACACTGCAGTCATAGGAACACTGTGAGCCAATCACATCACTCGACACACTGCAATCACAGGAACACTGTGAGCCAATCACATCCCTCGACACACTGCAGTTACGGGAACACTGTGAGCCAATCACATCACTCGACACACTGCAATCACAGGAACACTGTGAGCCAATCACATAATTTGACACATTGCAATCACATGAGCACTGTGAGCCAATCATATCGCTCAACATGCTGCAATCACAGGAGCAGTATGAGCCAATCGCAGGGCTCAACAGGAACAATACCACTACCATAAGTAAATCAGCTAATGAAAGTCCTAAACATGATGTTTCTGCATTTAAGCAATTTAAATGACTCGAGTGCCTTTTAATTGAATTGAATAGTGGAGGTGTCTAGCTGCTCAGCAATTCAACACTCACAGGAGTTTGTAAAACATAACGTCACTGCTGACGCATTTGGATCTGACTAAAAGCCAGCGGTCAGAGAGAAGGATATAGATTCTAGTCCTGCCCTGTTTCTGTACCTGCCAGTACAGGAGTCCTGCAGTCTCTGGAGGAAGAGGAGGTGGGGGCCCGGTAGGCTGGGGCAGGCAGCTGTGGCTGCTGAGCTGGCTGTGGCCTGCGCTGGACTCTGACTCCTGACCACACCAGGCTTCTCGTCTTCACCGTCTGCAGGAGGGGAAACAGAGTCACAGGGGCCTCTCCCATTGTCTGATCTGCCCCACTTCACCACACGGGGTATTCCAACTCTGTCACCACAACCACGAAACCACCACAGCTCGCAAATGTGTAGAACATGCCTCTACCATGAAATAGACTATCAAGAGCCGCTGAATTAAAAGGTTCAGTGCTGCCATTGAGCTAGCATGCGTGTGACCTATCACCAGGCACAAAGCAGAGGAGAGGAGAAACACACCATTACGTTGTATCTGAGGTGCTCATTCTAATGACAGGGTCTTTTAAATCCATTACCTGTAATTTATGTGACACACAGGCGAACCACTGGAAGACCGAGTCTCTGCAAGTCTGAAGTTTCCCTATTCTGACGGGAGGGTTCAGAAACCACCGCAGTCTGAGAGCGTCCAAGACGGGCCCTCACCTGAGCCCTCGTTCCCTGACTCAGCCTCGCGCAGCACAGGGTACCGCAGTGGGGTCACCAGGCCCTTGTGGGGCTGCTGGTACCCCAACACCAGGTCCGCCAGCGTCCGGAAACAGTTCGCCTGCACCCCCTGGGACGTCTGTAGGATAAAGTCACCCATTATTCTGACACAGTGCTGTCAG